>NW_009953496.1:4769465-4801298 GCF_000747805.2 Chaetura pelagica | reverse complement strand
GGGGGGGGGGGAAGAAAGCTATACGGGCAAAAATATAGAAACAAAGACCATAGAGTGATTATACCACTGTCATGTGTGATACTGTACATGAGAACTCCACCTGAATACATCTAAAATACTGAAGCAGAACTCACAGATGAGTCTTTACCGGATGAGGCTGACAAAGATGTCCATAAATTCACATTTATACTTTTGCTTATTTACTGTAATCAGGCATCACATACAATTGAATGACTTCAGTAAAAACTTGGATTTGACATATTCCCCTTTACAAGTCAAGTGATTTTTAAGGGTGATTTATTTACATTAGAGGGAAATAATATTTTGCATACAATTAATCTATTAACCATAAATTCTGAACAAAACAAAAAATACTACAGATAGCTATGAGCTAAGCCACTCTGAATTTAGCTACTTGTGAACTATAATCCTCAGAGCACACACAGAAAAAGCTTAACCAAAGAATGTGTTATTTCTTAATTATTTTTTTTCTAACATCCATCTGAAAAATAGAAATACTTGTTGTTTACCTAAATCAACCTAATAGGATGTTGAACTTAGACCAACCCAGTGGGTTGTGGTTTGTCTATTCTGTAACTCAATAGATTCAGCATTCTAATGATGAACTTTCCAACACCTCATACAGATAGCATTTCAATAAACATTTAATCAATCAAAATATGAACATTTAACATTAATTTTTATTCTTGTCTTTAACTCAAGGTCTTTTAATAATCTGCAGACGTCTCAGCCACACTGAAACCATACATGGATTAAACAGTTAAATATTATGAGCCTACTGAGCTGCAGAAGTAACACAAAGGGGCTGCTTTCTAAATACTTTGTACAGATATTTTGTTGTCATCTCCATCATAATTTTATTTATTTGATATACCAGCAGATTAAAATACTTGTTCCTGTAACTCCCTATCTGCAAATCCTATCTTGTTGATAGAGTGAACAATTACTCAAGACCAAGAAGCTCTAGCCTTTAATCTTCAGTGTTTGATTGCATGGCCTTGAACAAATGACAAACTATGATATGCATTACTGACCAACTAATTTAACTTCTCTTGCAGATTATCTCATCTAAAGATTATTATTTCATAATAAATATGGATTCTGCAAAATTCAAAACATACATAACTTTTCAATACTTAGCACAGAGAAGCTGGATGTACTCACACAGCCTGGGCATCTCACTATGTAGACCTTCTCTAAAATACACTTGAAAGAAGATATGTTAATATAACAGTTTTGACAGAATCAGTATACAATCTCAACATGGTGCTCTGCACTTTCCTTATGTTTCCCAAATTTGACATTGCAACTAACTAACTAATGGCAATTTAACATACATATAAATTCCTACTTTTGTTCTTTAAGGTATTTAAGCACTATTTGGACTTCAGCACTTTCAGGGGAAGAGATGACTTCTGTAACATTATCAGATGCATACATGATTATTGTTCCTTTAGTTGCATCTTGTGAAATACAGTTAAATGCTGGTTTACAAAAAAACAACTGAAGAAGTCTGAGTCAGCCAGAGGAGTAACTTCAAATGCTAATCATGTGAACGACACGTCTCATCCACCTTTTACATAAAAAACAACAAACAGCAAAATTATGCAATCAAAAACTAGTTAAACAACACAATTCTGCATCAATTAAATAGGAAGAGAGAGAATTAAGGAGGGAGAGAGGCTGAGTATATTTTCAGCGTGATACCTGTATAACCACAGAAAACAACTTAAAGGAAAATAGGTTAAGAAAAGTCCAATCAGAACTTAAGAGCACTTTGACTCATAACCAAATCCCAGAATATCGGGAGTTGGAAGAAATCCATGAGGATGAAGTCCAACTTGTGACTCCACATAGGGCAACTTAAAAGTTAAATCACATATCTAAGAGTCTTGTCCCAACACTTCTTGAACACTAACACTTCTTGAACACAACCACTTCCCTATGTAGCTTGTTCTAGTGCTTAACCACACTCTCAGAGAAGAACTTTTTCCTAATACCCAACCTGAATTTCCACAACAGCTTTAAGCCATCCCCTCACATCCTAAGCCATTCCCTCACAACCTAATCGAAGGAATGGGCAGTTTTCCAGGTAGTGACATTCATCTTCACACCATATGAGTACTCTCTCACAAAGCCACTGGTAGTTTTAGAAGTATTTTAATGAGCCAGCATATGCCTCACTTGAACTTGTACCACTTGTCCAAAAGTGAATTGGGATAAATTAAGAAGCCAGACTGAAAAATACATCAGTTTCTCTGGAGTTAAAAAAAATACTTAAGAAGAACATAGAAAGATCACGTAAATTTCTCTGTGTCTAATTTACTGCATCATGCATTTCACAGAAGACAAGAGATATTCTTCCAGTAACTATCTCTGTGCCTTACTGAACATAAACAAGGAAATTCAGAAAACAAACAAACAAACATTAAATTCTGTCCTAAAAAAACCCAACAATTAAACAAAAAAACTAAAACAAAAAACACACAACAAGCTATTGTTATAGAATACATATCCCACTGAGTTAATCTAACTCAAGTTTCTGTTTGCATAAATACACTTGCATTTCACCAGGAATTTTCCTGTACAACACAGAAAGAACAGAGGTGTCAGAATAATAAATTATTCATAGTAAATTGGTAAAGAACAGCTGAATGACAGATTCACCATCTTTCAGCTGCAATACAAATACATAGCATTTGTAAAAAAACTGTAAGTTTGAGTCAATTCAACTTAGCCTCCTGCTTACAAGAACTTATTTTGGCACAATAGGATTATTTTGCAGCAGAACAAGCAGCAGGTTAAACCCCACAAAAGCATACTCATAATAGATCTAGAGCAGCAGAGACACTAGCTTAATCCAGCTTTCTCTGGCCCCTATTATTCACCAACCACTATCAACCCTTTTTTTGTGTGTGTTTCACAGATTTCCTGGGAAGAAAATAAAACTAATTTTAAATTATTTTGACAGCTTACTTGAAAACAGAAAATAACAGGACACTTTTCAAAACATCTAAGGTTTTTCTACAGATAGCACTTTCAAGTTCATACATATTTGACTTACAAAAACAAATTATAAATATGTATCAGAACTTCATGAACAAAAAGAGGCTGGCTGATTTTTTTCTGACTTAAAATTAATTTAGTACTGCTTTTTTTTTCTGAAGAATATTGGAAGAGCTTTACAGAATTGAAGCTTCCTTACAAATTCTGTTCTGATGACACTAATTCTTGCAAGGTCTTCCTTAAAATATTTTGACCAAAAAAACCCTGAATGGGCAGTGAGATTCTTTTCATATGTAAATCAAGAACATATCTTATACAGAGTAAAAAACACTCAGGAAGATTAAAGAACACCACAAGGACACACTAAGAAATTATTTAAACTATGGCCAAAAAAATCCCTCTAAGAATTATCTCTTGGTTCTTACCTCAGAACTAATGTATTTTCCATTAACTGCCAAAATTAGACGGTAGACTAATGCAAAGAGTCTCAGACTTTAAGGCACATAGAATCCATTTTCATCTAGTCTGGTTACCTGCAAGGACCTAGGCTAAAGATTTTCACAAAAAGATGCCTGGTATCTCACTACCTATCTGAGCTAGAAAATGTTTCTAAGACATACAGTCATGATTAGTCCTTTGCTTTGCCCCAAAATACTTCAAAATTAGGAGCCGGTCAGACTTGGGGCCAATATTATATATATATATTACATTTGGTCTGTTGAACTAATAATGATCTAAATTATTTTGCCTTGACATTTTATTAATTCTCCAAAATGCTGTAAGCATTTAAAATAATCAAAAACCTTTTTTTTAAAAAAGGAAACATTTTACCTTAGTCTATGATAAGAGTGATTTTTTTAATGTATTCTATTCAAAAAATTAGGTCATACAAAAAAAAAAGAAAAAGAAAATCATCTATTATTCACACAATTTTAGTCAAAACCTTTTAAACATGTCATCACTAGAATGAAAACAATATCATTTCCCAAAAATTGTGCTAATGCCAGTGCAGCAACAGTTGCCTACTTCTCTTTTGATTTTTCTCTCAACTACTGCAGAATCACTGTTGCCCTTGTAGCCACCAGTCTGCATTATGGACAATTGGCTACACACAGCACTTAGATTATTTGCCGTATGACAGCAAATCCAGAATTCAGTTCTCTGAATTGGTATGTGTAGTATGTATGTATGTGCTATTTATACCATTTGTTTATAAATGTATACCCTGTTAAGGTGATATTAAGCTACCATGCAGTCTATACTGTGCTGCAAAACTTTGTCTGATTTTGTTGATTTTAAAGGTTGCTTAACCACTGTATGACATCTGTAATACTTACTAGCAACAAATTCAGGTTTCATTGCAGGCCTGTTATAATGATGATAAACAGCCTCAGGACAAGAAAAGATCTTCTGGATCTGGTTATAACCCCATTACCTGATTTTCTATTTACTGTTTGTGTGGGATATCAGTTATCATTACATTTGTGATACTGTGGTCTTCGCAGAGTATGAATTTTAATAGGTCAATTTGATCAAAGCAAGGTAAATAATTTAGAGCACTAAATATGTCAATGTTGCTAAAATGCATAACCTAACAAACTTTTATTACCATTGTTTCATGAAACTGCTTTCCAACACTGGATTTCTTGCTAGCTATTTTCTTGGTAACTAATCCCAAAAGTATAATGCATCTTGATTGCCCTCAGTTATCAGTCCTCTTCAGAATTTTTCTTCAGATTAGTGTAATGCTGATCTGCCCACCACTATCTGAAACCTCTAATTTCCACTTTTCAAATGCTGGTGCAGCTTATGCCCTTGTTAAGACTTTCACATTTTTCTAGTATTGCAATGTTTTTAAAACCATTTCATCGATTCCTATTCTTAAATAAGATAACAATCTACACCAATCCAATTGTTTTCTGGATGTCTTTCTGTCTCAAAAATTTCTCATTGTCTTTATCCACAATACCAAAAGTTTACTTTCCCTCTGTAGATTTATTTAGTTTTCAGATATCTACTTGTGATTAATTCATACCAGTTATTTTTTTTCCTTTTATTTATTATGTATTCTTTTGTTTATATTTTCATTTTTGTTTCTCTTAACTAGGCTTTTTAAAAATATTAAAATGATCTTTTCCATTTGGAGAGCCATGCTTTTTCAAGTATCAAATAAGGTTTTCTTTCAAATAATCCTCAGTCATTCACATTCCAGTGTTCTCTTTAACATTTTCTTCCCGTATAATTCCACAAAGATAAAATCTGGATGCATCAGAATGATTTGTTTCAGACTTGTGACATCAGTAGTGGGAAATGTGTTTTCTTCTGTTAAAAATATTGATTGTTAAAAAATATATACTGTTAAAAATATATATTTGGAAAGTAGGACTAGACTAATCAGAAAAGATGAAGCTCTTTTCCAACAGTTACTAAGACAATGGGGAAATGACTCTGGCATCAGTAATTTGAAGGCAAGCACAGACAACTTCATGAAAATATGGGTTTCAGATTTTGTTTTGACTAGATTCTGAATCCAGGAAAAAAGAAAAAGAAAATAAGAGAACATAAAGCAGGCAATGCTGTGGTTTTTGAATGCGGACCCGGAGAAGGAAGAAAAAAAAAAAAAGGCAGAGACAAATATTCTGAAATCACATTTACTAAATGTTTTCCGTCACGTTCTTTAGCTCTTCATCTTCTCCACTAGTTATCAGGCAGAAACTTTGCTATACCTTTTAACACAAAAACCAAAAACCAATGTCATGCTCTGAAGTGGTCCTATGATACAACTTGAATAGATTAATTTAAAAGCATGCAGCGCTTTCTGAATGGAGCTCATACTGGCAGTCAACTAGCCACAGAAAACATCCCTAACCACTCTGTGATCACCTTACTCTGCCCCTTGGAAGCTAACTGGCAAAATGGAATCTGAATATCAGGCATAATAGTGTAATCATGATGATGATGGCAATTCAGAATAAGTAGATTTCTACCCTAAAACTGAAATCTGTAAAAAACTGCAGTATCTTAAAACACTCATTTATCATTTGTTCTTCATGGGAGGTTTCTCATTAGCCAATTAAAAACTCTCATTTGAGAGTGAGCAGCTAGTGGAGAAGTGATCTCCTCCATATCTACACAATGTATTCTAAGTAGCTTCAAAATTAGTTTATAGTGGGTTTGTGTGGCAAGGTTTTGACAGCTGGGGGGCTATAGAAGTGGCTTCTGTAAGAAGCTGCTAGAAGCTTCTCCTCAAGTCTGACAGAGCAAATATGAGCTGGCTCCAAGATAGGCCCATTGCTGACCAAGGCCAAGCTCATTAGCTGTGGTGGTAGTGCCTCTGTGATAGTATATTTAGGAAGAAAAATACCTGCACAACTGCAGTTGGAGAGAGGAGTCACAACACATGAGAAGCACCTGCATCCTTCCCTCTGATAGTGGTGTGGTTTTACTCAGTTGAATGAACTCAGTTACTACTTCAAACTTCACTGTAGCTCAGAAGACTTCCTATCAGCTCTCTGAACCCAACAGAGCAGTATCTGCCTGAGCTGAAACTGAAGTTCTCCATATTGCCCCCCAAATTCCATTAAAGGGGAAAATTTTTCAGCTGCTGAGGCATAAAATTACCTAAAACACTTCAGGTAAAGAAGAAAAAACACATTGTGGGTGTTTGTTGGGTTTTTGTTTGGTCTCTTTTAATGTAGCAATATCTGGTAGGATAATTTCTGTGATGTATGAAGTCAAGAGAATTTTCCTAAAAAGTACTGGAAAGAGAAAGCTATTGCACCTACATTGTTAGGAATACCATACTGATGATATAAAAATATTAGACTGTGAGAGGAGAACTCTTTAGAATTTACAATGTGCCCAGTAAAAGCTAGATAATTTTTAATCATCTACTGCTCAGCCCTAATATTAAAGGCACTACCAAGAGATCTTCTGTGATTTAAAATATATTTTCCCTTTCATCTTTTTCAAATGGCCTCATTGAATCCACCAATTAAAACTTGTTTTCCTTCTGAAGGCCTGATGACGCAAAATCTTCTCACAATGCTTGAAATCACTCACATGAATTGTCACACTAAGAAATCACAGAGGTGTTTTCAATTTTACTAAAATGTTGCAAAATATATTGCTAATTGTCATTCCTCCCAGTTGGATTATTACCTTGGGGCATTTCAGTTAACAGCAAAGTACAAAACCAGCTGTTTTGGCAGAAACATGGTAGTGTGTTCGTTTTGCAAATATATTCATAAATACATCAGTAGAAAACCCATACTCCAAAAAACACCAAAACTGCCAAGCCTAATAAGATCCCTGTCAAATAAAATCACAAGATTCCAATACTCACTCCAGACAAAACAGAATAATTATTGATCGAAAAGGTTCTCTAAGAATGTGATGCCTACATCTTGTTTTCATGACACAGCACCACTTCACCTAAGCACAATTAGCCAGGATCAGCCTGTGCACAATGTGACTATGTCTCACTAGATTGCCTTATGTTTTGAAAGCTGATCTCTATTCCCACATTTACTTTCACAGTTCTACAGTATTTTCATAAGGAGGTTTAATATTAGAATAGCTAGATTAATGTAGAAAAAAAGTCACCAGGGTCACCTGCTGCATCTTCAGATAAAAGTACGAGACTGCCCCTTGCACTTTGATCAGATATCCAGCTACCCAGATTATGTGCAAAACTGCACGCTGTGCAGACCTGCAAGGAAGGAATGAAACAGTTCTTCTAATTCTTTGCCTAATCTACTGTTTTTACAAGTAGCTGTGTGAAAATATACAAGGCAGGACAGGTAACTGCCAAATGTTCCCAGGAAAGATAAACAGGGGAGAACATTCAACACCTTTCTGAATCATAGAACACCTTAAAATCCCAGCCCATGCCTGGGATGCATGATGACACATTATTAATAACATAATCGACTACTACTGCTACTAAACTAATTTTATGCCTTCCCATCACTTAATTATATATTACGTTAATTGCTGATATTATTTTAATGATTGCCTATTAACTAACAGTGAAAATGACAGCCAGTCTTCACAGTGACAGTGAAGAAAAAGTGTCGCTCCAAAGCACAGGTTTTCTTTCCAAGTTAAGCCTTTGATGTCTTCTACTCTCATTATCATCAATATGACACTGCCTCAAATATGCTGCTTCTGTAACATAGTTTCTATGTTCTTGAGGAATTAGAATACATTATTACGCTGGTCAGTGAGTTTTTAAACTCAGATAGAGTGGTAGCACCAATGCTCTGTGCTTAAATTATTCCCACAAAGAAGCAAATGCAATACAAAATTAGACAAAAAGCCTGAAGTGATCACATAGTTTAATATAACAGTGGGCTCAATGTGATTTTGTAAATAGAGAAGACCATAGTAGCCTGTCATAAAAGCACTTCCAAGTAGAGGTCTAGAGATTTGCTTTACACTGTGAGCCTTCACCCAGTCAAGAAATTCCCCTTCTTCCAGCCTCAACCTACATATGGAAGAAATAAAATTAAGGGAGGAATATATAGAACCTCATCAGGATATGAGGATTTAGAAGTGTGATTGAAGTTGCATATGTATGTCAGTGTGTGTCTGTGCACATGCACATTTATTTATTTAGACATTTATTTAACTATATACCCATTTATCCACCCTTCAGGAGTTACCCCATTGCTATCATCCTCACTGCAGCTACACAAGACCTCAGCCTCCATCCTGCCTCTCCAATTACAGCAGCTCCCAACAAGGAAATAAGAACAGACAAACGTGGATAACCATATGAATTCTAGCTTTCTCACAAATTAACCAGTCATCTAAAGCTGGCAATGAATTTTAAATAGCTTTTTTAAAGCTCCCACAGGATTAAAAAGACTATCATATTTGGAAAATAATTACTTTGTGTTGTTGCTTTTTGGTAGTGGCGATTCGGTGTGCCCACCTTTTTATATGGAATAAAGATCTGAAGAGCTCGATGTGACAATGACTAGAAGCAAGACCTAAAGAAAAATTATTACCTGAATTAAAAAAGAAGGGAGTTCTCTTTATTCTGCCAAAACTGACTTAAATCAACACAGCTTTGAAACCTGACACTGATGTGCACTCATACTGCATAAGACCTATTTTTAATGTACTTGCCAGAGAAACGCAGTTCTGCTGCAGATCATTACTGCACACCTCATGAGCCTAATTCACTAACCCAGTCAGATGCAATTACACGAAAGCCATCCAAATGCAAAATGCCTCTTAAGGAGGCTGTCACGTACAATAAAAGAGCACTGGAATGCCAATACTTGGCATCTGGACTATCTCATTTGTCAGTTATGTATTTCATTTTTCTTTTTAAAGCACTTTTCATCTGCATGAAGCACACAATAGTAATCAAAAATAACATCCATTCTAAGAACAGAAGGTGAGCCTCAGAAAAGAGTTTGCCAAATTCAAACACAGAAGAAATATAACAACTTCCCTTGATAAGACTGCTCCACAGACTGTCACATGGCTTCCTTCCTCTGCCTTCTAGTTCCAAGTTTGAAGCAAGGTTTCAACTCCCTTTTCCTCCAGAAGTCCTATCAAACTCCATCCAAACTCTAACAGCCCTTCCTGAAACACTTCATTTATTTTTTTGTTCGTTTTATGTTACTGCTGTGGAACAGTCAGAAAGCTGAAATGTTTATTAAAAGAACCTTCTTGACCCCGATGCCATGAATGTCTTCTAATACAGACTTACAATTTCCCATTAGCAGGGCAGTACCACCAGGCAATGAGGCAGCTAAATAAAATTATGTTAACATAATGCAGCCCACAGCTCCACACTATATCTTTCATCTACAAATTCTAATTTTACTTTCTTTATGGGTTACACTTACAGAAATTTTATTACATTTCCTAAATTTCAGATAAACTTTTGGATGGATGAAGAGTGGAGAAAAGAGATGATCAAAGCTTAGGTTCTTGATCTAACAACACTCCTCTGTTATTCCCCATCCCCTCTCGGTATGGGTCAGTGCCACTGTATAGAATGAAATCCACACCACCACATAACAAGCTACATTTGTCCCTGAGACAACTCAGTGTAAGCATATAACAATTTCTGTAACCAAAAAAAACCAAAACCACAACAAAAAAGCAAAAGCAATTACTATAAAAAATGACCACTGTGTACCAGATTGGTTATAAAATTTATTACGCTCTCCAAAGAGTCTGCAAAGTAATAGATTAGCTTGGGATCCCCTGGGATCTTTCAAACCTGACAAGATTACAACATCTGTCAAAGCATATTTTTCTTTACATTGGCCTGTTTGTTCAAACTGATTATGAAAAATAGAGAATAAGTAACTGGTATGATATGTACATAATAAGACAAGTGAAAATCCACTGTCTTGCTCTATTGCAAACAGATACTTTATGTCACTTAATGCCTAAGTAACCACATTTATTGATCCTGAGTAATTATTAATTATTCAAAACTCATCATTCACATTATATAAAGTTACATTCAATAAGGTATGGTAGGTAGCTTCCCTAAAAGCAGAATGGCTGGCATCACCTGCAAACTGAATAGGCAAGTTGTGAGTGCAAAAAATTAATTTCTGTACCAGAGTACTTGCCTCTACTGTATTACTCTGTGAATCAACTCTGCTTTCTAGGGAAAGCATTCTGGTGCTTTCTTGTTCTAATAATACATTAATTCCTCTATTTTTCTGACTGTACAAAGAATCACAAAGACCTTCCCTTCTAGCCTTAAGGCATGGGTTTTGGGTTTGTGTTGTTAAGGAAATGTCTAGAATTTATTTATTACATATAGAACTAATTTATTGCATCTTATTCAGAGTTGAATCACTATATTGTTACATTTTTCAGGTTTAAACTATTTTCTCCTTTTGTTCACTTCCTCCTTTCTTCCTGCCTACCTTCCTTATGACATTTTTTCTGATTGCCAGGAACTACTTGAGACATTTTGTCTAGATTGCTCAATCAGTACTGTCCACTTTTAATGGTTTTTTTGTGCTTCATACCCTCTCTTCATTTACAGCTCACATCTAAAAGTGGCAATTCCATAATAATTTTAAAATACAATTGTGATGTTTTAGATAAAGCCTAGGAAATTCATCATCTCTAAGACAAGCCAGATGAGAAAAGTATTGACTGGAGAGCATTGCAATTTGAGAGATGGCCTGTGGAGCTGTGAAAGGAAAACAGTTTAAAATCTTCTGACATTGTACAAGGCGAAGGATAGCATAAGCTCATTTAGGATTAAGTAAGCTAAAGAGGCTAAATACTGAATGAAAATTAAAATTCCTGTCTTCAACCTGGTAGTCAGATGATGACTAGATCATGCTGACAGGAGCACGTAATGGAATATGTTCTTCCAACTTGTGTTCTTTAGATAACTAGATACAGATTTGGTTTCCAGCTCAGCAGACCTAAACATTTTATAAGGGCTATTTTAACTTTTTTAAAGATAAATAATGTAATATTGTTTCATAAATGGGGGGCGGGGAGGGGGGGGAGGGATAGGGGGCTGAAGGGAGAACACTTTAAAAAAAAAATCCAATTTTTTTTTTTTATTAAACATTTAGCATTCATTTAACTTTCTAGGCATTTTAATATTTTTAGCACCCTACTAGGCATCAAATAAGCTTTCCTGTCTCCAAGGTTTACTGAAACAAACAGCATGTAAATGACATGCTCTAAAAAGCCTTTTTAGAAAATACTGAATGCTGTTATTTTTAAAGCAAATTATATGATCAAAGCAAATTATGTGGGTGGAAATTTCTGGTCTTCTATCCTGCCTCAAGCCTCGTGAAATACTTTAGACTATTCTACCAAAAGAAACATTATTTATACACAAGATGTATATGAGGCAGAGCTTAGAAACTTTTTCAACAGTTTGCTGTAGCTGCTTTCTTCTTACTGCTACCCTACCTGATCTCATTTTAATTTAGGATGAGTTGCTTCATTGTATCAGACTCATATTTCATGTAATACAGGAGGTTTGATTATAATGACCACTAAGTGTTCCAAAAATACACAGGGGAAAACCCATACCAAATCAATGAGGAATAATTCTCTGCTACTCCTAATTCAATATTAATGTTTAATAGTTGAAAAAGTGTTTAAATCCTTCAACATGAAATGTTTGTCTCCCTTCAATATTACTTTTATTAGTATTATACCCCAGAATATTCTCAGACTCCAAATACTTGTTAAAATTATTTCCAAATTTTAGGGTGGTTTCATAATGGGTGTCTGAGTTTCAATTTTCCTTTCCCCCCTTCCCCCACAATCATTCTTGATCTTCTGCAGTAATTTCCTTATCCACAGGTCACTCTTCTTAATCTATCTAGATTCTAAAAGACAAACCATAGTCCCACCAGTAGAAGAACACTGCAGTGTTTATCTAGTTACCCTTGAGCCTTTCTGCTGCAGAATACAACCCAAGCAAAGGGACTTGTTGAAAGAACAATACAAAGTTAGACAAGACAAGAGAATCTGATTTCTTAAACGTCCATGTAAGTGCATAGTGATAGTGTTGGTGCCTCTTTTCCCAATGCATTTCATTTTTTTGATATCTTTCATCTTCCTGAATTGCAACCAGACAAGATACAGGCTTCAGAAGAATGCTAATAACCATGGTAATAATACACTTAGGATGAAGTAAGGACAAAAGTTAACAAAAATATGATATAGATATATTCATACTCTATTCATTTAATGAGCAATGTGCTGAAATACTGGACAGATTGAATTAGGTTCATGAACATTTATATTACTTCTATCATATCCCAAAATTTAAGTCTTCATTATGAATTGGTAGCCAAATAAAAATTTATTAAACTCAAAAAATTCTCAGAATGTGTTCATTTAAGTACTTCAGTCTCTCTGCCAACTCTGAACTTAAATATTGCAGTTCATATTTTAACATGAAAGTTCCCTACCAAACATTTGAAGAAATTCTACATTCACAGCTCTATTGTGTGTTCATTCAACCATAGATCAGAAATAACAGCCTGTATTTTATCTGACCATTCATTGCAGGCCACCTATATTTTGAAAACATTTTCCAAATATATAAAAATAACCCTCCTTGTAACTTGTGTTCACTGCCTATTACACCCTGAACCACTAAGAAGATTGTGTCTGCATTGTCTTTACACCCTCCTAGGTAGCTGAAAATAACAATATCCTTTCCAGTCACTTACAAAGCAAAAAAAGGTACTGCTGTGTAGATTTGTAGAGCCTTAAAACACAGGTTTGGCTCTTTTCAGTGTACGTAAAACACATTAAATGAGATATAAAGACCATATGCACAGGAAAAGATCCAGGGATAAAAAAGGAAAAATTCTTCACATGAACAATACACATCTTCATAGTAGGGAGACCAGGATCTTTGAGAAGCATATCAGAACTCTTGATATTTACATTACTATGGATAACACTAAAAGATTGCACGACAAAAATATAGTAATAACAGAACTGGCAAGAAACACAAATTATTACTGTTAAATTTTAACAAATATGAGATTCTTGTCAGTATATCTATTTCTTAATATAACAGGATAGAGTTGAACCAGTATTGGTTCTACTTTCTTTCTTCAATACATTCATTCTTAAGTAATATATTTTCCTCATCCTAGTGACTGGATGCAATCTGATAAGATGTTCTCCATTTATGCATTTCCTACAGCTTAGAAATTGATTCCTGCTTTTCTGTAGCAGACCAAAAATATTGTAAATTATAATAATCTTTAGTAAAGATTAAAGACATATGGTAGTACCCAAATCTTTCCAAACTACTTGCAGTACTCGAGCAACTGGCCTTGTACGCATCATCAGCTTTGCCAACAGCTTGTCAACATTCTTGTAATTGCTACTACTCTTGACTTCTTTCACAGAAATTAATGATTTCATTATCTAAGATTTAGTTTTCTTCCTCTGTCTTTTGCAATATAATAAATACACACTGTGTTACACAGCAGAATCTGAATACATTCATGGTCTGTTCAGGATTCACAAGCAAGGCATCCTTGTGACCAAGAGAGAGGTTTCATTTAACAGCTGACCTTAAGAGCTTGCCACATGCACAGTACCAGCACAAGTAGCAAAGTGCAAACCAAAATCATTGGTACAGCTGTGGTGGTCACCTTTTATATTCCAGAGTCCAGCCTCTCAAGGTTCCTCTGGATGGCCTCCCCTTCCTCCAGAATGTCAGCCATTCCACACAGCTTGGTATTGTAAGCAAACTTGCTGAGGATTCACTCAATCCCACTGTCCATGTCTCCAACAAAGATTTTCAATAGCACTGGTCCCCATACAGAGGAACACCACTCATCACTTGCCTCCACTTGGACACTGAACCATTGACCACAACTCTCTAGGTGCTGCTATCCAACCAATTACTTATCCACTGAGTGGTCCAAAGTAGTGAACTTCACACATAAAAATGAAGTGTAACACATCATAGCAAAATAATAGTATTCAATTTTGTTCCCAAGTGTGGGGTATGTACTGTAAGACAATAGCATTTTAAGAAAAAAAACCAGGCTAAAGTAACCAAATTCAAAATTACACCCATTTTTATTAAAACTATTCTAAATAAAGGCTAAACATATATTTATTTTTAAAACTAAACAGAAAAGCTAAGGACAGATCTATCTGAGAAAAATGCATGCTGCTCAGAATGTCTTCAAAATAAATTGTTATTACTTACAAAACATTGTAGACCAGCAGAAAGAGAATTTATACCTTCGTGAATCAGGTCATGCAAAGGTTGCTTGAGTCCTTCAATTTGTTCTGCCCCTACTTCTCAGAAGAGAATAACAGCTTTTCAGCTCTGTCAGTGTCTATCATGATCTTCTGCCTCAAGCATGAAAATAAATCCAAATCCCCCTTCTCTTAGAGTTCACAAAATTTTAAACACAATTGTTCTTACATGTTCATTTATTTGGTAGAGAGTTAACAGTGAGACTAGCCACACAGCATTTGTGTTTCTGTTTCTCTGATGACTGAGTGGTACTCCTCTTCTGCTGACTCAATTTTCTTTCCAATAAACTCAATATTTATCAAGTCAGTTTTGTTGTGTTTTTTTTTCTAGATAAAAATATTCTAGAGTACTAAGGAAGACCCATATACTGATACAAATTATCCTCCAACTTAATTTTATTAGATGATTGCATGATGCATAAACGGGGTTCTGCAAAGCAGCAAAATGGCATCTTGATGGTGATCTGAAGTTCCCAGGTGCTCCCAGCCTAAAAAATCAGCATTCCAAACTGAACCATAAATTTAACTGAAAAATATGCAACAATTCAAGTGTATGTATCCTGCTTTAGGCTAGTTATTTGGGTGCTTGGTATTGATTAACATAGCCCCCATGCACTTGATAACAACAAAAGCACAAATTCAAAGGTTTTGGATTTCAGCCTTTCAACTGCTAATGCTTTATTTCTCCACACCTCCATACTCACTCCTAAGCAATTGTCAGTCTTAAGAATATTCTAATGTCAGTATTACATAATCTACACTACCAGTAATTCTCTGACTAAAAAGAATAGCTCAAGAAATAGATTGTGTCAACTAATACATTTGCTACTTTTAGTTTGTTTATACATAAAACATCTCCAGTATTCCTTGAATAGAATGACTAATAGATATATTATACTCAAGTAGTATAGACTATATATAGATTACTACATAATTGTATTAATATATATTTATGTGTATATACACACTTATGTAAAAATAATGTGTTTGAGTAAAACACTACAACTTTTAACACAATATATTGAACACTGAATCCACTGCCAGGAAGAAACCTTGTGTATGCATCATGTTTCAAATGAACATGTCTTGTTTTAGCCAGAGCCACCATATATCTGAAACACAGCCTAAATATCTCTCATATAGGAATACCATGGAGCTTACCTGCAGAGAAATACACTTTACTTGCACTTTCACAGCATGACTGCACTTAGCACTACTGAAATATAGGACGGAAGGAATTATCTCTACTGTATTGACTTGCTGACTTTGTCAAATACAGCTTAACTTCGTGTATTTCAGCTATAATGCTCAATACATTATTGACTGTAATTGCAGTCATTCCATGCTCCCAAAAAGGCAGTTAAGGTAACATCACAGGTAGCAGAATGTTCTTCCTGACAAAGTCTGGCCATTTTAACCTACATTCCTATATAAGTTCTAAAGCATGAATACTTCATGAATATATATGTCTTTGCAGAGGCCACACACAGTTATCTGGCTTCTTTATTCCACCAGGAATATGGAGTTCAGAATCTTATATTTAAAAAGAGCTTCTGGGAGTACCTTAGATACAGACAAAATATATATGCCATCCTGGATAGCACATACAGAAATAGCACCCAAAGGGAAACTAATTACATATACACGCTACTTAAATGCCTTGACAGATCTACAACATGCACTACAGGTAACTTCTGTCCATAATAGATCTGTGTCATTATGCAAAAGCCTTTAAGAAGATTTATAAGTTCATATTCCTGAAATTTGTATTTCTCTCCCAAACTATGCCCATTCATCTCTTTGAAGATTTTCCCACCACTGTAAGCCTTTCCTCCCCAGCGTGCATGTCATTTCTCATGTTTTCCTGAATATGGTTCTGTACAAAGGGAAGGTGGCTATTAGCAGATCATAAATGTCACTTCATGAGTATTTACTGAGATTTCAAACAATTTCTACCATTACAAGCTGCAGAAACTTAAAACTTTTTTCCTATGTCTTTTGCTGAGAAAGGCATTATTAAGACACTGTTTTTTAGTATCTAAGAAAGACTTCTGGGGCCAAAAACCTCATTCATTTTCCCCTTAGTAGACTAGTTGGTCTCATAAAGGATCTCATCCCTTCCTATAAGCTCCATATCGCTCATCCTTAAGTGTGAGACAGATGTACTAGAATATCAAAGACTAACTTAGACCAAACTGCTTTGGCTTTGGATATCAGAGTTTCCAAATAACAAAGGACATTAATTTAAATAGGTGTGGAATAATTAAATGAATAATAATTGAAGTTCCCAAAAGTTGCAGGATTAGTAATATTGACTACAGAATCTTCTGCTGGCTCAGCTTTACAAAGAACATACCAGAAAATCTCAAAGGAAAACAGTTACATTATTTATTTATTTATTTATTTTAAGTTCAGTGGCAAGATAGCCAAGTTCATTTCAAATAAAACTACACAGATCTAGAGAGAAGTAAGCATGAACCACACCTATTCTCTGAAGGTAATGGAGATCACAGCTGCTCCTTCACAAAAAGAATCTAGTTTCATCATGCTATATAAATGCAAATCTATTTTTTTTTTCTGTACACAACATTTCCATTCTACAACAAAAAATCAGGTTTCCAAAATTCTGATCATATCCTCTGTCCTTGGAGATTTGAGAAAAGAACTGAACCATTTCCCATTTTTCCCTGGAAAGCTCCATGACATGTGTAGCAACATACCACTTGTTAAAAATCACAGTCTTTACAAGAAACCTATTACATCTTAAAAACCCTTTGTGCTCCCCCCTCAATCTATTAAAGGAAGGTTCCACTGGGAGAGAAGAGGAAAAAAAGTATGGTAATAGCCATGGGAAGTTTTCTACTGGTGATGTGTGTTCTCTTAGATTTGGTTTTACCCCAATTCTTGCAAATTTTGATACATTAAGGCTGGCCTAGTAATAATAATAGAGAAAATCTAAATTAATTTTAAGACATCATCACTTAGCATTAGGTACTGTATTTGCCTTACCAAGTTCAAGAGAGGATTCTGATTTATTGGGCTAATTTATTTTTCAGGAAGATAGAAATAAAATTAGTTGGGGAAATTAAAAAAAAAAAAAAAATGAAGAAGAAAAGAATTAATAAACTTCCCACAGCAACATTTGAAAGTTTTCTCCTTCTGCCATCCTTAGTTCCTAGGCATGTGGCTGTCACTATATCAAACCTGCCATGTTCTCATCCTCTCTTACCTGACACAGTAACCCTACAGTATAAGGAATATTTTACAGACCTCAATTTCTCTATGTGCATGTAAGATTAGCTGCATTCTCTAGACCAGATGAAATTAATAATTATTTCAAGATGACAATCATTTTGACACTATTCCCCTCTGAGAAGAACAAGGGTTTCCTGCTCTTACCTCCCCTTGGGTTTACAAAAATCACAATCATACTTATTTCCTGAATTCAATCTACATCCATTTCAAAATGTGAGTGAGAAATATGTTTCCCCCTCCTTTCATAATAGCAATCTTTAACAAATATCACTGAACGTGCTACAATGGCTTCCAAATAACATTTCCCATGCAATTTCTTTGCAGAAAAGCTGAGCTATAAAGCAAATTAAAACCACATCTCTCTTAACTCTCAATTAATATAGCCATGTAATAAAGTGGCTACAGCACATATTAGTAGTTTATTTCTATTACCAGTTTTACCACTGAAAACTTTAATCGTACCACTTTGTATGTCATATAAACATTTGTTTCCCAACAGCACTTGCAGCAAGGCATACACAAAATATGGCCATGTTGTAGTACTCAAAAATGACAGTGCTGAAAAATAAAAGCAATAAAAGCATTTGAGTTTTTAAAAGTAGATCTCCGCTTCTGGCTTGTTTTAGTTCTGGTTGTTTCAACTTTACTCTTAGCAATACTGGAAGTATTGCTCACTTTCTAAGACTTTAATTCATGTAACCTCCACCAAGTGATACATGATTTGTGAATTTCTTCACTTCTTTACATCTAATGAGACTTCAGAAATATATTGCTGAAACAAAGTGAATAGCTTGAGTAGAGAAAATGCATCCATATTTGCCAAACCAGTTGAGGAGGAAAGGGAGGGAATAGGTATTTTCACTGTTCTTACTCAACCTGTTCTCCAGTAAATTCTTAAATAATAATTTGGTCCAGCCAACAAAAGGAAGCATGATTTTTTTCAGCCATGGAGTCTAGACTAGTCTAGTCTTCCAAACATGAGCAAACATTATAACTTAAACATTTTTCTTACTGCTAATATTTCTTTGGTCATCTACCTACACACTATTGATCTCAATTACTAATTATATAATCCTCTATTCACTTGTATTAGTTTTTTCCTCATCACCTGCCTTTTTTTCTAATGCTATCCAGTTACCAAACAAGGAAATACTTGCCTAAATTTGGAGCAGTTAATCTCTCCTTTAGATGAGAGCAGATATCCTTCAGAAGACAAAACAGAGAACCTCAGACTTGTACTGTTGTACAAAATAACTATATTAATGATTGATTTAAAGGATATCGGCCTAATCAAGCTACATGTCTAATGTTAACTGGGATAGATAGATAGACAGTTCTCCCAGCACCTTGTATCTCAGTGGTATAGGTTTCTGTGGTAGCTCTCTTTTTTTGGTTATGCTTCTGAAATGCCTTATTGAATTGAATAGTTTGAGAAACATCACATTAAGACAACTCTAGAAAAACAGAGAGCAGCATTCCTCTCAAAACTTTCTTGATTCTTTACAAATATGAAAATCCATAAGTCAGATAAGGGGCTGTTGTAGAACTACATATTTTAGAAGAGAAAGACAACAAAGTGGTCTAAATGAAATAATTAAATATTGATTTTGGAATTAATATATAAACTTTGCATGGAAGTCTGCTCAGGCAGAAGAAAAAAAAAAAGGATGGAAGGGACCAGATCTTGGTATTTTATTCACAAATTCTATTCAGCACTCAGAGAAAACAAAGCAAATAGGTTTATTTGCTCATACCAAATTTTGCTGTTAACAGTCTAGTCCTACAGACAACATAATCTATTGTACATCATTTCAACTAAATGAAAAATAATGCTTACTTTTAGGAAACCAAATCACAGTAATTCATTATTGTGGTGAAAAGTTTTACTGCCATTGAAGAAACATGAAAGCAGTTAGTTACCCTGAAGATGCTGCTCTGAATGAAAGTATTTCTACACTTAAAAGTAGCATAAAATAATACTTAACTGCACTTGAACTAAACAGTCATGGGAACCGCAATTGGAATAATTTGGAAGCAAGTCTACACACAAAAACAAATGCAATAATGTTTTTCCCTTTGTGATAGTGAACAGTTAGTCACAGATTACAGGGCAAATAGGGATAACAGAGAGCAGCCATTTATAGCAGAGGTTGATTTTGGATCCAAGCTTGTTTTATCTGGCATATCAGCAATACTACAGGAAACCATGCTCAGATTAGAATGCATAAGGTTGAAAGATTCACAACATTATCAGATTTCCCATGCTGCATGCTTTTGCACTGGGTAGCATCTTAAGACTGATAACAAAATCCAGATGCAAATCTAGGACATTATTTTTTAACCTTTATTTCAATTTATAACTTCCTGCTTATGTTGTTCTAATATCAAGTTTGCAAGAGTTTATAAGCTAAGACAAAAAAATACACTGTGACCTGATTTAGAAGGCCACTAAACTTCTACATTCTTCATTAATTACTTGTCCTTCTATGGCTTTAGCTGCAAACACAAAGCATTCTGCAGATAACAATAACTGAGTATTTTTCCAAAATCCCATACTGAACATGTAATTATTTGTAGAGTAAGAACACTGACAGTGTAGCAGTCTTACTTATTTACACAGCATTTTCTACAGCCAGGTTCACCATCCTCTCCACAGCACTGAGGACTGCCTTAATACAAGTACCACATTTTAAAAAGACATACTTGTTGCTATTTTTCTAGTCAACTGACAGTTATGGTGGGCTAATCATCCCTATACACAAAGTCTGCAATAACAGGCAATGCTTGAAATATACATACCTGTAGTTTATGGCATGCATTGCTTAAAAAGCATCAGTCAGAAGAGCCTCCTGGAATATTGTGCTGGAAAAGAAACCTGACCCAAGACTCTCTCTCTTTGGCTAAGTATGATTCGAGCAAACCAATTACAGACTTTAAAGGTAAAAAATAATCCCACATTACACATTTCACGTAACTGAATGTAATAATTCAGACCATCGATTAACAAAAAGCCCCTGTCTTCAGAAATGTCACTATTTTTCAGAAGTACATTCTGGGTAAGAGTGCCTCTTCCATTGAAAACAAAACAAAACCAAACAAGAGACACACACACACACACACACACACACCCCAACAACAACAACTAAAACAACAACAAAACAAAACATAAAAACTGTCACTTTTTCTGAGGAAGACAAAGGTTGGTACATAAATGGATGTTAATGGAAGTTGTGCAGAGTCATTCCATAGAGGAAGAGGATGGAAGAAAAAGAATAATATTGGAACACAAAAGGCTCTTACACAGGTGGGAAATGTGACCTGTCTCTAGTCTAGGATGTCTTCAAAAGAAGAAAAGTTTTATTTCTGACATAAATTATTATGGATCTGTATTTGCCAATTTAAAGAACTTCCCCTTGCATGTCATTTCCACAATTAGTTCATCTTAAAAGCTAATTGTTTTTGTTCACTTTTTTGGTTCTGCTATAAAGTCAAGGGAGCTGACACAAAGATGAAAACAAAGCCTCATTTAAACAAGAAACAACACTAAATGCTTCTTAATAGCTCTCTGCAGCTAATCACTTTCTAGTTTTCAACTACAGCTAATGCTTCGGTTTAACTGTTCATTCTGACAGCTCTGGGACCCTCTGGCTCCTCTTGTTCTTTCAGGCATTATAGAAATAAACTGTTTACACACACATATGTTCAGTAGAACATTAAGACAGAACAAAATGTTATGTTCTGAGTTGTATGTTCCCTTTAAAAGGACTGGAAATGAAATTGTTGCCTTGAGGAAGTCAGTGAGAATTTCACTTTAACTTCAAACAAACTTAGCTTTCACACTAAAATGAGTACACAACACATGCTAGGTATTTTACTCAGATATTTCAACTAACAGCCATAAAGGATAACCAGGTAGTGAATGAGAGGAAGTTATTTGGACTCCCTGTGGATTTGGTTTAGCAGAGAACACAAAAGTTCATTTCACTTCTAGAAAACAATTGTACAGGAACTGTCATACTGTAGACAGATGCTACATTTTTAAACTAATTCTGGAGGTTATTTAAAGGCCTGCTGTGCAAAATATAATGGCTTTTTGACATTATAGCTATCACTCAAGATTATGAATCAGATTGAGCAGAGTAATTTAATCTCATTCTATATTGCCTTAACAATGTTGACTCTGAAACCAAGTGACATATTACAGAGTTACTTGGATCAATTAATGAATTAATTAAACAATGGATTTTCAATTAATTGGAAATATTTATTTCCATACCATGCAGGTAAAATTCCTTCTAATTCCTGGAAACAAGTCTAATCTATGGGACAAGAGTCTAAAACAGTGCCCTTCACACACCATGTTCAAAGACACAGAATCACAGGATTGCAGGATCACAGAATAGTAGGGGTTGGAGTCATGCACCTGAGCAGTATAAATACTCCTACAGTCACTTTTGTCCCTGGGAGTCTGTCAAGTAATCTTAGGCACACAGTTCTCAGGCATTCAGCTTATTTTGCACAAAACCAATAGCCCATGCAACAGTTCCTGGAAAGAAAGCTCTCTGTTGTCATTACAGCAACAGAGACACATAAAGACTGGTAATAACAGAAAAAGAGAGGTAGCAGTTAAAGTGCACATTATGCATGTCACAGTAGGGGTTGTTTTCACTTTGCATTTATCAACAAGCTAGGACAACAATTTATATCAAAACTGTTTCAGCCTTATTTTTCCTAGTTTATTCAAACTGTCTGTGCAGCAGAATTTTATGTGCTGTGATTCTTCATGTTTCCAGGCATGTCTTCCTATGAAAATAATTACTGCTAAAATGCAAGAAAAGTGAGATGAGAATTTCTTCCATGAGAAAATTTGTTTTTCAAAAGCACAGAGACAGAAGATTAAAAGCAGTGTCCACATTTGTGCTACAACAGATTTCACCACTTTTGAGGCATACTTCCTACAAATTATCTCATCTTCCACAGAGATGGAGAGATTCACATGAAAAGTGATAGTCTACGAATGATCGTCTCTAGAACTGGAATTCCTGAGGACTCATAGCAGTTTACAGTTCGATAAGGCAGAACACTTCATACTTACTGGATCATTAATAACTGAGCCATAGAAAGCTGCCTGCACCCTGTTTAACTGAATATTGCATTTTCTAATGTTAATTGAAGGGAAGAGGATCTGCAGACTACTATTAGCACTACAACAAATTACTGAAGAGCTTCCAGTACAAATAATGTTCATATATATTAATTTGATTGAAGAATAATTCCATCCCAGCCAGACATACACCTTGTCAAAACATCTGTGAATTCTTTCATAAATAGAGTTTGCCTTTTTTTCCATGATAACATAGTTTGAGATACTCAGGCATATTCTTAGATGCTCTTCTGAAATCCCAAGTCTCCTACAATAACCCTTATTGTATAACACAAATTCTTTAAAGGCTTACCCATATAAACAAAAGTAACTTTGTCTCATTTCAGTACAACATATTTATCCCTGCATTTACTAATTATACACTTTATCTTGTCTACAAATGTGTTCAGTTCTAAAACTACAGGTATCATGTGAGGCCTTAAATATTACCATCATATTTGCCAGCTTACACTTCCCCTCTAATGAGTCTGCTCATATAACCTACTGAACAATCTGTTATATGATGTCGTTACTCTGCGAACACTTTCACACCAAGTTCTTTACATCCTTCCATAAATCTCAAATTCAAATACCTATTTCCTCTAAAGTTACTGAGCTGATACCACTCATCAACTTTAACCAATCTATATCTAGACTGATTCCACTAACATTTTCATGCCCGCAGCAAATCGCATACCCAGAGCTGATAACTTAATAAATCAGTGTTTCTATCTTCCTGTGTCTGCTGTTCAGATCAAAAACCTTAGGGCAATATTTGTCCTAATCCTCTATAACAATAAACACAATCAGAAATTTCTGTATATCCTTCATTAGTTTACTCATTACCACAATTTTTCTCTTGAACTACTTCATACATTTGATCCAGCAACATGTCACCTTCCATATATGTGGCACTGCTATGCTAATCCTAAAGAGCCTGAAATACAGAGACAAGGTTTAAAATCACTAAAGGTTAATTCCTGAAGCAAAGAGCTTGGTTTATGAGCAGTCATCTCACAGAATATCTGTTTTTATTTTCATTCCTACAGACAGACACCTTTCCCTCCCAAACTCTTCCCCTTAAAAAGTACCTTATGCTCCTCAAGTAATGTTTTCAAGATGAGCACTGTCACAGTGTACATGGATCAGCATACTGTGTTCAAATTAAAAGTCACAAATAAAAAAAAATAAGAAAAAAAATTAAAAACAGATTTTGCATAGATCATGAAAAATATTGAAACATTGTGGAAATACCTACCTACAGTTCTACTCTCTATCCAAAGTAAAATACTAAACCAAGCACTGATCTCTTTCCTGCTAGTCTCACACATGTAATTTTAGTATTTTTAGTTATATTGTGGGGCTTAATCAAGATAAAAGACAACAGATGAAGGCAAAAAGCAGACCGGAAAACTAAGTAACCTCATGAGGACTTAACACCACCTGTGAATCACAGAAATTTTAAACTGATATTTTGGGACAAATAGATATTGTAAGTAGAAGTGAAGTACTGTACCAACAGCCACAGATGTATTAATATAATGAAGAACCAATACAGTAGAACACAGCTGCACCCATTGATCACTTTAGGTTTTATCATTTAAGAAGGACGGACAGAAGAGAAATCATGAGGGCAACAATACTGACCAAAGGATAAGATGTATCTTCAAAGAAAAGACAAACATCTCATTGTAACAACCCAAGTTCCATGGCATTCTTCTGGAATAGTGTCTAACTACCCCAAGCTAACTAACTTAAGCTCTTGATGGTTATCTAACTTAAGCACTTGATGGTTATGATGATGATGATGATGATGATTGGTTTTTGCATCACTTTTCTATGCCACAAAAGTTATTTCACATATTTCAACTATGAACTTCAAAGTCACTTTTAAATAACTCCTACCAATATGGCAAGCTCACTACATTTCCCTCTGGTTAACAAAACATGAAGTTTTTACAAGCATTTTACTATTGATTTTGTTGTTAAATGACTGCCTTCTTCTCCATGTCAAAGCTGCAGCTGGGGGAGGAAACTGAAGCTGCATGCATAATCAATTATTGTAGGCTATGTGTGTAAAAGCTAAAGCTTCCTACCTACTCTGAATTTAGAAAATATTTGCCATATTTACTATATAAGCATACCAAAAGCAACTGGGAGGGAGAACACTTAACACAAACCCTAAACCTACTCAACATGCAACCCTAATACAAAGGAACTAATTTAGAAGGCTGTGCTCAGCTGCAGAAAGATACTGTGCTTGAAGAGAAAAATTCAGTGTGAATAGCACAAATATATTTTTTAAATTAGATGTGTGGGCTTTTCCCAGCCCAAAAGTTACACAGTAACAAATGTATAGCAGTAGTTCTGCATTCTCAGTGCAGAATACACTCCAGGAAAGTTAATATATAATGCATTTCCCTATAACAGAGATTATCCTGATATTTCTGTGGAACAAGTTTACAGGCTGCTGAACAGCTAACACAGAGGAATACATTGCCATGTTGAGCAGCTTCCATGAAAGCCTAAAGGAAGATCAAGTGAAAGTGGCATCTAAATCTGTCAGGGTTCAGATAAGGAGCCAGTGTATATGTAGAAAACCAGATTAAATCCTAAATAAACTCACTCTCACTGGAATTGTGAGAAAAGTGCATCTATTTATTTTTTTTTTTCACCTTTAAGTTCCTGAATGCCAACCCCAAGCTTTGTTTTATTTTCTCACAGCAGTGGGAAATGGACAGAATGTATAGACCCCTTTTCCCAACTTTTCCAATGAAGAGTTCTTCTAATTCTTTCTAACTGTCTTCAAAAACTGCTCTCACTCACTGGAGCAGGGAAAGAATTACAAGCCACAATGATTTGCCATCAAAAGAATTGATAAAAAAGTAATTTTTAAAATCCTATTTTGTTCACTTTTAAGTAATTTTATTTTTTATTACATCTTAAGTCCATTAATTATGACAGCAGTAGATTTGCATGTCAGATGGGACAGAACAAGGCACTGTAATGGTATTTGGATAATCCATGCTGCAGGAATGTTCACTATTCTTCCTGAGGTTTCACAAGAGTTCCCTGGCATAATACAGTTACAGCTGCTTTACAGTCTAATGTTATTACAAGGTCTGATTCAAAGATAATGTCTGCTAGAGAAATCTGGCAGACAACAGTCCTAGGAAAATCCTTGTGATGGTAAGGTGTAACTAATGGAGACTGAACTGCTGAAAAGATTCAGAGCAGTTACAGCTATCAGTTTTGAGTTTTGCAAGAATCCTGACAGATCTTTATTTCTCAGAACAAAACACACCAAATCACTTACTTTTTCCTGGAAATCTTACCAACTTTCTAATAAAAATCAGTTCTAAAGAAGAAAAAAAAAGTGATCATGTCTACCTTAGCCATGGTGGGTAGAGACCACAGAAGTGGTCCAAAAATTATTGCCATTTTCTTAAGTACCTTTCTTAGATACATTTTTGGACTAAGGAGAACATCAAAAGTGTGGAAAAGCAGGAACTATGAATTGGCTATCAACTAAAGTAGCTGGTATCTGAAAATGACAGGTATTCATCAGCAGGAGCCAGCTCATGAACTAGCCTTATTGGTAAACATAAAGGAATTTCCTTTCCTGATCAAAGACATGGATGGAGTCAATACAGAATCTAACAAACATAACATTTTACTTTTGTAAGCAAGATTTGGTTTGTATTGTTAGTGGGGCCTGAGCTGTTACTGTGTGACATTCGAGTTCTCAGATACAGAACTCTCACTCAGGAAGAAAAATATCCAGTAATTAAGGGCTTATTATCTAAGAAAAATGTTGGGAAAGAAAAGGAAATAATCAGGTATACACACTGGTTCATGTTTGCATGTATTTGTGTCCTGTTACCATTCCTGACCTACAAATATAAGGAGTCTATCTCAGATACAGAACTCTCACTCAGGAAGAAAAATATCCAGTAATTAAGGGCTTATTATCTAAGAAAAATGTTGGGAAAGAAAAGGAAATAATCAGGTATACACACTGGTTCATGTTTGCATGTATTTGTGTCCTGTTACCATTCCTGACCTACAAATATAAGGGAGTCTAGATTTCAGGGGAAAAAAAAAAAAGGGGGGGGAAGAAAAAAAAAGAGAAAAAGCAACCCCAGGAATTCATGCTGTCTCTTATTCCAAAATGCTGTAATATCCAAAAACTGTCAGTCCAAGTAGCTGGATAAGAAATTAGAACATGTGTGGGTGGATTCCTTCCTCCAGCCTGAATTAATTAAAAATGTTTGTTTGCTGTATTATTTTAAAGCAGATTTTTGGAACAGGTTAAAGAACCACTGTTCTGACTTTAGCATTTCAAACCTAATAAGAAAGCCTCCTGTAAAATCTTGTAGGAGGAAAAATTAATAATAAAGGGTTTAAACATAAAGTGCATTTTATGTTTTTATTTGTTGCTTGGAGAAATTCATACATTCTTGTACAAGACCTACCTCATATAGTCTGGCTGCAGTTATTTCAAGTTAAAGCACGTACACAAAAAAACACACAAATTCATGTCTCCAGTCTGGACAATTCTACCTTTTTTAAATAATTTAGGTTGGCCTTTAATGTTTTCCTATCTCACATTCTAAGCCTGAAACATATATTAATAACCTTTGCTTTCACTTTCTCAACCAGTTATTAAGCTATAAGAAAATAATATGGACAATAACATTAAAGTAAAAAGTTATGAACAACACATGCTTGAGGGCGGCATCTCCCAAAATTTTGGGGCTGGTTAATGGATCAGTTTCTGGCTTGTATACATACATTTTAAAAAATCATAGAATCACAGAATGGTTTGGGTTGGAAGGGACCTTAAAGATCATCTAGTTCCAAAACCCGTGCATAGGCAGGGACATCTCTCATTAGATCAGGTTGCTCAGAGCCCCATCCACCCTGGCCTTGAACACTTCCAGGGAGGGTGCATCCACAACTTCCCTGGGCAACCTGTTCCAACCTTCACAGTAAAGAATTTATTTCTGATGTCTAACTAAATCTCCCTTCTTCCAGTTTTAATCCATTATTCCATGTCCTCTTGCTACAAGCCCTTGTAAAAAGGCCCTCCCCAGCTTTCTTGTAGGTCCCCCTCTATGAAGTGTTCTAATAGAAAGAAAGAAACAAAAATCCTAATTTCCAGATCATCAAAAGCTAATCTGCAAAAATACTCAGTAGCACATAGAATGACAGTAAAAAGTGTATACATAGAATGCACTTCACAGCAACACACGTTCAGTGAACAAGGCCTTGTTATCCATTATAAACACCTGAAATTGGATTAAAGAACTCCTTTTTTTCAAAAAACACGCACAGTATTTTACATATTCCAAGACCCCACCTTCCACAATGGACATATTTTCCTTCATATTCTTGAAGTCAGAGCACTACATATGTTGACTAATGAGACTGAATGGATTAGATAATAACTAAATTCTACCTTCCCTCTCACAGAAGAAAAAACACTTTGGGGCTCTTTCTCCCAAATAGCCATTGATTTTCAGTGATCATTTTAAAGATTTCTACATTTCTTTCAAATTTGGTTGATACTGAATAATATTTATTTCAATATTTATTTAGGTGAGAAGAAACTGACCTATCACCTAAACTTTGCTCTCTCAGGAAAGTAGAATGCAAATTTACCAACACTGTTCTTTTCAATATCAACTGAATAACTGAAAAGCACCATTCTCCAAATTAAGTCAGTTGAACATTTTGAATGGCTAAATGCTATCAACCATGATGGTAAATGATGGGAAAGATCAAGATTATCAAGATTACAGCTGGGAGGGGTTGGTAATTTTTGAAAACTTACCTTACTCCAAAGACATCTTTTTTGTTTGTTTGTTTTGTTTTGTTTTTGTCTCCAGAAACAGAGAATCTAAGTCCACACAACATCTTTCACATACATGTGAAGTATAGAAATTATGTCCCAGTATCTCTCCTGACTTTTCAGAGTACAGTGCACAATATGCTCACATGTACATATGTAGGAAAGAATCCTGCAATCCAAGAGATAAAAAAGACACAATAGTTTTGAACTAAACTCTCGAAAATCATTTTAAAAACCTACACCTACAGACAAAAAATATAGACCAACCTGCCAGAATCCATTACCTAACAGACCGACACGGTCGTATTCCGCTAACACTAGGTTGACATTCACCACTGATTTCTATTTCAAGTGAGAAATTCCACTTTGACTTTATAGGCTAGCCATATACATCAGCTCTTGGAGTCAGCTTACACTTCCGATTTGTGACATGCTAAGAAACACCTGCACTCCATCAGTTATCTCCACTTATGACAGCAGCTGACACCACAGATCAAGTTCCTGTGCAGTGTATGCTCTGTCCCTAATATTCACACCTTTCACAGCTACACAGCTTCAGTTCTCGCCCATGACAGATATTTAGACCTTTTATTAAAAGCATGAATTCTTCAAGATTAAAGTCAAGAGTTTTATTTCTCTCTAGAGTACCAGAAGTTTCTCTCCCATTCCACAGGAAAGAGGATGAACCAAGCTTCAAGATTCAAAAGGAATATTAGTCAGCATTTCAGTAAGTTTGCCTTAACCACAAGTTATGCATACCTTTAAGAATTCATCCAGCTTATGAGACATTCTACATCAGTACTTAGTGTTAAAACAACAGAAAAATAACATGTGTGGCTAAATAAATAAATAAATAAATAGAATTAACTCCAGGTTTCTGACCACAGTAAATCTTCTACCAACTTTAAAAGAAAAAACAACCCAAAACAAAAGCAAAAAAAAAAAAAAAAAAAAAAAAAACCACATAATTACAGAGTGTTCTCATCTTTGAGGTGGAAAATGTTCTTGAACTGTTCCGTTCTAAAAAACAACATGGGAATTCATTGTGATGTCTCCAACACTGTTTTTCAAAGCATAGCAGCTCCGTTACATAATCTTCTCCGCAGACACCCGCCTGGTGCTAACAACCCCACAGTCACTCTTACCATCTAGCGCTACGGCTATAACTAAGTAACTATTAAGTGGAAAAACAAGAGTTGTCAGCCTAAAGGTATAAACCATGGGTCTAGTAACATGTTTGTACAGGTTTAAAATCCCGCAGGACTTCAGTTAAATCAGGCTTTTCAAACTTTTTACATTAGAGAGGAGTTCATTATTTCTTTGCCTGGGCAAGAAGACAGTGATATCTGTATAGTGCTAGCACCTCCTAGCAGCTGTAAAAGATCTTGGAAAGAAATTTAGAAGACAGTATATAGCTTAAAAGTTTGGCAGGCCAGCACTTGAATTAAACTTTGAAGTCTAGAAGGTCCCATCATCACATTATTAACAAGTAATTAGAAAGTCCTGGTGCTCTTCACTGAATTACCAGCACTATTATAACATGGTGCCAACAATGCAGCAGATGAACACCCAAGATATTAATTTAAAAGGAAACTAATTATCTTATTCCTTCACTGCAGAGGTTAAAAAAGCTAATATACTGCATAAAGAAAAGGATATTCTCTATGTGCGTGAGTGAGAAAGACATTAAAAGAAACGCAAAATCAGTATTTTTCTAGCTGCAAAATGAACTGCTGGGAGGGAAAAAGAAAGGAAAAAAAAAATACAAGAGGAAAATGCATGATGTACTGCATCATAAATACTCTGTTTTAAAAATCTCAGTCTTCAGTGTTTACCAGTAAGTCATCATCTAAACACAGTCTAATTCTGGACAAGTTTTTATCTACACTTGTTCAACTGTCACTTATCCTCACACAGTAAAATTAGTATTGAGTTAGCTACTTGAGACACTTTTTAAATTACATGACAGTATACTGTGTTTCTCAAAGTAAACCCTAAACCCTGAAAACTCTTAATCCAAAGTGTTCAGCCTACAGTGTGACATCAAGGCCACACAGAACATAGTTGTTATTCCAGTGCCTTTAATTAGTTTTATTTTAAGACACCATATCTCCTTACTGAATTCTTTTAGCCAAGGCTAAAAATGCAAAGAGAACCAATGCAGGCACCAGATGGAACACTGTGAGCTGAAGAATGGTTTTATGGATTTCCTATGAGAGCTGAGAGTTTATTTCTCCCATATCTGCACAACATCCTTTTGGATCTTTAACACTAGTTGAAAAAGCAAGCAAACAAAAACCCCTCACTGTCAACACACCCAAACGCTGTGTAACGGAAGATGACTGGGTAAGACACTGACTACTCGTGCAGGATACAATTTGTTACTGTTACCATTCCAGTAGCTGTTACTTTTTAACGCCGGAAAAAGCTTTGGTACTGGTTAAGTCATCAAACCGTCTCCTTAAGTAAAAGCAGCCGGAGCAGCCGGCACTTGTTTCAGTACAGCTTATCAAGCTTCCCCTAATCACAGAGATGCCAACAGACGGGCACAGCACGGGGAGAGGGCTGCCCAAAGATTAGCCTGTAAAGAATATGTGACGCTTCAGGGACCAGGACGTGTCGTCCAGTCGTCCCTAAACTATAACCGCCAGTACGATTTGCCCCTGAGCGCTCAGTCACGACGCAGACACGGCTCACTGCCATGCTCCGAACCGTGACACCTCTTAATGAAGGCGTGTGAGTTCACGGGGAAGAGCGAGCGGGAGGGAGCGCGTCCCGGGGCGCTGGGATG
>NW_009953496.1:4730424-4768496 GCF_000747805.2 Chaetura pelagica | reverse complement strand
CGCCCGGAGCCCCCCCGGGGAGTCACCGGCACCTCGGAACCGGAACATTGGTCACCCTGCCCGAGGGAGACGGAAATACCCGTCCTGGGGAGCGGGGGGGGAGGGGGAAAAGGCTGGAGCTTTCTGGGAAGGGAGTCAGAAAACCGGAATCGCAATTCAGCCAAACGCGTTTTTCCTGCCGCGTCTGGGAGCAGCACGTCAGCGCCAGCCACGCAGGGCGGGAAAAAAGTCCATGTTGCTGCACAAAGGAAAAATTAACGTTGCGTTAAAATAAAACGCTGATGAAAACCTGTTGTTTAGCTTTCCCGAAGAAAAAGTTACTTTAAAAATGTCAATAAAAACCGATTTTGATAATGGAAGCAAAGAGCGAGGCTGATAAGCTTGTTCAAAAAGTACCTAATAGGTGGATAGAAGGAAAGCTGGGCTGAACTTGGAGTGTATCTGCACAGAGGCCCAACAATAAAATTGCTCTGGCAGCCCATTCCTAACTTGTCTGGCCACCCTTGCATCACCACAGCTCTCGTAACACAGCGCTTCAAACTGAACCTTCTTTGTATTTCACGTGGAGTTTAAGCAATTGCACGTCTTTTCTGACATCAGTACTTCAGTGTGTATGTGCACAAACACATCTTTACTCACTGAAGTCAACGCTGAGCAAGGCTAGAGATGAGTATGCACAAGCCTGAGTTTGCTACATTGTCTGTTTCAGCTCTCAAACCACTGGCTCTTCTGTTGGTAGATTTCTCTTGTTACTCCAAACCCAAATTCAGGGAATGTGGCATTTTGTGTATAATGGTCTGTTACATCCAGCAACACAGCCTGCTTGTTCCTCTCCCTGTCATCCCCCCCTGAGCAGACACACAATTTATCTTCACAGCAACTGCTCACATTGGAGGTTTCACCCGGAGTGGCCTGGGCTCTGCTGCTGGGATTCCTGTTACCACACTCCCAATGCTTCCATAGCCTTTTAGAGACTCTTCCCTCAGCACAGGGTGGCAACAATATTGCTCTTACACAGCTCGGCCATTTGTCACTCATAACTCAATGGAAAACACTGCAGTCCTTTTGCCAAGAGATGATGTTGTGGCCTTCTGCACTTCTTACTGGGAAACCCAAGTTCAAGGTTTTCATATTTACATCTGTTTGCTTTGTGGTGGAAATATCACAGAATCACAGAATGGTTGGGGCTGGAAGAGACCTCTGGAGATCATCTAGTCCAACCCCCAGGTAGAGCAGGATCCCCTAGAGGAGATTACGGGGGAACACATCCAGGTGGGTTTTGAATGTCTGCAGGGGTGGAGACTCTACAGCCTCCCTGGGCAGCTTGTTCCAGTGCTCTGTTACCCTCAGAGTAAAGAATTATTTTCTCACATTCAAGTTGAACCTCCTGTGTACCAGTTTCTGACCATTGCCCCTTGTTCTGTCACTGGACACCACTAAGAAGAGTCTGGCCCCATCCTCCTGACACCCACCCTGTAGATGTTTCTAAGCATCAGTGAGATCCCCCACAGCCTCCGTTTCTCCAAGCTAAACAGTCCAAACTCTCTCAGCCTTTCCTCATGTGGTAGATGCTCCAGCCCTTTAATCATCTTAAGGGCCCTGTGCTGGACTCTCTCCAGTAGTTCCTTGTCCTTCTTGAACTGGGGAGCCCAGAACTGCAGACAGTACTCCAGGTGAGGCCTCAGCAGGGCAGAGCTGAGGGGGTTATGGTCACTGATAGGGAGATAGTGTTTATCACACGACCCTTTTTTTTTCCTTTCACTGCCACTATTTAGTCCATAAAATCCATTAGTTGCTCATTTCTTCCAGATACTTCTTTTTACGTAATTGCCTCCATGGAAAAATTTTGACCACAAGGAATTGTGCATATATAAAAGAGGAATAAGCTAGTGAATTGTTAAAAATAAAACATAAAGTAAAACCACTTCACCTTCAGTATATACCTGTAACTTGGATAATTCAGTGCCAGTTTTACAGGTATTGGGCTACATCTAAATTTATTGTAGAACACATGTATTGCTTGAGTTAGGCCAAGCATAACTGCAGCTGCTGCAGAAAAGCCATACTAGCATGCATTACATACTTCCCCAGGTGGAGAAGCTCTTTCCAGGGCTCTGAGAGCTGCAAGTGCTGCAAATGAGTTGCAGGTAATACTCTAGAAGCAGACTGTAGAAACTGAAAGTGAGATCTGAAGGTGGGATCCTCTTCATGTGGAGAAGGTCTCATCAGATCTTAGGTGGCAGGCTCACGTATGGATTCATTGTGTACCAGGGCTGAACAAAAGGTAGCACTTTTTTAGTGCCTGTCCCAGCATGTTTCCTCTTTTTAGGTATCTGCAAATATCACCATGACTCATGAATTATTAGGATCAACAGCAGATTGGTTGTAGGGGTCCCTACTCCCCCAAATATCAATATTACACCAGTATTAAACCCAACCCCTATTAAAAACAACATATGTTTTTTACCTGACCTTTTATTTGAATTAGCTTTTCCTGCTGCTGAGCATGTACAGTCTTTAATGTGAGATGGCATGGTAGGAACTCAGCCTAGATTCAGTTCAGCTGCACTGTTGCCATATACAGGTACCTAATCAGCAGTCAGAGCCAACACTGTCATCTCTGTAACAGTACACCAGACCTATAAACCTTAATAGTCTGGGGACACAGAGAAACAAGATAACATACTGGCTTATTAAATCAACACCATTTTCTACATCTGAACCACAGGAAATAATGTCTTGCTATAAAATGCCTAGCTGTGGGAAGAAGAAGCAAAAAGGTGCTCCTCTGAAAGGGGAGACAAGTTGGAAGATGAAGACAATGCTGACGTAGTCAGGGCAGCGTCCTCACCAACAGCTTGATGCTACCAGGATCAGCCAAGAGTCCAGATCTCCATACAGGTTCATAGTGAAGAGATGGATCTGAGGTCAAGCCAGGAAGTTAAGTCTGTAAATCAGGGTCAGGATCAGTGAGGTGCAAAGTGAGGCACTGATGTGCCAAGTGCAGGCAGAGACTGAGGGCAAGCGCTTGAATTTAACTGCAGCACCTACTTCTTAAATGCAGGGAGGCACCAACAAGGTTTCCCCTAGCCCTTCCTCGAATATCAAGTATGTTGCAACTGCCTGACACAAGGTTATGTGGCCATCCGAGGTCAGAGGTGGCCTTCAGCACAGGCAGCCAAATCCAAAGGAGCAAGGGGAAGAGGCTGCAGAGCCTGTAGGTGCACTCAGGGACGTGTCGCGCTGGGCAAAACAGAGATAGGAAACTTTTTAACTATAGCACCAGCTAAGGGGACAATAATGATAGTGTGTGCTGAGGTGAGAACTGCTGGGGTGAAAGAACAATATGAGCAGAATCAGGTAAGGACTTGTCTGGGAACCAATGTCACTTAATATTTTCATAACCTTTACATAAAAATGAGAGGGTTTTTTAAATTATATTTGCTGATAAAATAAGGTTGGGGAAGAGTAATGTGTATGTTATAAGTGTATACATTTATGTATATTTAAATACATATATACACACATTGTGAATTTATGTTATTTTTTTCATTATGACTGAAGTATAGAAAATTAGAAGCCACTAAATACTACAAGATCCAGGGTCGTTCAGATAAGGACTAACAGTAACAGTTTCTTACGAGAATTAACAATAGATAATATAATGCAAAACTCCTGGGTAGAAGTCATTGAGTCACAAGGCATTTTTGAGTGACCAGAGTGATGCAGATATGAAATAAGAAAGTGGTGCCTAGGATAACTAAGGCCTGGGATCAGATAACATTTTTCCAGTGAAGACATGGCAATTAATACTGATTTACTGTAGCATTATCATAAGGAATTATGATCACCCATGTTCTAGAAGAATTAATGCAGACTTAAACAGAGCAGAGGACTTTGGAGAATGGAAAGTTTATCTGAGATGTATAGATTAGAAGGGTTTGATTTGTTTAACCTGGGAAAATAAGATGTGAGACAGTCCTAAGTATAACAGGGATGTTAATGGATGGAATTGCCACAAAAGGAAATGAGGATAAGCAAGATACAAATCAGTATAAGCTGGAAAACTGGATGATGTTTCCGAATCATTAGGTGTGGAAACAGCCTTCTGTTACAAGAGCAGAAGGAGAAAATGTAAAAATAGAGCTTGGCAGACTTATAAAAGTAGTTCCATTACAAACTTGCCTGTGGAAGGTAGGAGGAATGGATTTGATGACCTGTGCAACCCTGATCTATGTTCTTAAGAGGACTGTAATCAAAGGATAAAGCAAATAAACATGGAAAAAGAGGTTTAAGGGATAGAAAGAAGAATCAGATGCAGCACTTAGGATGAGTTGGTGTGAATCACAACAATCAAAGAATTAACCCATTTTAGGGGTAAAGTGAGACACGGTCTGTGATTTGGACCCAAGTCAGATTGAACCAGAGATGTCCTTCTGCCAGGGTTGTGTTCATCCAAAGCAGGTATTAAGGAAGGGGCTGACAAAAGACAAGATTAAGAAAAACAAGAGAAAAAGAAATGAGATATATGACTAGGAATCAATATCAAAGTAAGGAACAGAACTCAAGATCATAGACAAAGGAGACATGAAGAAGAGGAAGAATCCAATACTGAGAGAAAGCCATTCTTATGAGACTGTCTGTTGCCAGGAGCACTGAGGCTTGTCAGTTTTAAGGCTGATGTGCTAGCAGATGTGGATAACTGCAAGTCAGGAGGCGGTCCTGTAAAACTAATTGGGGAAGGAAAGGAAAAACAAGCAAAAGAACAGGGAGACAATAGGATAGACCTCGCCTAGGTAATGATGAAACAGAAAATATGATAATTTGACAGGAAAGGTTGTGAAGAGAAGGAGACATCAATAGCAGTCACTGCATCCTGAAGAGGCTAGGCTCAAAAGCAGAGTTGTTAACCCTTTGATTAACTACAAATGGCACCCATTTCAGAATTAAACACATTTTGTTTCAAACCCTCCATTTTGCCTTGCTTACCACCCCTGTCATGAATTAGCAGTCAGCATGAATCTCATGCAGCCAGCTCACCCACCGCCATTGTTTTTTAGGAACTCTTACAAAGCTAAATGCTCATCTATTAACACCTCGCTATTGGTACTTGTGCATAAGGATCAGACAGGAGTTGTGGTCTTGCCTCATATTGGATTCTTTGTGTCATGTGTAAGAGTCACTCATTTTTTGTCTTGATTCCTAATAACTTCTTTTTAAGCCATTGTCCTTTCTGATTATGCTGCTATTTTAAGTGGCTTTTGTTCTAATTTTGGTCCTGTGAGAAACAAACAATTGGAGAGCATTGGCAGAGATATTATGCTAGCTTCTGTTTAGTTAAGAAAATGAAGTAAAAAGCAAATAGAATTGCTCAGCCCATAATTAATTTTTACAAGCAAAGCCTTTATATACACTCCATTAATAATATACCTGTTGTGAAGCATTTTGTGAAGCATCTCTATTTTCAGAGATTCAGATAGCTGCCAAAAGAAGACTTACTGATTTTAATAGTTGCTCTTTGCAAAAAAAAACAACCCTAGAACATACTCTGGAATGACACATAATCCTTTCAGGTTTAGAATACATTTAAAAATAGTCTCCATCATTCATTTATTTAGGAGGTCTGTTGCATGTGAGAAACTGCCAAAATTGTTAGAACTGATTAATAAGAAGAGTTAATATCTACTAATTTTGCCCTGAAGTATAACTTTGCCTTTCATGGAATGGAGATGAGGCTTGTTTGGCTGAATCATCAGTGTGGGTTTTATGCTTCCCTGCCAGCCTTTAATGAATTGTAAAAAATAAAAATTAAATAATAATAATAAAACAGAAGATTAAACCAATTCTGCAGAATGATATTGATTTGCCTTCCTAAAAATGGTTATTGCTGCAAAACATGCAGACAGGGAGAGAAACAGATGGACGATATCTGACAAATAAAATTTCCAGATACTGCTCCATCTGTTTCTATCTACACGTTTCAGCTATAAGCTTTTTAGCATTACAGGGTTGCTTAGGTGATATTCCTCTTTGCCTTGAGTTTGCCAACCAAAGACTAGCAAAAGCAGGTTGATGCAGTAATTTGAGAGCAAGGATCAGTTCAGTAGATTATTACCAATTTATATCCTCAAAAATGCAGGCATTAGATTTCCCTTTTTTTTTTTTTTTTTTTTTTTTTTTTAAATGGAAAGTTTTTATCTTGAAGAAATTGTTTGATAAAGTCTTTGGTTTGCTTTTGAAATTGTTTTCCAGTAAGACTAGCTAAATTAGAGAAAAAATAAAAATGTAACATCACTTCACAAAGACAGTGAGTGAGATGTACTTTAAAGTACATTGGAGACATTAGGTCATTGTCAGTTAAGCTTTGAGGAGTTCCTGAAGATGTCCTGTAGATTTGATGGCCATATCACTTTATCTGATAAAATCTAAATTTTTAGCTCCTCTGATTAAATTTTATTATGTTTTCTTCACTCCCTGATACATCTCTAAACAAAGCTTATTTTTCCACTCTGAGACTCTCAATGACTTCATTTCTGAAATAAAAATATATTATGAATATTTCTACATTTTATATAAGCCAGAATTCATTTACTAGGAAGTATCATGGCCCTAAGAAGGATGGCCATGCAGACTATCCAAAACACAGTCCAGACTCCTCCACTGACTTAAAAGTTCAAAATGGGTGTGGGTCTAGCAAAGTATTTAGAGAAATGTCTTCTGTCACCTGGAGACATTAATGGAGACAATTGAAATGAGTATGATGTGTTAGAAACAGTGAGATCAGTTACATGGCCAAAGTGATATGTTACTTTATCTTACTGAGCTGGCTGAACTGTGGGAAGGGAAACCTTGTTAATAAGGAAAACCTGGAAATTATTTTTAAAGTAGTGAAGGTCACATTTTTGTCAAATTGCCAATTATTATCCTGCAGAACTCTGCACACAGTACAAAAGTGTATCTTACCTGTTCTAGACATCCAAAATAATGCCACTTCTGTGCAGAACCAATAGAACATACAAAGAAACAGGAAAGGAATAGTATTAATGAAGGAGTTGATCTTGTTCTATCTTTATAGGCAAGAAACTGAATGTCTAACAAATCATCTCATCAAGCTTTAGCTTGACAGCTTGACTAAGATAAACAAGATACATTCCTAGGTTTGTTTTATATGAGGCTGGTGACTGCATGTTCAGAAGAATAGGCTTTTCATTTTGTTTCTCTCCCTTAGTCTAGTGTTGTAGACTTCTAGAACCTGCTCCAAAAATGTACCTCTTCATGAGAGAATGAAAAAAAAAAAAGTGTTTTGAGCTTAATCTAGACAAGAGAGTTCCATGTATTTTATATCAAATGGTTTTTTTCCTTGTCTTTTCAGATTATTATCCCAAAGATGTTGAGATAGTATTATTTTATTTCTTTGCCTTGTACAAATGTCTTGCAAAGAGTTCATTTGCTCATGCATTTCTTTCAATTTTAGGCACTATCTCTTTTGTTTATAAATAGTAAGGAATGGCTTGACACCTGTCAGAGCAACAAAATAAAATCCTATTATATACACTGAGCAAATGGAGGTACTTTTTACTTCCCTTTGCTGTCATGTGTTGACATTTGTTAGATGTAATATATTTTTCTTTGGTAAGACTTTTGACATCACCTCTTACAGGGTCCTCTTTGGGAACCTGAAGACATTTGAGCTCAACAAATTGACTGTTAGATAAGCTGAGAACTGGCTGGACCACCAGGCTCAAAATGTTGTAGTCAACATAATCAATGGCTTGGCATCCAAATGTCATCCAGTAGCAAAATAACAGAGAGATTGTAACTGGGACACATAATGCTTAATTCATTCATCAAAACAAGTTTGCTGATGACACTAGGTGAGTTGAAGTGTCTGACAGAGCAGCTTGTAGAGCTCCAGCTCAGAGTCAGTTGGAGAAACTCTAAGGACTAACAAAAACCAAACAGAACTATGGCTGACCTGACAAATGTTGGCTACATCAGGCAGGAGGCTGGACTAACAGACCTCCAAACATGTCATCCAACAAACATTTCTCTCTGTGATCTCTATAATGTTTGTATGGAATATTTGCGGTTATTCAAAGAATATGATTCTTTAATCTATAAATTGTGAAATAAAATAGGGAGACACTCATTAACTTAAAGAGGTAGAAAATATACTTTTCCTTGGCAAATGATCACTAGCGTATTGCAAACCATTCCCTTCATAGCTGGTTTTCAAACCTGTGTTTTACATCTTATCTAATTACTGCATTTAGAAGAGACTTGTTTTTACAAATGGCTAATGAGGTATTTGTCACACACTATTTGCTGTGTTTGAAATATTAGACTCATAAAATCTTAAAATTCACATGAAATTAATATTAAAACCATGCATTATGCTTTAATAGCATTATAATACTAAAATAACAATATTAAATGTGTACATATAAATATGCTTTTTAACAGTTGCTATATATGGTTTTAATTTTCTGCTGATATACAGATACATATATATAAACACACACCCACTTGCTGTACATTAACTACTACTTTTTAATGAAAGTTACATGCATGTATGTAAATTATTGTTATATATCTCTCATAAACACTATCCATTAAAAGTTTTAGTAACAGTGTTAAAGTTGACCTGAGTGGAACTGGAAAAAAATCTTAAAGCTGTTTTAAAATTACCTGTAATTCTGCACTTCAGGAAGCTGATAAATTAGTACACGCAACTGTCTCCTAGCTCCATACTCTGATTTTCTTCTACTATAAACTAAAAAAAAAAATAAATCACTAGGGACTTGTCAACATTAATCTGCTGTTTCTGACATCACTTAAAGGCTCCCAGTTCAGACTGTTAAATATAAATAAACAAAATATAATTTAATATGTTACAATATAAATTAAATTCTATTTAAAATCTCCAAGAAGAGATTACTGGTTCCTTACTGTTATGGTAGAGGATACTGAATTAATATTAAGGATGTCTTATTCTGCAGGGTACATACATACACCATGCATCAACTCTGTCAAGTCCATTCAGCTTCCTCATCTCCAGGTTAACATAAAATGGGTTCACACTCCAAAATTGACTAAATTATCTAATTACCAGGACAGCTGGGAACTACCAACATGCATCCTCCCCCATCCTGAGATTCTGGCTGTCTGTACTACGGGCCAGCTCCGAGATGATGAAGTCCTTGAGGAGAGCTATGAGAAGCTTCTTTGGGGAGTCCTTGCCTGTTTCTTCTCAGAGCAGGATTTATGCTCATCTTGCTTCTATGCCTGAGTAATGCTGCAGGTATGGTTGTTCATAGCTCCCTGATTCTGATCCTGACACACAGACTTGGTTGTCTGGCCCAGTCGCAGACCTTTTATGGCACTACAGGCTTGTTTGTTAATCACTGGACCCCTGTCCAGCCATGGCTACAACCAGACCTGATCAGCTTTCCTTGTTCAAGTATTTGATTCTCATCAGTAGAGTTGCTGCCCTCCCTTCCCTGGTATTTTGTCCTCAGCTTCAGGTTTGCCTCTCCTTGAGGACCAACCCCTTTGATGCTGCTCCCTAGCACTAACAGGATATTGTGCCTAAGGATTCAAACTCAGTAGGAAAGTGACCTGAGTAGGCTCAGCCCACTGCAGTTTTACAACAATGTCCCAGGAAGCCCTGTATCCCCAAATTAGGGATACAAATAGAGATTAGGAGTAGGAATTAGGAGAAGGTCATGACGCCCTTCCATACATGGAAGGCCTCTATTGTTGAGGTGCAGGGGACACTGAGGCAGTCGAATCACAGAGCTCTCCTGCCATTACATCCTGCTGGAATGGATATGGATCCTTTGCCCAAAGGACTGGAATCGTAAACAGTATAGATACAAATCCCTTTACAATACTTGGCATAGCAAGTGTTTTCCAGCATGATGACTGAAGGCAATACAAAATATAGCTCTAATGAGAGAAAATGTTTACCTTGTAGAACTAGTAAATTCAGAGAAGTAAGATAAGCAAGAGATGGGAAAAAAAGAAAAAATCTTTTGAATTTTGGCAAAGCAGATTTTTAACAACTAAGATCTTTGAAGGATTTTTAAATATATGTATAAGCCACCATAGTAATTTATTACAGAATATGTTGCATGCATTTGCCAAATACTAACAGTAGCCAGTTCTGCACTGAACTAGTGCAGTCTATGCTAGTTTTAACCCTCAGCAGGAGCTGTTCAGGAAGCCTAGATATTATTGGAAGTCTCAAAAGATACCTTTTTTGTCTTTGAAGGTCCACATTCTGGAGAAAAGTGATTTCTTGTGACTGTCAGCTTTATTTTACAACAAAATGTTAATTTATAGGCATATTGGCTGCAGAGGAAAACTTGATCTAGCTGCTTGATCAAAAAGAATTTTTAAAACAGTAAATAACACATGGTAAAAAAAATAATACTGGATTCTTATACATTTTTAATATCATTGTGAATGCTGCATACTTATAATTGTCAATACCAAGCTGAGTCTTTTCTCAATCAAAATGTATAACAATTAGGATTTGGGGACTGGGATTGGATTTGAAGGAGCAAGAAAAAGCATTCTTCAAGCAGGCCAATGTTCCTGTTGAAAAAGTTTGTTCTTACCAGTGCTTAAAAAAAATTGAGTAGGTTCAGATATTTACTGGGAAGACATTCAACTTAATTCTTTCTCCCTCGTGCAGTCACCAGGAGAGCTTCTTCCAGCTCACACAGCACCATCACCACTGTCTGGCCCAAGGTTAGATGCCTGCAGAGTGTCAGAACTAGCCTGGAGCACGGGCAGCCTACTGGCTAGAACAGCATGAGGCAGGATGCACTCAGACCCTTGACAAGGACTGAGAGAAGATGCTCCCTTTTTCTGGGGGGGAGTTGTAGTCTTACAATGTGCCAGTAGAATTAGCTAGTTTCAGGGTTTTCTTTAGTGTGATTTGACATTGAGATTTTTTAAGATCTTTATCTGTAGGGCAGTTACAGTATTGAATAAAGGCTCTTGATCTGTACTGAAGTGTGATGGCAGAAATCACAGAGGTTTTGCAAAGGATAGCAAAAAAGCCTTTTTTATTAACTGCCACTGTTACTATCAATAAAGGAAATAAGAAATCTATCAAAAGTATATGTAGATATCTACCCACAGATATAATGGAATTACAAAATCAGACTGATAATGCTGTGTCACCTGAAATCATCAGGCCTTTTTCATTTTATCATCATGGGGTCCAGTAGCCTGAATTGTTGATAAAACAGAGGAAAGAAAGTTGGAGTTCAATTAGCCGTGTCAAAGATACAGGAAATTCAGCTTTGTCTTATTCTGATCCCTGTGATCCTGATTCTGGAAAAGTTGTCTTACTAGGATGAGTGTGAACAGTGTAGAAAGCTATACTCATTATGAGTAAAACAAAATCCTTTTTTTGCCTTGTTACATAAATTTAAAAAAAAAGTTTCAGGAAGTACACCTATGAAAGTTTAGGCCTCTGAGTAGCAAGCAAGGATTACTTTGGAAAGATGTGTAGGCATTTATATCTGAAAAGCAAATGGAATTTAATTATTTTGACAAACCACTGTGGTTTTCAAGATTCATTGCTCATGAAGACAAATTACTATGATTAATAAATGATCATTTTTGTTCCAGCCTAGCAGTTCTGAACTTGTAAGTGTTCTTAATTCTAGTTAGCATGTTAAGCATGGAATTATATACGTTTCATTATATCATTTCAGCTATAGTAGTTTATTTAGGAGATGAGTTACAGTCCTGATCTGGGCAAAACCTGCTTCATCTTCTCTCATCTCTCTCAGATGTTAGTCTCCTTTTAGCCTCAGCTGTATTTTCAAGCAAAACCTTCATTTTTTTGGATGCATTTCACCTCTGTTTCTTGTCACAGAAAGCTCCTAGCTCACCTTCCATTGGGACACAGCCTACTATTGGTGCTCCCCGACAGCTCTAATCCGGAAGCTGCTATATTTTATAACTAGATTGTGGCACTCGAACAACTGCAGCAGAGATCCATGTCTACACATACAGTGTTCTCCTGGATCTGTTCCAATGGCTGTCCGAACAAGAATATTTTTGGGGACTGAGAGTTTCATTCACATCCGTACTTTAAATTTCTGGGCATCTCTGAATATCATACCTGATGTGACTTCACAGTCCTGGTTGAGAGAACTCAAGCATTAATGTTGAGTGATAGCACCATCTCATCTTCCAAATTCTGGGGTGATCAACAGTGAGCTACTAGTTCCAATATACCCAAGTCCCTCTTCCAGGACTTAACACTAGGTCTGGTTATTTCTGGTCCCCCATTTGAAACCTAAGATGACGTTATCATGTTCCAATGGGGAAACATGCCCAGCTGTTCTCGGCTTTATGTAGATACGCATTCCTTTTAACATCCATGATAAAGAATCCATTACTAGTATAAGTAACTGAAAGAAAAGAAGACTGCTCACTATCCTTTAGGGTCTCTCAGTCACATCCCGTCTGTGTTAGACACACCAGCCATGTTTATGATGCACGAGATTTCTGATAATGCCAAACAGACACTCTGCTGTGTTGATACTCATTGTATGACAGTTCTTATCTTCATGCTTGGCATTGATACTTATTTGCCATTGCTGAATGTTTAAAGTGTTAAGGTTCACCAAGGCTGCATGTGATGTGATTTGATCATGGGTGCCCTTTACAGCCACCAGAAAGAAAATTAAGAATTTTTCTTACTGGCATAGTTCCAGCAAGAATGAACATTTCTCAGACCTTTGCCCATCTTATGCTGTATTAATATCCTTGCGGATCTGATTCCATAAAGAAAATATTATCTATAACATCATCTGCACTTACACTGATTCAATTTGCCCTAACTTACTCTAGAGTCCTCTTTCCATCTTTTCCATATCACAGAATCACAGAATCACCAAAGCTGGAAAAGACCTTTGAGATCATCAAGTCCAGCCTATGACCTAACACCAACACATTGGCTTGACCATGGCACTAAGTGCCACATCCAGCCTTTCCTTGAACACATCCAGGAATGGTGCCTCCAGCACTTCTCTGGGAAGTTCGTTCCAATGTCTAATCACCCTCTCCGTGAGGAAGTACTTCCTAATATCCAACTTAAACCTCCTCTGGAGTAGCTTGAGGCCATGCCCACTTGTTGATCATTGCCTGGAAAAAAAGCCCAGCCCCTACCTGACTACAACCTCCCTTCAGGTAGTTGAAGGGAGTGATAAGGTCCCTCCTGAGTCTCCTCCTCTCCAGGCTAAACAACCCCAGCACCTTCAGCCTATCCCTATACGACTTTCCCTGTAGTCCCTTCACCAGCCTGTTGCTCTCCTCTGGACCTGCTCCAGCACCTCAATATCCTTCTTGAAATGAGGGCCTAAGACCTACACACCGTACTCAAGGTGAGGCCTCACCAGTGCTGCTGCTGGCCACACTATTCCTGATACAAGCCAGGATAACATTGGCCTTCCAGGCCACCTGGGCATGCTGCTGGGTCATGTTCAACTGGTTGTCAAACAGTACTCACAGGTCCCTCTCTGCCAGGCTGCTCTCCAGCCACTCTTCCCCGAGTCTGTAGCATTGTATGGAGTTATTGTGGCAAAGTGCAAGACCCTGCTCTTGGTCTTATTGCATTTCATGCCAATATATACCATATATATCCTTAGGAGAGATATCCTCTTCCTGAAGACACTGTGTCTTTTTTCTCCTTAAAACAGGCAGCTGCTTTACTGGGCTAGCTAGACTAAGGAAAGAACACTTGTTGAATCCTACATAATAACTTTTTACTTTACTCTCACTTGTAAAATAAGTTTCACAGTGCCAGGTCCAAAGTCCCTCTCACATCAGCATGTAGCATCCTGCTGTTGTGCATGCCCAGTTTTTTTAGAGAAGCCCAGGTCCTGTGAGAGTTGAATCAAAAACGTCATTCTATTCAGTGCCTAACATAAGGCATAGTGGGTGGCTGCCCACACATGCAGTAAGTGCCAAAATCTGTCTGCAGGATGCTTCCCACACATTTCCCAATCTTCCCTTGCTCTTCTGCTACCATTCTGAACCTGGAGCCTAGAGTCACAACATATTATTCCACCTTTAATTCTTTTATCACCTTTGAATTCTCTCCTTCTAGACTAAAAACTGCTAGAATGTGCAGAGGTTTCCATCACTCAGCAGAAAGCCATGGAAGACTTGCCTTCTGTTGCAGGGACTACCAGGAGAAGGGACAGATGGAGAAGGGGGCTTTGAGGCATCAGTGCATTAAGAAAGGGGTTATGTCCCCTTCCTTTTTCCAAGTAATCTGTTTAATTTCATAACACTTCATTCCACGAGTACAGACCAGCTGCTAGTGTTAGAATCCCTTCCTCTACTAAAACTTGCCTCCTGAGAAGAACAAGAGCATGTCAGCCTAATCATGCAATTTGGAAGAAAGGACAGCAGCCCAAGATGCAGCAGTGATGCCCCACTGTCCTTTGGAGGTCCACCAGTGGAATGACAAAAATTACCTGCTTGAAAGCCCAGCTTCAGGCTGGTGGCATTTGTCCTTAATGGGTACCAGCAGAGCAGCAATGTTGTCAGCTGACAGCCTGACTTTGGTAGTGAATTAGCTCTAGTGGCTGAACGCACAGAAAGATCTCAGTTCCTTGCTCCTCTACATTTTATTTTGGGTCCTTTCCGAGATGGCCTAACAGTCTTGCACAGTGTGCCAAGAAATAAACTGGATTACTGGAGTGAGGGGAAAGATGTTCTCCTCCTCATCTGCTTGACAGAGAAAAGGAAGAGTTGAAGGAAAACAGGTTTCCTAGGCAGAAGACAGCTCCACTGAGGACTGTGAAAAAAATCAGAAGCATCCTGTGTGTTTAAACAATGAGCTCATCTTTCTATGCAGGACAATAGGTGTCTGCTAGCCCAGACCATGTTTGTGGCCTGGTATTTTATGCAAGAATCAGCATTGAGCTGTTTCTTCTCTGGACAGAGATGTAGCCCCTTGCTGGCCTGTGTAGAGACAGCTCATACTCACTTCTTCAGGAAACATAAAACCATCTTATTTTGAGAAGTAATAAGAAAATCTCAATGCAAGAAGAACGAACAATCACAAACCAGTGATATATAAGAATATTAATTTGTCACTAACTTCCATATTGTTTCCATGTGGTGAATGGAAGAAATAATTCCAGGATTTGGTTACCATGATCCAACACTACCTTGCTTAAGAAACAGTACTGTAAAGGTAACACTCAGTTTTCCTTTAAAATAAGTTTTCTAATGCTTTTGCTTGCAACTGTATCGCTAGATTTAAGAACATGAGCAACTGAACTTTACCTCAGTGTAAATATACAGTGACTTTTACCTTTGTGTCAAGGTGCAATGCACACAACTTTATGTCAAGTTAGAAATATCTCTGGACACATCTTCTTTCTAACCTCTAGCCCTCTTCAGAAAAAGACTTTTAGCCAGGTCTGTTCATAATGAGCATTATGGGTGAACCGGACATGCTGAGAGACAAATAGTGAGAGCAGGACACATAGAAATTGTTAGAGAGGGAAAAATATTTGCTTTAAAAATCCACCACAAAAGGCTGAATTTTACTCTGGAGCAAATAGACCTTGTACAACCTATAGCAACTCAACAGTTTTAAGTAAAAGTAAATATTTTCCTGGTCTCTGTCTAGGAAAATAAAGTTGGGTTATTCACATTGTATTTTCAACATTCATTACTTACTCCATTCAATAGCTTGTTGTGAAAATCCGTGGTACAGATAACAGGGATACTTAAACTATGCTGGACATGTATTACCTTAAATCAACAACAATTTAACAGCCTTTAATTATGGATTTTATGTATATGCCAAGGAAACCTGTTTACTACAAATTAATAGTGAGAAGTCTCTTCTTATTAAAAATCTGAGAAACTGGGAGTATCTGCCAGACAGAACCATCATATGTCCTGACCATGTCAATAAGTATTTTTTTCCTATTCCTCTGGTTTACATGGAATGTTGTGTGGTGCCCAATATTGCTTTTCAACCCTTTTTTCCTCTTGGTTGCAACTGACAATGTCTTGTTGGGAAAAGCGATTGTGATAACATTTTAAAGTTTTGTGGAGCAACTGGGGCTCATCAATCCTTAATTACTTGTCATTATTATGATTTCTTTTGTTTTATTTTCATCTTATTTTATCTTATTTTCTTTTTTATTCCTTCTTCCATTCCCTTCATTCTTAGTATTTAGTGCTTCTTGTTTAACCTTGCCTATCTCTATCAGCAAACACTTTGTGGGAGACACACCACACACAAATTCAATTCTAGTATAACTATGGCAGTTACAGTTGGAGTTCTTGCAGACTGTATGTTTGAACTTTCTTTTTTTGTTGTTGTTTCCACACAAGGAAGAAGCTAAAAGGTTCTGGCTGTGATTTTTCACAAAGCTTGATCTAAAGCTGTTTCAAAAGTGAGTAGTGTCTTCAAAAGAAAATAAAAAAATAAAAAAAAATCTGGATTATAATATAAATTATGCATATCTTGTACCTGTATATCTATATAGCTACTGAAATTGTTATTGATCCATAAACCAAGGACATTGAAAAATTTAAAATTGAAATCATAATGATAACAAAAATATACAAAGGAAGGCTTTATGTATCTCACAGGAAGAAATGCATGACCTTGAATACAGGGGCAATACAACTAGGATGGAACCTGAGGAGCATGAAGTGCAGTGTTATGCACATAGGACTAACAAAATTGTCTGCAGGGAAAGGGTCAGTTGCAGAACACAACTGAAAAGGTGAGAGATTTGTGCTTGTTAGTCAATCACAATATATCTATGATTCACAAATGTGATGATACCAGGAAAAAGACAAGTGCATGCCATTTATCAAACATTTCCCACACACAAAAAAAAAAAAAAAAAAGGCAAGATAGACAGCATTGTTCAAGCTTTGAGAGATCTCATGTGAGGTACAGGGTACAATTCTGATTATCCACATTCAAGAAAAATGAATTCAAAATTAAATTATACAAAATACTATTAGGTGAATATATGGGGAAAGATTAAGATGCACAGTTTTCTTTTTAGGAAAATAAGTTTAAAAGGTGTACAACTATGTCTAAGAAAACATTTGTGTTACGGCAAAAGCACACAGATAATTCTTGCTGATATACATTGGCAGAAGTTAACTAAGCATAAATGTAAGATAGAAATAACAGAGCAATTTCAGTGACATACCTATTAAAGACAAATGTCACCAGCCTGAAACTGGGCTTTCAAGCAGGCAAATATTCTCTTCCCATCAGTGGTCCTCCAAGAGACAGTGAAGCACCACTGCTGCATCTTGGGTTGCTGTCCCTTCCTCCAAATTGCATGATTAGACTATAATTCTGTGATTTTTCTCCTAAGAGTAATTTAGACAAGAAACCTTAAAAGTTTAAAATCAAATTTGATCAGTTTAAGAAATATATTACATGAGAATTTGTCCATCATAAGACCAGAATTGATGATAGTAGAAGTCTCTCATTCATGTGTGTCCTACTTGGAAATGACCCTAAAAAGAATTACTAATACCTCTCATTGAAAATACTTACTGATAGAAGTAGAAATCAGGTATGGCAAATATTAGGAAACTATTTATGTTGTTTCATCATGCAGTGATATGTGTGCTATGCATAATTTAGGATGCTTTTTTACCTAACAAACAATGAGTTAAGTATTTTACACTCACAGCCACAAGAAATCTTCCTCATAATTAAACCACTATGTCAACTGCCTTAACATTTAATGAGGTGGTTCATTTAGAATATACAGCAATATCCTTTTTTATGGGTACACATATAGCATGAAGGATCTTGATAAAAAAGAAAGAGCTGCAGGACTTGGCCAAATGTGAGTTTCAACAGACTCACTTTAAGGACACACTGTTATTTCCTTTCTCATCTCTAACTTCTATTGCTATCCCCTCCACCCTGCTCAGATTCAGGGGGTTTTCAGTTCCCTCCTATGAATTTGGAATCAGCATCTGGATGTTCTACATGCCCAACCCCTTCACGAGTCCTAATCATTTAATCATCTTATGTACTGGCCATAAGAATTGAAAAGTCATGTGTTCATGACTCAAAGGGAATTTTTCATGCAATTTGGAAAGAAGTTCTGTGTTTAAAATATGAATAACTTCTTTATGCACAATCTTAGAAGTAACAATAAGTCTATTGTCCTGTGATTACAGTGTGTTGTAACACAGCCTGTGCACCAGCTGCTCTTGTTTACAACATGAGAAAAGCCTTCACCACAAAGGCTTACGTTTAAACAGAAAGCATGTCATATATTCTGCTCATGCTATAAGCATGCAATTCTTATGAATGATTATATAAGCTAACTATACTATTTGATGATCACTTAGATCTAATTAGGTTGTGGCTGCATGAGCCTTGGCCTTTCATCTTATATTCTACATATATATCTATGCATGGATGTGTATATAGATCTAACTTTGAAATAATATTTTCATTATTATGCTTGTTCTACTAAATAGGTAGTAAGGTGCTAACATCACTATGAAGAATTAATTGCTTTGGTTTAATTAACCAAGTTAATTTGTATCTTCTTCTGTTTTCACAAAATCAGCCTATTTTTGAATCTAAAAGACTGTTGACTTATGCAATATGTAGAGTGCCCTTCTATTTATGTAATGCTGATAATAAGCCACCACACAATTCCTCTTAAGTTCTCAGTAATGAAGTGCTGGCATGTGTCTGATTTTTCTCCACATGATTTTAACGAAGAGCTTTCCAGTTTTGCTAGTACATAATTAGAATATATGCATAAATCCCACTCTATTGCTCCAATGTAATTAAAGATCTTTCTTCAAGAGGAAAATTATGAAGCTTTTTTCAGCAGAGTTGCTGAAATTTAAAATCCTTGAGTAAATGCATTTTTATGCATGAATCAATCTTCTGAAATAGTTCTGAAAACAATTAATAATGGTCTGCTTAAGAGAGACCACCTTCATTGTTCGGTGTGGGAGAGGAGTTTCTCAATATTGCTTTCTGCACTACTTTTGTACCAGCATAAAGAAAGGCAGAATGTTCAGGCAGTCCCTAATGCAGAAGATGCAAACCCCTTTTGTGATAATTAGCTTACATAAACCTCTTGACAGGTAAGGTTATTTACCCATCTAGATGCCTTATATTATATATACTCCAGTAATGTATAAAGCAGAAAACTCACTGTTACTCAAAATATAGGCATTATAGGCCTATATAAGCAATATTGATTTATTTACACATCACCTTCTTTGCTCAGGGTACAGCCAATAGAAGCATCTAACAGACATGAGACTTTGCACAGCAATTTCTGGGCTTCTTTTATTGCTTGGATGTTTGGACAAATTCCTGGAATTCATTTAAGAACTCTGGGGTGACAGCTGCTGCTGTAAAAGTGGGGGTACTGGAGACTTTTGCTCCTATCAAACTCAGTTTTAAAAAAAAGTCTCGTAATTATTCCTGCTTAAAAGGCACATAGACAATTTGTCTACCACTGACTCCTAACTAGGGACTGCCAGACATCCACTGAGTTGGTGCTAGCAAGAGATCTGTAGAAATACCACACCCACAATGCAGCAAGCAGTAGCTAATAGACACAAGTACTTCAAGCAGAAGAGTGTATGGAAGGAAGCTGGAAGACTGCTTAAAACAGCATGGGTCTGGCTCAACAAACATGGGCATGTGCCAGAAGGCACAGTTCCTTCAGTTGGAGCAACTAGTAGTACAGCACAGGCCTTGAGTCAGAGTTCTGAAGGGCAGATGTGGCTCTCGAGGTCTGCGGTTACAGGAAGGGCTTGGTAACTCTCCCTGAGCTGGGACAGATGTCCTTGCCTGCACCGGGTGTGCTTTGGCTGAGGACTGGTGTCGCCAACAGGAGAAGGGAAGCAGACGGTGCAGTGCCAGAGAATCTTAAAAAGATTGACAGGATCTTTATAGAGATCCTGCAGAGACAAAGGCTCAAATCATCCAACTGCACAAGAGAAGAACCAGCCAGAGAGGTGGGACTGGCAGGGGAGCATCTCTGTGAGAAGGGCTGAAGGGTCCTGAAGGGCAGAAAATGGAACATGAGCCAGTGGCTAAGGGAGCAGAGCTTGTTCAGCCTGGAAAAAGGAAAGGTCTAGAGATTCTAGGTGAGGAGCAGCCCAACAGCAGTCTTCCTATGCCAACAGGGAGATAGATTATCAAGAAGATTAAGCCAGGCTCTTTGCTGTGGTGCATGACGGGAAGTGAAGAGACAACAGGCATAAAATGATAAAAGAAAGGTTCAGACCATCTATAAAGAGAAAGTTTCTTCCCATGAAGACAGTCTAGCAGAGGACCAGGTTGCCCCTAGATGTTGTGCAGTCTTGATTTTTGGAGGTTTTTTAGCCTCAACTGGAAAGAGCCCTGAGCAACCTAGTCTGACCTCATAACTGACCTGACTTTGAGCAAGAGTCTGGACTAGATACCTCCTGAAGTCCCTTCTGACCTAAATCCAGAGAGCAGAGCATGACAGTTCTATGTTAAGGAACAACAGAGGTATATTCAGCTGTTTTCTGCACTTTTTGTTTTCTCTGCTTATTCTGATTTCACCACCTATAAAGTTTTCTGTTATTTTGATTCAGTTACTGGAGAAGTGCTGATATTTAATCTCTGTTAGAAAATACAACCAGGCTTAGCACCTCAGAGCACTTTTTTACCTGTGAAAGCAAAGGACAATTACACGTTTTGCAGTTCATTCTTTTTTTCATATATAATTACAATGATAAATGTCCGTGTTGTGAGACTATGTGATTTCACTGCTTAACTACATATTTGAACTTTGTATCAAAAAAAGGAAGAGTAAGGGACTGCAAGGAAAGTCACAGAGCTAGACTAATGTTTCACCTTATCATTCTTCAAGGTCTAAAGTGTATCTCACCAAGAATGAGAGTAAAAAAAAATGGTTTCCAAATGACTGTAAGTATCACAGCACCAAGTCATCTTTGTTAACTGCAACTATTCCTAGGAGTAAGAATTTCCATGAATAACACTAAACGAAATGCACAGACAGATAACAGTAATACCATGCATATATACTACATCTGTATCTTCCTGTGTAGGATTCATTAATGACAATACCTACAAAGAAGACATACAGTAAGTGAAGAAATTCTTTCCCTGAAGAATGAATTCGTGAACAGAGATGAGATGAGAACAGAGGGAGCAGAACTTGCTGATGAAGCAATACAGTTGGGCCTGTGGGACTACAAATAAACATGAGAAATTGCAGCTCTGCTGGAGACACATTTTCTGTCCTGAAGGCAAAATAAATAATCTACTATGCTCTGGAACATATGCACAAAAATATTTAACATGGTTTTTGTGTTGTACATCTCTGTTATTTCTAAAGAAGTGGAAATAATAATTTTATGCTCTACATAAGGAATTGCTTATGTCTGCTGGTCTTCATTATTATGACAATATTTTATTCAACAACTGTCTCAACTTGAATCGTAGTCATTGATTTCAACTTTTACTCATTGACATATTTAATTACTTTCCTGTCCCTCACACTTCGTGGCAGATTACTTCATCTGGCTCTTATATTTCCAATTAGTAAACTCTTGATCTTTTCCTCTCCACTGCTCATTTCATAAGGAAGTGTAGAAGAATATAAGTATCTACCCACTGTCCACACACCTACGTCACTGAATTTTTCAGACATGACAGACTGTTTATCAGTCTTTGTGTGTGCTATTGATATATGGGTTGCTGGATTAAAAGACAGTATGTTTGGCTTGATAGTTCTTTTAGCAAACTATCTGCAATTAGAATACAAATACATTTCTATTTTTGTTAAATTATTGTTTAAGTTCAGCAGAACAAGAACAGAACTGAATTAAGGTTTTGCTAACCATTGTGACTAAAGTTGAAGGTGAATTTGTGTTATTTTATCAACCCAGTAAAAGAATTATGCCATTCAATCACTATAGGTACAGTTTCTGCACGAGCTGTATGACAGACACTTGGCATACTGCCACAACCTGAGACCCCTTCCTAGATCTATAAAATGGGTGCACCTCTGCAGAACGGTGTATCCCAAGAACTGTTTAAAAAGTAACCTTGAAAAAGCAATGCTGAAGATGTTATTGATGAATTGCTATTGTAATCTTAATTCAGTTCTTTTATGCATCATTATGATAGTAATTTGCCACGTAAACACGTTTTTTTACCTCTATTTCATCCCATACTCAAGGGATGGTCTCCACGTAGGAGGCAGTTATTCAGAATCTCTTTTTAATCCTCATTATCTTTTTGGAACCTCATACAAAACAGAGTGCAAGATCTAAACCACACTTCCAACACAGACTCATCAAAATTCTACTGTTTCTAAAGCTATAATTTAAGAAATTTAAGCATCTAAATTTCTAAATCAATGAGAGCAAATGACTTCCAAATAAATTAGGTTTAAAATTTTCCCTTATTTATTTATAAAAGGAGTGAGTTTTTTTCTACTAAAACATTTAGCAATAGTGTTAATTATTTTTAGTCACCTCTATTTACGTGTCTGAACAAAAGCACATATTATCAGCAAAAATGCCAAAAATGGATCTGAATGCCAAATTTAATCAGAATCTGGTAAGAGTACCAAGACGGACTACATTGCAGTAGCAATTATTAACAAATTGACATAAGCATTCAGGAAATGCTTAGTATGGAATTCACCTCACCTGCCTTCATATTTCTGCAGTGCAGATAGGTATATTTTCCTTATACACAGAGAGAGAAAATTGTCAATTTTATGGCACTGACCTGTGGCAACAGGTCTGCTTCAGATGCCAGCTTTAGGCTGAGAAAAATGATTCTCTAGGAGCACCTGTTTTATTCAACTCGTATGTGAAAGAGGTCTAAATAAGTAGCTCAGAAAAATTCTCTGCTGCTCAGAGGAATCCCATTCTTATTAACCCATGTGAAAACCATGGTGTAACTCACCAAGCTGTAATTTAAGTGTTTCAGTCAGAGAGAAAACACATTTCTCCATTAGGTACAAGACTACCTTGTCTGTTCTTGAGTTCCTCAGCCATCTTAGCTCCATAATGCTAATTCATTCCTAACCAATAGTGATTTCTCTTCAATGGACTAGCCGACGGGAAGAAATAAACCTCTATACAGTTCAGAACTACACCATAAGGCATGTGTACAAATGACCTGATTTAAGGTCAATGCCTACTTCTGGCATTTGCAGCTCTTGTGAGTTTGATTTGGAGACCATATGTTCCTTGAGGGTCATCTCTGCAATGTGTTTAAATAGCCACTCCTGATGAAGTATCTTTCTGTCTTTTCTCTTGGCATTCCTTCTGATCTTCAAAAATTAAACTACTTTTGCCAGCAGAGTCTTGATAACTGTGAAAATCACCAAAATTGATTCCCTCTATTGCAAGAAATAGAAACAATCTTAGTATATAGCAACTTGGAGAAGCTCAGAAAAGCATTCAGTTTTGGTTACATATGGAGATTTTTGTGGCATGTCTTAAGCAATATTCTATGTAAATAAATAACAGAGTTCTTCATATTGCAACATCCTGCCCTTGAACATTTTCCAGTTTTCTTTCTGTCTCTAAGCGTGTTCCTATTTTCTCTTACATATACCATGAAGATGTATGTTTCTTACAATCCTCTATGCTGCTGTTTTCTTTATTCCCCCTCTATTAGTTTAATCGGCTTCAATCCTTTCATGCTCCTCAGGCTTTGAATAGCTCCTTCTCTGACAAGAGCTGTCCTCTGCAAAGTCTGGCCAATGATCAAGATCTTTCAAGAAAGCTTCCAGTACTGGTCTGTTCAGTGTTAACCATCCTAATTGTTTCCTTTTGTTTTAAATTGGTAACACATTAATTCTTTTCTGTTTGGATTGGACTTTATCTTCTTAGGGGAGAGACCTTATCTTTCATGCACTTCTAAAGTACCGTTTACAGTCATATATATATTTGCATGCATTAACATAATTTGAATAACTAGTTAAAGACTTGTCAGGGTACTATGTGTAGATGAAGAAACAATAGAGAAAAGCTTACAAAAGCATAAAAATATATGTAAGTGTACACAAGTAAAACTCTCCACAAGCATAAAATCAACTACTAATAACTTTGATTGTGTTCTATGCTTTCTCTGTGCCTGCTTTCTGAATCTTTGTTATTGGCAGAAACACTGGAGAGGATAAATTTTGATAAGAAACCTGAGCATTCATAAAAAGCATCATTTATAATGGCACACATGTGAAAAGTGTTGCAAACATTTGTGTTAGGAAACTACAGTACCACAAATGAAATTGTTATTTCACTACAAAAATATTACCCATCTCAGTCAATACAAGTCAAGGTTGGATGAATAGTCAGTTGTTGTTTTTTTGTGGATGTGTCTGTCAAACTGAACACTGTTTTGTTTCAGGGTGGGTTTCTTTTATTTATTTTGCACTGTCATGTCTATTGTAGCTTAAACTCATTCAGGCAGTACTGGAAGCTAGACTAATACCAAAAAAAAAGAGCTCCTCTACAAAAAGTATACTGAGATCTGATAACCAAGCTCATCACACAAACAATACAAAGACAAGAAACGACTGCTTCAGGTACACTCCTTCCTGTTTAATAAAAAAAAAAAAAAAAAAAAAGGACACTTTTGAGCTTGTGCTAGAGAGTGGGATAACCAGGATGTACCTAAGTTGTGCAACCTGGGCACTCAGCAGTGCAACTGCATTCCTGGTTGCTCCATCATACAGCTTCAGGTTTCTGTGGGAATACACCACAAATCTATCTTTGCCTAACTCTCACATTTTCATGCTCTTTGACCCAGGTTTACACATAGGCCTACTGTAATGACATGGAAAAGACTGAAAAAGCATTTTAATTGTAAACTGATCCCATTATGAGAAACAATAGCATGGCATAAACCCTCAGAAAACATTTATTCTAGAGCAAATGCTTTACATACCCAGAAACATGTGTTTAGGGCAGGTTGGATGGGGCGTTAAGCAATCTGGTTTAGTGAAAGGTGTTCCTACCCATGGCAGAGAAGTTGGAACTAGATGATACTTAAGGCCTCTTCCAAACCAAACCATTCTGTGATTCTATCATTCAAAGTACTGTAGTTGCACCATCTAGCCTCATGACTAAGAATGGATACTTAAAACGTCTTTTTTTGTGGCAAGAGATCTTTTCCCTAGTGAAAGAGCAGGCTAAGCAGCCATGACTACTATTACCCCAGTACTTAAACCAAACCCATGTCCCACAGCTAAAACAAGACTATAAGGAAGAAACAGAATTGACCATTATATAAAAGTATCTGTAAATACATTTCAATGTAAAATAAAAGCACATGGGCTTGAGAAACTTTCATTGATCTGCTTTTCATTGCTGTTCTGTCCTTGAAGAATGTAACTGAAGGATCTTGCAGTCAAATAGATTTTGAAGAAGACATGGAAAAAGTAAGTGGTGCCTCTGAAGATCTAATTTCCTCAAGCATAAGCAGCTGCACTGCGAAATCCTACCGACAAAGAAAGATGTCTTTCCAAGCCTATCCACCCACTTTTCCTGAAATTCCTGTTTCTGAAATTCAGCCTTGTCAAGCTGATGAGTCACAGTGACAGTCTGCTACTTTACAAGGAGAAAATTTTAATCTCAATTTAGGCACTAAAATAGAAATAAGTGGATAGCTGACAAGGACAATTATAACCATATTTATGGGCCTACCATAAATCAGGAAGTTTTTCCTAAGACAAGACTTAAGGTTTAATTAAACTTGTAATAATATCTTGTGTGGATGAATAACATCTGCAGAATGTCTACCAGAAGTAGTGCATGGGAAAAGTGAAGAACTGGATTGCCCTTTGACTGAGTCAAGTTCTCATTTCTTGCCTTTACTGTTTATTTCTGATAGCCTGGAAGTAGCACAATAAATATTAAATTTGCTGCAGTCATCTAGACAGCAGTTTTTAATGCAATAATAAAACCAAACTTGATATATCTTTCTTTGCTCATTATTTATATTAGTGAAACAGCCAGTAGATACGCAGTGATGTAACCAAGAACAAAATTTATCCTACTCACTCTAAAAATCAAAGTTGTAGGTAGTATTATAGAATGAAAAATCAATGCCTGGTAGATAAAGAGGAAGGATAGACTCCCATATTGCCAAGTCTCTCTCTGTCCTCACTTGTTAAACCGTAACCTTTTCATAAAAAAACTATATTCTACTATTTGATTTTAAGAAACTAATTTCAAAGTTGGCTGCTAGGATCTCTATGCAGTATTGTAAATACATAATAATAAATAATGTACAATGAGAATGCGTTGTCCTGTGCTGTATATCAGAGATTAAAAATTGTGTTTAATTGAAACAAATAGTCCCAACTGTATACCAAGCCTGGGACATATAATATAAATATTTTATTAAAATTCAGATATTTCTGGAAACCTATAAACTTATCTACATTTGTATTTGGTAGTCAGTAGGGAAGCAGTGAATTTAAACTAAGTAAAATTTATTTAAAAAAAAAATATTTTCCCTTATTTTAAAAATGATTTTGTGTAATTATGAAAGAATATTTTAAACTGTTCTATAATTTTTCTGACTTCCAGATGTATCTGGCATATAAGACATATGAAAAGGGGATTCTTTCCATTGCTATCAGAGGATGTTGGATAAAACCAGACAAGTCCTCTCTTTAGAGTACATGTAGAGGAAAATTAAATGGTTCTCTATTCAGAGATACCTCTCTGTTCCTAAACTTGCCTACAGGTTCCTATCTGTATTAATTAATATCAAATGACTTTATAAATGTTAATTACGTGTCTCATGAGGTTCTACCTTTCACATGAGATAAAGTCAATGATAACAAAATGTTTCTGTCCAGAAATGTAAACATCTACAGAAGTAATGCTTAAGAATAAACTGAAAATGCATGCCAATATTTACCACTTTGTGTACCTCAGACCATGCTGTATATATTAGGAAAATCAACCTCGTAATTTTTATTATTTTCACTCAGTAGCTGTTGTTACTAGGTTTACTTAATACTTAGCAGTATACACACCTATCATAGAGTATTTCCCCTCAGAACTCTGCCTGAAGCTTTCTATTGGAAGGGCTTTGATGAGAGAAGGACTAAATCGAGGTAAAAAATTGCTGTAAACACCATAGCTGTATTTTCAAGCACCTTCCTGGTCACTCAGGGAGATCATGATACTTTTATGGGATGCCTAGTAACATTCACTTCAGTCTTCAAAAATACCAATAAAGGGATATTTAGACAAGCAAGAGCCACTTGTTGTTCAGCTCAGGTCAACACTTGCAGATTTCACAATGTGTAAAAGAAATACTTTTGAGCATCCAGCAATAAATCCGTGGGCATGACACACGTAGGTGTCAGTGATGAGGCTTGAACAAGGTAGGCCCAGGAATATAATTCTGTACTGGTAGTATTTCTGAAATATTTTTGGTTTTTTAGAATAGATGGAAACTATGGAGACTTTCAGAATATTAGTTATATGATGAGAACAAGAGAAATGTCAGTGTATGATCATAAAATACAGAACAGTGAAGGCTGTCTCCTTGTGTAATCCTGAGCACATAAGAAAAAACCAAACAAGGTCTTCATGAAGGATAGTTCATTTTGGAAACAGGCAAGACCTCTGAGAGTTACCAGTGAGACTGCGGTTCACATATATCTGGCAGAAAAGTCATCAGTTCAGAATTCAAGTTTAGAAATATGAAGGTCTAATTTTATTTTGAGAATTCCTGAAAGTTCAGCTAAGAAAGGAGTGCAATTGATCTCACGTGGTCTACTTCAGACCCTTTAGAAGGAAATATATTTATTTTTTTTCAGCATGATCAGCAGTGTTGTAAAACTTAGTCATTAATGTAGAAATATAGGTGTTAAAGGTGTGGTTAGTATGTCAAGAGAGGTTCTCCTCCCCCTCTATTCTGCCTTGGTGAGGCTGCATCTGGAGTATTGTGTCCAGTTCTGGGCCCCTCAATTCAAGAAGGACAGGGAACTGCTTGAAAGAGTCCAGCGCAGAGCCACAAAGATGATTAAGGAAGTGGAACATCTCCCTTGTGAGGAAAGGCTGAGGGAGCTGGGTCTCTTGAGCTTGGAGGAGACTGAGGGGCGACCTCATCAATGTTTAGAACATTAAGGGTGAGTGTCAGGAGAACAGAGCCAGGCTTTCTCACTGATGTTCCATGATAGGACAAGGGGCAACGGGTGCAAACTTGAACATAGGAGGTTCAACATAGACATCAGAAAAAACTTCTTTACTGTGAGAGTGACAGAGCACTGGAACAGGCTGCCCAGAGAGGTTATGGAGTCTCCTTCACTGGAGACATTCAAAACCCACCTGGACAAGTTCCTGTGTGATGTGCTCTGGGTGACCCTGCTCTGGCAGGGGGGTTGGACTAGATGGTCTTTCGAGGTCCCTTCCAACCCCTAGGATTCTGTGATTCTGTGAAAACCCAGTACTCTGAATAAAGAAACAAAGAGTGAGGAAGAACGTAGGGCAAGCATGGGAAACAACAAAATAAAATAGTCATAAATAATCCTACAACTGAACAAGCCAAGTCACTGTCTTTACTTTTCTTCACAAATTCTATGCACCATGCAAGGAAAGAGGATATTTCAGTAAATATTATTTTTAGGATTTTGCAGTGTGAATAATCATAATGCATCACCATTTACATCCACACAGTAAATACATAATCACAGCTCTATGTTGGTCCTCTGTCATTGGCAACTGTGAATTAGTAATAGTTATGAACAAGTTACGTGTTTTTTTCCTTGCAACTTTGAGCTTTTCTAAGAACACTTTTGAAGTTCTACTGACCTCTGTAGACACTAAAATACAGCAGAAAATTCTCACATCTGGAAAAGTGTACTTGTTTACATGCATTTACTTAGCAGTCAGTCCATCAACTCCAGTATTTAATGAAGTGAGTTTTTTTTCCTTTTGGCAGAACGATTTATTTGTATTAGAAACACGCATAATTTCCAGGAAAAGATTCTTGCAGCCACCTGTAGATGCTTCATGAATGACTGATCTATGTAGATACCATAGGTAAACAGAAAAAGGATTTGAATTTTAAATTGCAGCTTGCAGACTGCTAAATCTTGCTGCAGAGTACTCTGGGCAGCATGTTGAAGACCCTCTAGGTATTTCTTTAGTGGGCATTTAAAACCAGCGCAAATAAATGGACTAAGGACAACAAACTTCATTAATCATCATAGCTACAGTATCAAGGCTAACCTAATAAAAGGATTAACAATGTACAACTACTGAATAAAGACGTGAAAGGAAAGCTTTTACCTTAATATTCAGTATTCAGGATGGGTCCCCTGAAGCAGACTTTATCATCTCTTTTCAACTGCTTTAGGGAAACACCATCTCTCTTTTTGGGAATGGTGAGATGGGACAGCTGCCTAGACATGGATGAAGAGCACGTGAATTTTGCTAGAAGAGATGAACTGAGCAGAGCTCATTGTGAGGAGAAAGAGGAACTAGATGGACCCCTGAACTTTGAGCTCGATATTTGCCAACAGGATCCAGAATACAAGACCCTGGCTCCCCTGCCCAGTACCCAGGTTAGACTGATCACCAGCTGGGAAGCAGGATGGAATGTAACAAATGCCATTCAGGTAATCTTTTACTTTCCCAATCATTACAAATGTCATTTGAAAAACTTGGTCATCACATAACCTGCTTTATTCTACTTAACCATACCGTCGTTTTGCAATATTCTAAAAGATTTCTAGTAATTTATCTCTAACATATTTCCATCTTTCTGCATACGATTAGAACTCTGAAAAAAAAAAAAAAAATCCTAAGGGAAAAACAAGTGCTAGCTAAAGTTTAAAAAAAATATTTAAACTAAGTGAAAATGAAAAATTGGTGATCGCACCTGTTTTGGAATTGTGGGCATCATCTTTAATAAGTGTATTTGAATTCAGTGACAGAAATGTTCGATGGAAAAGTGAGGTAAACATCTAATAAAAGGAGGATATTAAGAGCCAGAGTGATGTCAGACATAAATTTACTGACATGTAAATTAGACTACATATAAATTGGAGCATGAAGCACAAGAACTGTAATAATACTTGTCAATGTTAAAGAAAATAGGTTGAAAAGACTGAAAGCATTTGGTCCCAGCATTCTGTGTGGAATTTGAGCGTTTTTCTGAGTCCTTAAATTTAGCATCAAATGTTTCATATTTTTTCTCACTTTATGATTAATTTCCTTACATAATTTTACCATTACCACTAACTTTAATTATAGAAAAATAGTCCTTTGAGTTTCACACAAGTTTGTGATTATGCTGATGAACATTTGTTTGTGCATCCAATTCATCCCTCAGCTCTGCAAAGGAGGAGAAAAAGGATATAGTGCTAACTCTGCTGTATTTTCAGACATGAGCACCACCCCATGAGAGCCAATGCAATAACATCCAGGGGACGTTAACTCAGAAAAGTATGAAGTCCTAAAATACCTCAGCTACATTCTAATAACACAATTTAACTGCAGTCTCCTTCAGCAGCATCTAGTTAGGACAGAAGTCTGGGGTGAGAACCCATTGTTGTGTCTGTGAACTTTGATTTCACTGAAGCCAAGATTTAATTTTGGAAGTCAATTCTGTCAATATTTGCTGTACAATCTCTTGGCAAGTCATGTTCTCTCCCACCCATTGTTTTTCTTTCTGAAAAACAAAAGTATAAACACACTGAAGTGCCTAAAAAGAATGAGTGTCACTATGTACACAATTGCTATTCATTATTAAGATTTTAACTTCCAGTAAAAAAAATTAAAGCTATGACACAGTGTAAAAACACTGTCAAACATACAACAATGTATTTAAAAACAGGGCAAATTTATACCAAATTATCCAATCACAACAGTAGCCATGGTTGTAGCCAAAACCCTCAGCACACTGAGTGTTCCATACTGCTGCTGGATCTCATTCAGTCAAATGTCTTAGAAATCAGCATTAAAAGGGCAATTGGCTACAGCTGTACTGAGGTTTTCTCCTAAGGCAGGCTGAAAGTGGTAAAGCCTGGGAGCTGTAGTTTCATTAATAGTAAAACTGAAGTGTCCTCAAGTCACATGGTGAAACTGCATATGTGAGCACATATGTGAATTGACACAGGCGAGTGTATATACTTCCAGTGCCTTGTCATTTGGTTTAAGAACAAGAGGAGAGAACAGAGAAAGGGAAGGGGAAGGACAGGAGAGGAAGAGACAGGAGAGAACATTAAAGGAGCATCTGTCACTATAAAAATAACAGTTTGAAGAAAATTTTATGAACAGCTTTATAGAGAATGTCAATTGATAACAGAATGATTAGGCTTGAGGTCATCTAAAGAACCTGAACAGGCCCATGGGACCTGATGAGATGCATCCATGGGAGCTAAAGGAACTGGCAGATTAAGTTGCTAAACCACTATCCATCGTATTTGAGAAGCTGTGGCAGAGCTGACATGCATTTGCAGCCCAGAAAGCCAGCCATGTCCTGAGCTGAATCAAAAGAAGTACGGTCAGCAGGTTGAGAGAGGTGATTCTCCACCTTCACTCTTCTCTTCTGAGACCCAATCTGGAGTTCTGTGTCCAGTTCTGGAGCCCTCAACACAGGAAAGATATGGAACTGTTGGAGTGAGTCCACAGGAGGGCCACAAAGGTGATCAGAGGGCTGGATCACCTCTGCTGTGAAGACAGACTGAGAGAGTTGGGGCTGTTCAGCCTGAAGAAGAGAAGGCTCATGGAGACCATACAGCAGCCTTCCAGTAGCTGAAAAGGCCTACAGGAAAGCTGGACTTTTTACCAGGGTGTGTAGTGATAGGACAAGGGGTAAATGTTTTTAAGCAGGAAGATGGGAGATTTAGGTTAGACATGAGGAAGAAATTCTTTAGTGTGAGGATGGTGAGATGCTGGAACAGGTTGCCCAGGGAAGTTGTGGGCCCCCCATCCCCAGTTGGAGGTGTCCCTGCCCATGCAGGGGGGTTGGAACTAGATGATCTCTAAGGTCCCTCCCAACCTAAACCATTCTGTGATTAAAACAATCCAAACATTTTTGAGTGCTGCAGAGAATCTATACTAAAATAGCAGCTGATTTTTGCCCTACCCAGAGGAAAGAACAGAAGACTTTTGTATGGCAATTGTAGGTAAATATTTCAGCACAATTCCAAAGTGTTATAAACAGTCATTCCAGTGAATATGGTTATTCTAAAAGTGAAATTATTTTACAATTCAGATTTATTATAGGAATTATTTGGTCTCTGAAATGAAATACAAGGGCTTTCTTATAGTATATTAAATGCAAATATTTTCAAACAAACAGGTAGAGATTTGTATTTTGTTTTTAAATTCAACTGAAAAAATATGCATTTTTGGTTATTATATTGTATTTGTAAATGATTGCTTCAGACATTTAAAGTTTCCAGGGAAACATGCTTTGTATTCTAACACTGCACAGGCAAAGGAAAACCTCTATCCAGTTAATCTAGGGACAGAAGTCATAAAGCTGAGTTAATTCAAAAGGGAAAATGAGCAGAAGCATCTGTCAGAGTGATAGAAGTTGAATTTGTTTATATATAGCAGTAAAAGGCCAAAAAATGTTGTACAGACTTGTACAGTAATGGTGGATAGATAAGCAAAGCAAGTCACAAAGAAGAAGATAGTTGAGTTCTAAAGATACAGCACTTCACAGCAGAGCCAAAGGACAATAAAGTCTGTTTATTTGCCAGCCACATGTAGGAGGATTGTTGCAAACACTATGGAGAATGTTTGTCCAAGAAAGAGAAGCCAAAGTAAAAGAAAAAGGCACTCAGTCTACACCAACATGAAGGGGTACAAGACAATAAAGAATGGAGAAAAAACAAGAGAAAGGGAAGAAGTGAAATAATGGCAAGAAGCAAAATTATGTTCATCTTAGCATAACTGTAAATTTACACGATTTTTAGTCTTTCTCCACGTAGGTCTCAAGAACACAAACAAGTTTAACAGTGAAAAAAAAGTCAGCCAATTTACCAGGCAGCTCCAAAGAGCTTGCAGTATTTTAATGCTTGTACAGTTTTTAAAATGCTATGTAATCTAAGCACAGAGTTCTGCGCTGGACATTTAGTAAGACATGATGTATCAAATGATACTTTTTTTTTTTTTTTTTTTTTTTTGGAGAGGGGGGTTCATTCAATGTATCTGATATCTAATATAGCCATCTTTTGTCTCTGTCTTTTCCAGAGATGAGGTTGTATCAACATTAGAAATTTCTATGGTAGAGGCAATTTTCTTGTTCCATGATCAGAATAGTGCAACAGAGTGCTTGTCTATTTTGAGTGCTTCTAGGAATAACAATAATGCAATTGATATTAGTAATAATTATTTAAAATAGAGTAAATGATAAATTAATTATTATTTCTGTAATTATCACAAATATCCTTATTATATTTTGTATATACATTCCTATTTTGTGTGTTGTACATTAGCTTAGGAAAGACTGAACACTTCAATAATCACTGTTCTCAAAAATGAAAGCCTATATCTGTATATCCTTCACACTGTGCCATTGTAGATACATTTCCATATTGAGTTTTAATTTGGCTCATTTTTATTTATGTAACTCTAAAAGATTCACATAAGACTATCTCATAGTTCATATTTCTTTTTCTATTATATTTCTTTTGAATTACCTGCCTTCATCTCCCTAATACAGTCTGAATCTTCAGAGTAATAACTGAGTATCAACAACTTCCAAAGACTTGCGCAGAAAACAGTGACCCTGAGAAACAGAATTATCAGACATGCCCTTACAGATACAAATGCAAACATCTTTTTGAGGTGTCTAAAAACGTTTGCCATTAAGCTTTACTGATACCATATTTAAGCATTTTCTAAATATAAATATGTAAATGCTTCTGTGCTTAGAAAGCTAAATGTTTTCACCATCGGGTTGATAGATGGTCCGTAATACAAATCTTCTCACCCTTAAACTTAAATAATAATAATTTTGCAACATTTAGCTAAATAACCACTTAGTTCTTAACTGCAGTACTTGATCTTAAGTATTTATTTTCCAGACTTGAGAACGAGTCAATCCTTTCTGATGCCCAGAACAGTAACTTCCTTGAATTATACACTGAAGCTAAAGTCATACTCTGAAATAAATTATAGATGTCTGAGGGAAATTAACTGCTGCATGTCATATCAAAAGGGTGTAATGAGAATTAAAGGGAGATACTGAATGTTGATATCTAATCTAGGACCAGCAAGTAATTCAAGTTTACAGCAAGTAATCACAAGTTTTTTTAGCTAGTAAAAATATGACAACACAGTGCAGAATTCCACAACTGTAGGACAATTGTGATGCATGTAAAAATGCTGGTAAATATTATTTTAGCTGAAATACACCTGCAGAACTGGCCAAATTTATTTTTCTTAGGTTTGCAACCGCAAACCCATATAGGCACAACTGAAGACCCCAGAAAAGTCTGGAGTTTGGTGAGCGCCATCTAAACTCAGATTTGTTTTTTCTTTAATAGGATGTCACCACAAAGCGATGCGATTCAGAAAAGATGTATTTTAGGGAAGAAGACTCTGTAACTAATGTTTGTGCCCTCATTTTCTCTTTGGATTTTCTCTTGAGGGAAAAAAATGGTTCTGGACAACCATCACTACATCATAAAACCTCTTACTTAAGCTCTGCCTTTGCAGTAGATTTCTTTAGTTTTTGTGCACAGATTCATATAGCAAAGTGAAGGCTGCATGCAGGATTCATATTCTCTATTCTCAACCCTACTTTTTGTCACTAAATGTTTTTATAAAAAATATGTTGTCCTGCAACAATGAAATTACATCTTCTTCATAAAAATCTCTTTACGTGACATGCAAGCAGCATGTAATGGACTGATTTTGATTTAACTAACTGCTATTCCTGTAAATTTCATTGGAGGATGAATTATATCAGTCTACTTTTCCCTCGGTCAGCTGCAAACACTGCAAATGTTATGAAACCAGAACTTCTAAACATGGGGAGGTGGCTCATCTAAAAATGTTCCTTGTTCCAGGAAGGGTTTGTATTGTTCTCAAGGGATTTAAGTTTCTGCTTTGTAGGTTTTGCATTTTCTGTTGTCACATCATCTGGGCAATAAACAGATGGAGGGAGCACTGAATGGATTTACATCAGCATTCTACTGTAACTGTTATGGAAATGTTAGGAGTGGAAAATCAGTTTTCTATAGCCCCTCTGTGTCTGATTTGCCAGCAAGTAGAAGCTGTGATATAATTTAAGTACTCTGCAAATTATTCTCTGAACATACAGACAGTCCCCAACATATGGACAATGGGTTCAGAAAGCACCACACTACCCGTTGAAGCATCCCAGAATAAGTACATGAGTACAAGGAAAGGATCCAAGTATTGCAATTCTTGCAGCCTTCTGGATGTTAAAATGACATATTAAAAATCTTTAGAAGTTAAAGGAGTCCTTAGATTATGCCCACACCATAGACCCAAAATTCCATCTCCTAATAGGTGAGTTGCAAGACAAGGAGGTGTTTCTCTCTGTCGCCTTCATAAGTGACTCTAATAGCCTCAATAGTTTGGCTAAGACTGATATAAAATGGTCTGTAATTTATGATGTTGATGTTTTAACCTAATTATCATATGAAATAATTATCTAATATGAGATTACAGGAAAACATTCTAAAGTATACTTTGGATACTCAACATAAACACAGAATTTAACAAGCAACTTCAGCCTTAAATCTGAGGATCTTTATTGCACTAGGTGTAAGACACTAAAGAATTTCCTCCTAATGTCTAACCTAAATTTCCCCTCTTTCTGCTTAAAACCATTTACCCTTTGTCCTATCACTACACACCCTGGCCTGTAGATTGCCTTCACATCCTGGAAGGCTACTGTAAGGTCTCTGTGAACCTTCTCTTCTCCAGGCTGAACAGCCCCAGTTCCCTCAGCATGTCTTAATAGGAGAGGTGCTCTAGCCTTCTTATCACCTTTGTGGCCCTCCTGTGGACTCACTCCAATAGTTCCATGTCCTTCCTGTGTTGAGGGCTCCAGAACTGGACACAGAACTCCAGGTGGGGTCTCACGAGGGCAGAGTAGGAGGGGAGAATCCCCTCCCTTGACCTGCTGGCCACGCTTCTTTTGATGGACTAGGACATGTTTGGCTCTTCAGGTTGCAAGCACACATGCCTGCTCATGTTGAGTCCTGGTGTGTGGTTCAGCAAAGGAGCTGGGAGAGAGGAGCTCAACTTTTCTCCTTACAGAGCTGCTTTCTAGCCAGTAATAACCTGAACTTTTGCATTAATTGGAATTTGCTAATTGCTTTGGCATGTTGCCAAATTCAGCTTACTGCCAGTCAATCTTAGTGGAACAATCAGTATTTCTGCTATTTTAGATCTCAGTCAATTTAAGTACATAAATTAATAAAAGCACACTTTTGCACAATTTTCACAAAAAAATTGCACAAAAGCAATTAATGAAAGCTCATCTCCCCCCAAGAGCTTTAAACTCTGCCATTCTTCAAAGGCCAGCTACTATCAGTGGTGTTGCTAGAACGTGAGACAGCCTGTTGAGTGACAGAGGTGTGATTTACCTGCACATTTACATATATTTGCAAAATGAGTGTGTTGGCTTGCATTTCTCCCATGGCATATATGAAACAAATAGTACATGTGAGTAACACTGCAGAAACCTGAACATTGTGCCTCTGCCTTCCAGACCACATTTTCTTTCATTTCATCATTAGGAAGCTCTCAAGCCACCCAGGAGATGGCCCATTTTGGGGCTGTTAGTGCCTAAAAAAATCTTTTAAATTGGTAGGTAGATAGTCACAGGCATATACACTCTAAAACACTCTATTTGTGTTTTTCATTGACAAATTTTTGGTAAGAAGTCTTCAGTGAATTAATACAAGGGTTACAAGCAGCTTCCACTGCTCTACACTGCTGTCCATAACCAGCCACACAGCAAATGCTGGTGATCTCTCCTCAGCACCTGCCTCCTACCTGCCTTGCTGAGGTCATCACCAGCAGCAGACTTGGACTCTCAGGGGTGCTAGAGACACTGCTGTTAGACACCACATCCTTCACCACCTCTGGGAGTGTGTGATGATGGCAGTGTGTGTTTTCCTGCACCAGTTCAAGTTCGTATTTATTTAGATCCCTCTGCTGCCCACATGGAATATTGGTCTGTCTGTTCAGCAGTCAGTAGAAGCAGCTAAACAGAGCTCCTGTTCTTCACCACCTGTGAATTTTTGCCTTGCTGCCATGCAGACCTGTCATCTGGTGTCATCGTTCAGTCAGACTTCTTTCTAAATACTCACACTCAGACTATGTCTAGCTTCTGTTTTTTTTTACTGTAAACCATAAAATCATAGAATCATAGTATGATTTGGATTGGAAAGGATCTTAAAGATAATCTAGATCCACCCCCCCTGCCATAGGCAGGGACACGTCCCACTAGATCGGGTTGCTCAAAGTCCCATCCAACCTGGCCTTGAACACTTCCAGGGATGGGGCACCCACAACATCCCTGGACAACCTGTTCCAGTGTCTCACCATCCTCACACTAAAGAATTTCTTCCTAATTTCTAACCTAAACCAGATACTTGAAGGCAACTACAAGGTCTACCTCAGCCTTCTTTTCTCCAGGCTCAATAACCTCAACTTTCTCAGCCTGTCTTCATAGGAGAGGTGCTCCAGCACTCTGATCATCTTTGTGGTCCTCCTTTGGATTCACTCCAACAGTTCCATGTCCTTTCTGTGTTGGGGGCTGTGAAGGACCAGGTATTTCCTTACACGAACATGAAATGTCCTTTGAGTCAGCAGATAAAACTGACTTAAAATGGCGTCTCCGTGTGGCGCTGAACTCTCTGTGTGGGAAGCAGCTGCTACAGGGGAGGAGCCGCGGCCGGAAGCAGGGGCGGGACTAGGTCCCGTCTGATTGGCTGAAAAGCCCGGAAATACAAAACCGGCCAATCGGGAGAGCAGAAAACCCCATAAAAGAGGCAGCGCGGCAC
>NW_009953496.1:4717512-4730301 GCF_000747805.2 Chaetura pelagica | reverse complement strand
CCTGCCCGCTCACTGCCGCCACCTGCCCGCCCGCCGCCGCTGCTGCCAAAAGTCCCGGAGCCGCTGAAACCGCCGAGTTTCCAGGGTCTACAAACAGCCGCGCCGCAGCTACGGGGCGGGGGGGCGACCTGCGCTTTGCGCCGCTGCGTGGTGAGATATTTCTAGCTACCCCAGCTTATAGGGGAAAGTACAATCCTACCTTACCTGCACACAAATCGCGACCCTATACGGGAACTGCGTCGGGCATATTCCTCCCCCCTCCTTCCCTCACTTAAATAAGTAAATAAGGTGTGTAACTAAGGTGTACCTGTATATATTTCATGTGTTGTAATCACTCCTTTTGAACCTCCTGCCCCAAATTGCTTTGTTTTCCCCACAATAAACCATGCATTTCGTTGGAAATATTAGTAAGCACTGAGCAAGTTATTCACTCAAAAAAGTCAGGGCATAAGCCCCTGTCTCCTCTGTGTGAGGCAATACCCACGTGTGGATCTCTCAGCAAATCCTGATAAGTTAATACACTCCAAAAAGGAGATATAATAGGTCACGGATCGTGACAGGGGCTCTAAAACTGCACATAGCAGGTGGGGTCTCCTGAGAGCAGAGTAGAGGGGGAATCACCTCCATTGACCTACTGGCCATGCTCCTTTTGATGCAGCCTATAACATGGTTGGCTTTCTGGGCTGCAAGTGTACGTTGCCAGCTCATATTGAGTTTCTGATGAACCAACACCCCCAAGTCCTTTTTCTCTGGGCTGCTCTCAATCCATTCTCTGCCCAACTGTAATTATGCTTGGGATTGTCCTGACCCATGTGCAGGACCCTGCATTTGGCCTTATTGAATTTCATGAGGTTGGCATAGGCCCACCTGTTAAGTCTGTCAAGGTTCCTCTGGATGGCCTCCTTTCCTTCCATTGTGTCAACCACACCACACCGCTTGGTGTCATCAGCAACCTTGTCGAAGGTACACTCAGTTCCACTGTCCATTCCACCAGCAAAGATGCTAAGCAGCACTGGTCCCAGTACTGACCCCTGAGGAACATCCTTAATACATAGTCTGATTTACTCATCCACAAGGTTAAACTCTTACCTAAGCACTAATAATTTCCCATCTGCATCACAGTAGCACATTCTTTTCTGATATTGCCAAGTTTGCTCCATGTACACCCACCTGGAAAGCTGATGCTGTTCCATACCCCATGAGTCCAACAGGTCTTGCAAGCATCTCTTCAACCATCAAATCAAATGCAAACTACTCATCTTTTCTTTAACAATTTACCATTTATCTTTCTGCATCTATTGACTCCCATCTCTGTTCTTCCAGTTACAATTACTATTGTCAATGTATTAAATATTTAAACACACGCTCCTATGAACTTATATGAAGATATTGATTTACAATTCCTCTAATCCTCTTAAAAATGTTCTTATGCTGAAAATGTCAGTTATAAGCTATGTTGAAATCATCATTTATTCTCTTGACTCTCAGTTCCATATGGACTCATTGTTTCCTTGACTCCCCTGCCTCTATTTGTTTCCTGTTGTATTACTCCTGGATTTTAAATTCCTTGGGGAAGAGACCATATTTTGTATTTTGCACAGTGCCATGCATGATGGAATTCCTATCAATGACTTCCATGTACTCCAATAATGAAAAAAATAAATTGAAAGTAAGATTCAAAATGCTTTCTATTTTACTGAAACTCTTTACAAAATAATGATTGTTTAAATATGGCCTGTGGTAAGTCAGTCTGACATTTGGTGCAATTTCCTGCTTTTTTTTCAATATAGGATGGATTCTCCCTGCCCATTTTAGGGGCTGAGATAAATCAGCAGACAAATGTGGTAAGAGTATCTTTTGAATATTCTGCCACTAAAACGAGCATTCCATCTTTTAAAAGTCTGGATGGTCAAGAAACACTGACAGAATCAGGACATCAAAGATAAATGGATGGTAGCATTAGGAAAATTATACCCTTTGAAATAGTAGACATTACCAAATGGGATCAAGTAACTGTCAGCTCCTTGAAAGCAATGTTCACTTGATTCCATGGGAGAAACCAAAGTACCACGACTTGTTGCAGAACAAGGATCTCTGGCTCCCTCAGGTGAAGGGAATAGCTGATGTACTTTCCTGCTACACTAGAATCAAAATAATCTACCATGCTTTTTAGTCTCATCAATCCCTGAGAGCTGTTTAACAAGCTGAATAGAAACAGATGGCATAATTTACTGTGTTTTAATTCATGGCAGGTCACATGGTATTTAAAAACACTATTATTAAGCAACTTTGAATTCTTATATCTGTTATATCTGATTATTTTTTTGCTGTGATAATAAATTTGGCCTTTCAAAACAAAGCCCAAAATATATATTATAATTATTTACCAGCCTCTCGTGGCTGAGATCACTAGTACACTTGTGCTTCTCTATAGTACATGCCATTGACCAGCTATCACTGATCGAAAATATTCTTCTTAAAAATATTATTTCTGTCCCTATCCTTAAACTTATGAGGAGTGTAACTTCAGTGAATTTGAATTAATAAACCCTACTTAGACTTGTAAATTCTGCAAAGGTAACATTCCTCCCAAGAAAACAAGAACATAGTGATAAGCAGCAGAAAGTGAAATATTGTATCAGAAAACATTATTTTCTTGTTTTTTTATAAACTACCTTCACTTCCATTTGTTGATTTTCCAGAGGGAGATCATTTTTCTTAGGAAAAGAAAGGGTGAGTCTTCGGGTTCAACAAGGAATAAAGGATGACAAACTCAACATCTGCAGGTGTGTTTGAGATTGTAATGCAGAAAGTGAAGGGTATCTGAATTATTATAATATACTGATAGAAACAGAAGCAGTAATGTTTCTGTGTTAGACTTTCCAAATGGTAAATTTTCTTCCACACAATTTGTAGATGGTTAATCTACAGTTTACTTTAATGTGTATAATTCATGACAGCAGGAGATTGACAGAAATGGCACAATCTTTGTCCGAATGAGCAAATGGAGCTATTTGAGAAAATAAAAAGCCCTAAACACTGATTACACACAGTACCGAAGATTGCATTTGTAACTTAGTTTTAGCACAGTGATCTGTATAAAATGTTTTGCACCCAAAGCTAAATGCAAGAAATTTACTGCTATTTGCATCTATTCTCCCTCATCTCCCCACACACGTTTCTGGGAAGGCAATGTTTCTCTGTATTCTTGGCCAGTGGCACTAGTTTTGCCATATGTACAATACAGTGTTCACTAAACAGCTAACAAAAACCACCTAATTTAATATTTACTTCTCAAAAATGTAAACATCTCAGTCAAAGTACAGAAACATTCACTTCAATCCATAAACACACATAATCTGATATACATTTCAATTTCTCTTATTCCGTTTCTTGTATTGACACAAATAATGGCACCAGCAGATTATGTTTTGTGTGTCTCTAGAGCAAACATTTTTGGTTGTTTTATGTTATCAGTAGCAACAGTAGCCTCAGCTTTTGCCTTTACTGTACATGCATATTTCCATTCAGGATAAGTTTTTTTATTGCTCAGTTTTTCCCTCTGGAAACATTTGTGATTCAGGTTAGTTCCTTCCTGATAAGCAGAGGAAGCCCATTCTAGTTTGACTATTTCAGACTAAATCTGGATATTTCAGAAATGATGAGTAGTCCTCCTGAAGCCCAAATTAATGTGAATATGGGTGTAAGAATTATATGATGCAAGATATTTAATTCCTCTTTCATAAGAAAGTAATTTATATTTATAAGAAGTTATTTATTTATTTTATAATTACTTTTAATTCTGTCATTTTACTGCTTGTGTCATATGTAAAGGTTGGCACTGAGATCTCTTCTATCTCACTTCATTTTAAAACCATTCTCATATAATTTTCTGCATGATTTCTGCAACTCCAAATGATATCTCCCCTGCCACCTTCCCTTACGGGACCTGAAAATTTTCTTCTAAACTTTAATTGGGATCTAGAGTTTAAAATGACTCCTGCACTTGTTACTTTTACTTGGCTGCTGACTTTTTTCACTTTTCCTGGGAAGCCAGCTGCTCTGTGGTCTTCCTTTTGTATTTTTTATTGTTGTCATCTCAAATAAAAAATAAAATACCTGCACAAAACGTAAGCTTCCCTCCACTGCTTGGATGGGATTTCAGAGACTCTTTGCTATCTCCTAAATTGTGAGGAGCTGACATTCCACCCCTGAAGATTTCCTTTCCTAATCAGAAAGGGGAATCAGCTGCATAATTCATGATTTCCCTCTAGCTTTCTACTTATTCCTATCTTATACCTATTATTAGATATTTTTCATATCAATGAGTTTTTCTCACAGCCTCTTGTCCATTATATTCTCCTACTCCTTGTGCTTTCTCATATGGTTCACAACCTTATGTTCTAGTGTTCTTCAGTTTACCTGATAACACCTTTTTCCTTTTGTCCCTGCCTTCCCTGGTGGCCAAGTTATCCCGTTTCTGGCTCCTCCTTTGCTCTTCCTGGGCACCTCACAGTCTCATGGCCTTAGTGAAGGAATTAATCTCATTCTATAGACAGCATAGAAAAACAAGCATCTCTGATGGAGATTCACAAATCTTAAAATAAGTCCCCTACACTGTTGGAATGCATAGTCCTCTGGTGACCCTTATTTCTATCTGTCCTTTCCAGAGCTAGCAGATTTGCTTTACTTTTTGCTGTATTTAGATAGGTGAGGTTAGGAATCGCATTCTTAGTGAGTGTGCAAGATAGATTTGTCAGGTATGTTTTCTCTGTTACTATGTGTTCTTGTTGATTAAATGTCTGGTTTAGGCAGAAGAAGTTGGGTGAGATTAATTCAATTCATAGATCCTAAGAAGTGATCCCCTCTTTGGGTACCCAAAAATTAAAAAAAAAAAAAAGTAGTCCTTTTAGTAACTTTAGTCACTGAGTTTTCAGCTAAAATCTATTCATTTCACCTCATGAATAAATTGGGATTTTGCCTAAAAATTTGAATGCGAGAAATGAAAGTTATTTAGAAAAAGTAACAGAAAATAAATGCAGTCTTAAAATAAAATTCTCAGATATGAAATCCCTACAGCTCTCAACACTGAAGCAAGAACAAAAGAGAGATCCAATAGAGCTGAGTTTGCCCTGCACTGTCAGAACGGCTCATGTTAAGAAGAAATTAAACTTTTTTTAAACTTCTGAAGCAATCACTTAAAAAATTTTGTTTTAAGAATGAAAGAAGTATTTTTATCTCTATCCATACAGACAGTATTTGTATCTAAAAGTTAAAACCAAACCTGAGGTCTTTGTTAAAGGTCAAAAACAATCAAGGTCCCCAGTTTGTTCATCCAGAGCTGTTGTTTCCAGACAGTATCCTGTCTCCACACCTTTCCAGTGCCCCTGCAGAACAAGAGAATAATTTTTTTTAGAGAGGAAAATATAAAGAAAAGAAAAAAACCACCACAACCCACAAACACCAAAAATAACATAGAAAAGGAATATAACTTACTTTATAACTCCAGTACTTCTGTTCACAGACCAGTAGAGGCACATTGTCACTGTCTGACTCAGGTCCAACAACAATGCTCTCGATCCCCTCCCCCTCCCACCCAGGTAGAGAAGGAGAGAGAGAAAAAGAGAGAGACTTGGCTGGATTGAAAACTAAACTACACAGCTTTAATTAAAACACTAATGAATGATACAAGAAAATATATACAATGATATACAAATATGTTCAGATACAGGCAAAAGCCTCTCGCCTCCCCGCACCCCCAGCAACTCCCACAGTACTCCCCTCAGCTGGGAAGATGTCCTGAGGAATCCCAGAGCTGCTGCTGGAGAAAGCAGAGAGTGATGAGGGTCAGGAGAGCTCGAGCCTAAGGGCTGACGGTGATGGATAAAGAGAGTCCTTCCCTGATGCCGGCCATGGACGGAAGAGAAGGGAAGAAGAAGAAGAAGGAAGGAAGTTGTCTTCCCGTGATCTACTGACCTTCCTCTGAGCTTACGTAGATATATGGAAAGGAATATCTCTGGCCAATTTTGCTGTCTGTCTAACTCAGCCTCCTACGGGGTTGTCATAGTTCTCCCCATAGTGTCTGAGCCGGCAGAGTGAAGGTGCGGCCTTGAAGCCTCAGTAGTTAGAAAAACATTCCACTGTCTTATCAACCTAGCAGAACACACTGTTGCTAGTTAAAAGAAAGCTCACTGAAGGGGAAAAAAAATCAGCAAAAGGAAAATCGGCTTCATCCTGGCTCAAACTAGGACACACATGAACAAGTGGTCAAGAAACACTGTCACAGCGTGTACAAACAGAATCAGAAGTCACTTCAGAAGTAGTAATACTTCAAGTATTTTACATCTAAAGACTTAAAAAAGACTTCTTCAGCATGCATTTTATATGCCATATGCCAAGTTTCACAATGCATAACTATATAAAAAATTTAATATATAAATAGAGAGCTTAAATAGCTTTGCTTTTATGCTGAGTATTCAGGGCATGCCAGGAAACTCAGTTACATTTCTTTTCTAACCTCCAATTTTTCTCTTTATTATTAATTATTCACGTTTGGGAATGTTTGTCTAATCTACTTGGAATTCAGGGAATTATTCTACTTTGTTAAATTCTAAGAATGATGTGATCTTTTATGTCATTGTAGGAGAGAGACACCTCCATTGTGGGAATTCATTTACAACCACAACTTCATCTGTATCATGATGAAATACCAGCAGCGAAATAATTTGCTACTTCTCTTATCCTAAGGGTAGAAGCCTCCAGGGGTGCCACTGAAGTTTAACTAAGGGTAACAGAAAAAAAGCAGCAGGGTTTTGTTGCCTATACCCAGCCTGACTCAAGACAGCATCTTTTCTCACATATTCCAGAGGAATATACTATGATACTCTGTATAAGTTTACTTATTCCTAGAGATGAAAAATAATAGTATTTATATCCTTCATCCAGACTTTTAACTGTATTCTCTCCAGGCAGTGCTATAAGAGAAATTTCCCCTTTTTACATCAAGCTTTGGGAGTCATCATAGTTTGAGTAAGAGTCCACCTAAAATTTGTTGTCAGGTCTGTGCTGAGGGAAGAACAGGATAATAGTAGCCAGAGGAGGATTCAGGCACCTTTCATTCTGCATTCAGCCATGAAAAATCCTATGCCTGCTTTCAGAAAACATAACCCAGCTTCCAAAAGATGTAACCTGGCTTCCTTTTCACCTTTCAGAGGTGCATAAGTTTTGTTCCAGTGCACAGTTCTTTGTAGTAAGAGTTTAGGGGTTTTTTTTCATTTGCTCTTCAGCCTTACTTGCTGAAGTAACAAGAACTGTGGCTTGTCCCAGACAGACAACATCCAAGAAGAACTGCTATAAAGCCAAATGCTTTCTCCTAGCCTGAGTTTGAACTTTCTCTGCACATCAGTTGTTCTTTTCATTATGTCAGTGCAAACTTAGATGAAGTTACCTGGCTCTCCACAGCTTTGCTTTGCTTCTGGAATCCCAAAGTCTCCTCTCTGCCTCCCTTCAAGCTCTCTTGACCACATTTTCATGGAAAATCAGTCACATGTTGCTGTACGGAATGCCTTGAGTACTTGTGTGCCTTCAGGTGAAAATCTGAGAATCTGTGATGGGTTATGATGTGAGAAATAGTTAAGTAGCCAGTGAGTCCACCTTGGTCACCTCAAATAACTTTAAAAATAATGTTTGTTTTAGTTTTGACTGCCTTACTTTTTTCTTCTCTTTTTCCTCTCTACTACATAATACATAATACAATTCCTCATTCTTCTACCAAAGCTTACTTTCTCCCTTGGGACCACGCAAAACGATACATTCTCTTAAAAGGTAATTTGCTTGGGAGATTTGGGTGATTTAGTGCGTTCCTGGAGACAGCTCTGATTTTATGCAAAGTAACATTTTCATCAAACCATGCAGAATTAAGCACCATGCATATAATTTCCATTTTAGAACAAATATTTAAACCAATAGCAAAGCCAATGGGATCAGCTGTCACACTTAATAGAAGCAATTCTTTTTTTGTTGAGTCATTTTCTTTCCTCTGTTCCCTTTCCTAATCTTTAGGAGATTCTTAAAGCTAGTCTGGCCACTAAAAGGAGAACATGATCAGTGGCTTTTGTCAGTGAAGTGGACATACACATTTTCCAGTGAACGCCATGTGACTTCCTGACTTGCTTTTCTTACCACAACATCTCCTGGGCAGTCTATCTGCCTTATCATCTGCTTAAGGGATCAGAAAGATTGACAGAACAACACTTCTGAAGTTTCTCTCAGCATATAAGTTGATTGCAGGCATTAATCACAGCATAAACACCTTAGTCACTTTCCTCCCTGCAGCTAAAACAGGCTGGCATTGGCAGAGTGAAAGAATAAGACAAATCAGGAAAAACAGGATTGCTGGGGTCTAATTCAACCATCCCTGAAGTTAAAGGAAGATTTTTCACTGACATTAAAGGAGATGGATCTGCTGCTAAGGTCATACAGGCCATGGACAATATTTGAAGTTCTCTACAGAACAGCTTGTAGTATTTCTTAATTCAAACTCAGCTGAGATGTGAACAAACTGTGAAGAGAGTGGGAATGCAAATGAATTATTTTTCCTGTGTCTGTAGAGCAGTGCTACAAGTCTGGGTAGCCAACTAGGGAACTGGAAATTCTTACTGCTGAGAAGAAATAGGATATAACTGATACTGCAAAAACATGGTGGGATGCTTATGGGACTGGATTTTAAAACTAATTAGATAATACATGTTAACAAAAAAAAAAAAAAAAAAGTAGGTAAAAGAAGAGAGGGTAGCACTGTGGTAGATGATTATCTGTGTTAAAGCTATTGTTTGGAGAGAAAAGTTGTATTGTTCTTGGTGACTTCAGTTTTAAAGACTTACACTGGAGCTTGTCTGCAGTCTGTGGTAAAACATCATTAAAGTTTCTAAAAATGATAGATGATCATTATCTAACAAAAGTGATTGAACTTAGCATAAGGTAATTTTATTTTGAGCCTCATTACTTTGAATAAAGATGAACAGATCAGTGGATCTAATTACATTCATTATAGGAAAACAGAGGACAGTAATATATATACTTGGTACTTCAAAGAAGTGAATTTTACAATCCTGGAAAAAAATATAGGAGAAATAATTGATTAGGAAGAATAAATACAGACAGCAAATTGTGAAAGCAATTTGAAAGTTGTTTAACAAGAATTTATGAGATGTCTGGAAGCCACGATTCATAATTTAGAAATAGTATGCCCATGTGTTGTTAAAAGCCCTCCTACTTCAGGTATGAAGTGAATGTATAAAATAAAATAAAATAAAATAAAATAAAATAAAATAAAATAAAATAAAATAAAATAAAATAAAATAAAAATAAAATTAAATTAAAAAAATAAAATAAAATAAAATTTAAAAAAATGAGAAAGAGAGGATGAGAGTAATAATTGTAAATTATAAATTATGAAGCACAGCAAAGAGATATAGTAACACAAAAAACACTAGGAAAAAATGCATCTCCCAAGGATGGAGACCTGGCAGTTGTCCTTGTTGAACTTCATGAGGTTTGTGCACCTCTCAAGGCTGCCGAGCTTCCTCTGGATGGCCTCCTTTCCCCGCAGCATGTCAATTGCACCACACAGCTCGGTGTCATTGGTAAACTTGCTAAGGGTGCACTTGATCCCATCAGCCCTGTCACCAACAAAGATGTTGAACCAGTCCCAGTACCGATCTCTGAGGTAAATCCAAGACCTGTTTGTTAGCACTAGTGAACATGAACCCCAGAGACACAGTGAGTATGTAGCTGCCAGCATCCATTGTCCTCCTTGGTGCACAAAAGTGATTTTGAAAAAGCCATGAGGACACATGAATCAGTGATTCTGGGTTTGTAGAGGTGAGAACAGGTAAAATCAACTTAAGAGGTTTTCTAATGTAATATCACCGTTCTTTTCTCTGAGAACTCTCACTGAATATTGCAACTCTGATTTTCTACATTAGCAGCAGAAGGAGGTTCTAAATTTGTTCTAACTCTGAGAAAAGGTGCAGCTCTTCATAAATAGTCTCTGTAGACAGTCAGGAAGATACACTTATGTCATGGTTTGGGCCGAAGATTTGAGACAAAGGGCAGGGAGGTTTTCACTCACTGACTAAGGTCACAGGCAAACCAGGCTCAACTTAGGGAAAAACAATAATTAAATTTCACACTAATCAGATGCACACAGGACACAGACAACACAAAGAGCAGGGCTTACATACGTTACCCCCACTCCTCCCTTCTTCCCAAGCCCAAATTACTTTGTTCCAAATTTCTGTACCTGCTTCCCCCCAGCGGCACAGGGAAACTGGGGATGGGGTTTAGAGTTTGTTCAGAGTCTGGTGGTTCCTGCCACTCCTTCCTCCTCAGGGAGAAGGATTCCTCACAGTCCTCCCCTGCTTCCCCATGGGATCCCTCCCATGGGAGACAGTTCTTCATGAACCTCTTCAACATTAGTTCCTCCCACGAGGTGCAGTCCCTCAGGAGCAAGCTGCTCCAGCGCAGGCTTCCCACAGAGTCATGAGTTGCTCTGGGAATAGTCACCTGTCCTCAAATCTGTCTCGATGCTGCTAATGACTTACCTTAAAATAGGTGTCAGTTATACATTGAGGTGTCCTTTTTGTCCAAGCTTACACTTGGACAATTAACTATAGTTACTATTTTAAATGGATGTTAAAATGTATCTCATTAACATTTTAAAATCAGAATGCCCAGCAAGATTGCTCTTGGGAAACATAGCAAAAGGTACATCTGACATGATATTTTTATGCAATCGCTGTTATATAGGGAATTTCCAGAATATTGGGGATATCATTCCAGTGTTTAAAAAGCCATTTAATCCTGACTAGTGAAACCTGGCAATAATTCTGAGAAAAAGAATGTCATTATTAATACAGGTTATAATTGAGAGTGAATAAAAAGCTAGGAATATAGTTCATGTCAATCATTACTCTTTTGGAGAAAGAGTCCTTACAGTCCTTATTAAACACACTTGATATAAATATTTGATTAGATTGTAGGTAGGCAGTGAAAGATAAATAATATATTTAGACTTTTTAAAGGAGTTTTGACACATTAATACACAACATTCTGATTTAAAAATTAGTGCAACAATGGAATACATCTTAGATGGATTAACGACTGCATAAGTGACAGATCCCAAAAAAGTAACTATCAATGTGGATCTTTTATCAAATGAATGAGTTTCTAGTACAGTTAGGAGTTTACCTAGTAGAATAATTATCATCAGGTCCAGTATTAAGCAATGAAGTCAACAGTGTTCTGGAAGAAGATACAAAATAACCATTGATCACCGTGTGGCTGAGAAAGGAAAAAGACAGTGGAGATAAATAAGTAGCTTTGTTATCATGGCATGAGATTAAAGGATTTGTTATATTCCTTAATTTAGTGTGAATAGTTGCCCATCTTTGGAAGTGTTGAAGGACAAGTTGGATAGGATTTTGAGCAACCTGGTCTAGTAGGAGTTGTCCCTGCCCATACGGGGGGGTCAAATTATATGATCTTTAAGGTCCCCTCCAACCCAAACTATTCTATAATAAAATTATTCATAACACAGGCTTGCATTGGTTTGCAACAAGGTTTATTTTAAATGACAACAAATTCTGGACAGCATAATTAAATATCTTGTGAAAATGTACTGAAAAGCAGGGTTCTTGAATTTCTCTGCCTAACCTAAGTTCATGCAGGGAATCAAATACATAGTTGGGAAAATACTCTTAAATTAACTGTTCCAGTGGAGTAGCTACAGATGGTAAGAACGGCAGCTAATTCAGAGTCATGTCAGCATATTAGCATGTATTCTGCATACAGGAGAGCTGTATTAACTAAATAATTTTTAACTAAATCCTTCTTAATTTCTTAATGTCTTTTTCAGTCTGATTAAGTCTTAAGGTGAAATCTTTTTCTCTCTTTTATCATTATTTTTTACTCCATTTTATTTCATTGTCTTTTGGCATGTCTCAACTCTGACTATGATTAGATATTCTTTATTAATTACCTTTCAATCTGCTTTCTTTTTCAAAGTGTCATATTTCAAGTTAAAACAGCCTATGAAATTAAGCATTTTACTTGGGACCAAAAAGGTCTTCAAACTGAACATTAAGGATTTTTGATGTTTTCTCCAAGTGCTTGACTACACTCATTGATGCATTTTTCTAAACACATTTTATCCTTGGGGAGGTACTTGCCCTGAGGTTAAGAAGTGCCAAATGGTGATATGATAGCAGAAGGCCCAGGTTTTGCATTCTACAGTAATAGAAATACCTAGTATTTTTAAGCAGCCAGCCTTGATGGTGTGGGAAACACTCTCAATGCAGTTCAAATATTGCAGTCAAATTGATAACAGCAAAAATGTTGTAATGTCCATATGTAATTTGGAAATCCTGATCCACTTGTTTCAAACTGTTCTATCAAGACTAGTGAATGGGTTCTAGCTGGGAACGACCTTTCCTCACATGCTTTTTCCACCCTTGTCCTTGCCATTTCTTCAAAAGCTGATCACCAGTTCAGCCCACAGTCCCTCTTTCTTCAGCTACCTATGCCTAAGTCTACTTTGGATGTTTGACAAGGATCTCCACCCAGGCACAACCCTCTTCCATCCTTAGACTACGGAAAAAATACCCAAACTTGCAAACATTTTGAGAGGACAGGGAAGATGCAGGGTCCCTCCCTATACAGGGTAGATGGACTGGTGGCAAATAAAACAACTACTCAAGCTAAGCTATGATAGAGCACTGTTTCAAAAAC
>NW_009953496.1:4714007-4717479 GCF_000747805.2 Chaetura pelagica | reverse complement strand
ATTCTGTTTTTGAAACAGCTCCTCTTAAACCAGCATATTTAGAGCTAACATATTTGATTTCGCATTAGAGCAGCCAGAAATAAGACTACTCAAACAGGAACAATTCCTAGACAGAACTCTAAACTAAGAACTAGGAAGCAATTTAAGAAATGGTTCCCTTTGCTGCTCATTTTAGTTGATACCTCACAGCTAAGGCTACCTGTGCCGTAATTTGGACATGAAAACACAGAATTCAAAAACTCAGTAGGAGCAAGTGCTGGAGCCAGGCTGGACTGAATGTGCATTGACAAAGGCTGTAGGAATTACCTGTGTCCCTCTTCCACTTGCAAAGAATCAGTGAAAAGCTGACACGTCTTATCTGTATTCTCCATACCCTCCTCAAGAAAGGGGCACAAAAGCCACCTTCAACATCATCCATTACATTATTTCATTATGGAAAAGGAATTTTCCACAGATAAGTCACTTGAAGCAATGTTGTAATACTGCTGAGCAGCTTTCAGCTGCAGAACACTGTTGTGTTATCACAGCCTGTACTGTTGTGTTACATTGACAGCAAAATAAGTGGTTATTTAAGATACCTTTTACTTTGAAACTAAACTATTTTAAATTGATGACATTTAGGAAATGGTCCTGACAGAAAGTATTGCTTTTACAAAGGTAAGAATGGAAGATCAAAACCAAAATGAGTTTTGAAGTCTGACAAATTGTCTTTGGTTCTTTGGCCTTCATCAACACTTTTGGAAATTTTGTATAAATTTGACAACATGCTGGCACATTAAACTTTCAGGTTGTTTGAGGATTTTTGAGTTGTTGTTCTTTTAGGGTTTTGATGTGGTTTTGTTTTGTTTTGTTTTTTTAGCGGGGGGACATTGGGGGTTTGGGGATTTTGTGGATTTTGTGTTTTTGTTGTTTGTTTGTTTGTTTGTTTTTTAATGGAAAAACCATTGCTGTCAATGCAGGAAAAGCAAAGTCATTTCACTACATACATACTTAGTGTATTGTGGCATGTTCAGAGTTCTCCCATTTCTCCCTGCTAACCATGATCTGTATCCAAAAAGCTGCAAAACCAGTTATGTTCACAATATTTGCTTTCTACTATTGACTGAAAGCTGAAGGACACAAAAACCCTGAGTTTCTTACACAAATCTCACCAGCAATTTTTTTTAAACTCTGGGAAAAAGATGTCAAAGGCATCTGCTGAAATGAAAACTCACAGTTTCTGTAGAAAGGTTCAATTTAGAACTTCTTAAATCTCTGTATGTGATTTGAAATTGGCAACTGCTGACACATAATTTTAGGGAAGAATATACAGAGTGCAAAAATGGGTTTGTTCAATAAGGTCTGTATTCAGAAGATGAAAAGAAAACCAACAAAAAACCCCACCTTTCATCCTGTGGTCTGTGTTAGTTGCCAAATAAAATTATTTTATACAAACAATGGCAAGGAGATGTTAAAGGTTAGAATTATGTTCTGATTAAACTGACAATTAAGCATGCAAAGCAGACACCTGTGGGGAGGACTGTAAATGGCTGTCTAATGTGATAATGTTTCTGAAAGACTTACACTTTGGTTTAGGTTGAGACTAGTAATATAAGCATTAATAGGCTAAATTCAGCAGGGGAGAAGCCATTTTGTCGGTAAGGCCTGTGCTGACACTTACCTGTGGTTTAATTATACAGTGACACTCTGGATCTGCAGATACTGCTTAAACTCCCAAATGCAGGTTAAGGGGCAAAATAATAATGTTGTGAATATGGAACAAGTGAGATAAGCTCACTATAAACTGCAAGGAACTGAAAAATATCATTGTTCTTATGTTAATATGGAAGATGGCTCTCTGGCTTTTATCTTCCTGATTTTTACAAAGACTTGGTTTATTTGTGATGCTTTTAAACTCAATATGTTATGTAAATGTACTCCAATTACTGTTTTCATACAAAAGGAAACACATTTCATTCTTTAGGCAACTACTGAACCTGCTAGTCACTCAAACCCACAATTAAAAATGGCATGATACCAAAAAGCTACTGTTGTATGTGTGCTACCTGCAGTCTAGATACAGCCAGATATCTAGTCTTTTTAAGAAAGTAGACTGATAGATGGCAGAAATGGTTGAATTCTGAATACTGCTATGAAATTCATACACAAAAGAAATGCTAATTACATTGCTAGATAATTGGGTCATGAGATCTGTAGTAGGCTGGAGTGGGGAGATGGTGACTGAAGTACTACAGGCTATGTGGTTGAATGTCCCAGCTCCTAATGAAATGGGGAATTACACAAAACTATTGCTGTAAATGAAGTAATTGAAAACAACAAAAAGGTTCTAGTTAATACATTTATTGTTATTTCAGTAATAATAACTGAACTACTTCTGTTTCAGTACATAAAGGCATAGACCTTTTTAATCAAAATGTATGAGGACACTTATTTAACATGATTCTTCCAACTCTAATTCAGCTTAAAATATCTGCATCTAGAGTGAAGCCTGGTGAAACAGCCAATGCTGCTCATTCATATGACAGGCACTTCATTTTTCTCACTGACTTAGAGAAAAAATACTGGTCTAATTTAATGACTTCTAATCTTTCTTCTTTAGTTGATGCTCATCCTAGCCTGTCTGAAAAGGACTGCTATTTTGTGGCTGGAAGAAAAGGAGAATACTTTGTATACATTGATGATTATTTACTGTTTGAAAAAATTGCCTCTCTTCAGAGCCCTCCTTACTGATCCGGACTGGGAGTATTTTTATCACTCAGAAGTGGAGTGGTAGGTGTAAACCAAACAAAGCTGAGAGAAGCACTTGCCTTCTTGTAGAGCTTGGGCAGAGCCAGGCTCCCTAGGCTGCCCTCACAAGAACTGTCTGCTGGGTATAAAACCTGTGGCACTAGATAGAAAACACCAAAGTCAAAAGCATGCCTGAAGCACTTGCCCCGTGCATGGTGTCCTGTCCACATGTGTCACGATCCGTGACCTATTATATCTCCTTGTTGGAGTGCATTAACTTATCAGGATTTGCTGAGAGATCCACACGTGGGTATCGCCTCACACAGAGGAGACAGGGACTTATGCCCTGACTTTTTCGAGTGAATAACTTGCTCAGTGCTTACTAGTATTTCTAAAGAAATGCACGGTTTATTGTGGGGAAAACAAAGCAATTTGGGGCAGGAGGTTCAAAAGGAGTGATTACAACACATTAAACATATATGAGTACACCTTAGTTACACATCTTATTTAAGTGAGGGAAGGAGAGGGGAGGGATATGCCCGAATGGCTGGATTATACTTTCCCCTATAAGCTGGGGTAGCCGGAATTGTCTCACCACGCGGCAGTGCAGGTAGGATGAGCTGGGTAGCAAAGAGGCTGCGGGCATTCCAAGTGCAGGTCGCCCCCCCCCCACCCCCGTAGCTGCGGCACGGCTGTTTGCCGACCCTGGAAACGCGGCGGTTTCAGCGGCGCTGGGACTTTTGGC
>NW_009953496.1:4707879-4713727 GCF_000747805.2 Chaetura pelagica | reverse complement strand
CCGGCTTTTGCGCCCGTCCAGACGGCCCCTGGTCCTGCCCCTGCTTCCGGCCACGGCTCCTCCCCTGCAGCAGCTGCCCCCCCCACACACACACACAGAGGGGGTTCAGCGCCGCGTGGAGACGCCATTTTAAGTCAGTTTTGTCGGCTGACTCAAAGGACATTTCATGTTCGTGTAAGGAAATACCTGGTCCTTCACAACATGTGTGAATAGGAAAGTCTGAAATAAAGATTTAAACTGTTAAACTCACCTCTTCTGCTTGGACTCCTGAAGGCAATCAGCTTTACCACCCACTGAGGAAGTGAGAAAAAAAGAGTGGGTCACCCCTTCTGTGAGACAGCAGCTTCTGTTGGGGATTCATGGATTTTGCAGAGCAGATGGGGTTAGTCAGAAATAGAGTTTGTATGGGTTGGATCAGCATCAAGTGCTTCTATCAGGCCAGAATAACAAAGAAAAGCAGAAATGTTTATGTTTCCTAATGTCACTGGTGCTATAAGATATAATGAAGTGAAAATTTCTGTAGAACTGGTTCACTGTACCTTGGTTTTTTCTACCTTTCTTCAGCTATCAAGAAAAATGCCTGACCAGTCTGACAAATGTGCATTGCTCACTTTCAGCTTTGTAGCATAAAAAGAGAAATGTCATTGAAGCATCTTTTCTAAATTAGATCTTTTTATGAATAACTGTTGTTCAAGGGTTTTGTTGGTTTTGTGCTGATGGAAATTAAATCATATTAAAGTGTTTCTTGCCCTTAAATATAGTGAAGGAATAAGGAAAAAAACAAAGAAATGCACAGTGTTCTGTGAAACTAAAATGCCACATTTTTTGTAACTGGATAAAACAAGTATAATTCTGTTCCTTTCAGAAAGTGTTTGGAGAAAGGTATCTCTGTATGTTTTACATGTATTTTTAAACACCTAAATAAGTTTGTACAGTCTAGAATCTCAACTGTGTGAAGAATCACTTTCTCAGCAGACTTAACAAGAGCAAAGGCTGCACAAAGCCTAAAGAAGATGCAGAGAAACATAAAATCTGATGCCAGTCTAATGCCATTTGCTTTCCAGAGGTCAGTTAACAGTTTTCAGACTGGAGAAAATTGTCATTACTGGATCTATCTAGAGTAGTATTTTTTATTTAAATAAAATGTGTATAAGTGATGCTACAGTTGCTTAATCTTACTGATCTTGAACCTGCTTCATTAATATATATGTTGACTGAATAACTGCCTATGAACCTTTAAAAATGTTCTAATCACATCGCCACTGAATATCAACTAGGAATGTGATTCTATCACTCAGCCACATTTTCTTTTTCCCTAGCTTATCATTACAATTGTGTCAAGAGGAGCAGTTATTTTTGCTGATTATTTAATTTATCATAAATAAACACGTTTCTCATGATTGTTACTTACTTAGCTGAATGGAGCACTAATGATTGTTACTTACTTAGCTGAATGGAGCACTATTTCCACCTTGCAGTTAGGTGAAAGGAATGTTCAACAGAAGACAAACTTGGGAGTGTGGCTTCTAGCAAACATTTCACCTAAGAAATTTTGTGCCATCTTTTCTTTATTTTTCCTTTTCAGGGAATATTTGTCCTCGGATTGCCATACGCTCTTCTGCACAGTGGATACATTGGTCTGTTTCTTATTATCTTGGCTGCAGCATTATGCTGTTACACAGGCAAAATTCTGATTGCTTGCCTATATGAAGAAAATGAAGATGGGCAGCTCGTAAGAGTGAGACACACGTATGAAGATATTGCGAATGCCTGCTTCAAAAAGCTGTCTCCCAAACTAGGTGGCATAGTTGTCAACGTGACCCAAGTGATGGAACTGATCATGACATGTATTTTGTATCTGGTTGTTAGTGGGAACTTGCTGTCACATAGTTTCCCATATGTACCAGGGCTTGAGAAAACTTGGTCTGTAATTGTGTTTGTTACACTGCTGCCTTGTGTATTTATTAAGACTCTCAAAATTGTTTCCAAACTCAGCCAGCTTTGCTTCTTGGTCCATTTCATTATCAACCTTGTTGTGATGACTTACTGTCTTACACAAATGCATCAGTGGTCCTGGGCAAAATTCAGACTCTCCATGGACTTTGAGGACTTTTTAGTCTCTGTAGGGGTGATCATTTTCAGTTACACTTCACAAATATTTCTTCCCACACTTGAAAGTAACATGAAAAACCCAGGGGAATTTAGATGTATGCTGAATTGGACTCACTTTTTTGCTTGTGTCTTGAAAACAGCTTTTGCATTGACTGCATTCTTGACCTGGGGTGAAGAGACAAAGGAAGTTATTACTGACAACCTGCCATCATTTCTTCAAACCCTAGTGAATTTGTGCCTCTTAACCAAGGCCCTTCTTTCTTACCCTTTGCCCTTTTTTGCAGCCACAGAAATTGTTTATGCTTGTCTTTCTAGAGTCAACCATTCCAATTACAGATCTCTGCTGTTTGCTCTGGGTGTAAAAGGCTCGTTTCTCCTATTAACTCTGCTGATGGCTGTGTTCATACCACATTTTGCCCTGCTGATGGGTTTAACAGGCAGTGTAACAGGTGCTGCTATGTCTTTTCTCCTTCCTTCTCTCTTCCATTTAAAACTTCAATGGAAAAAACTGTGCTTCTTGGAGAAATGTGCAGATATCTCTATTTTTATTTTGGGTTTGCTTTGTAGCCTTGCAGGCATAGCTTGCTCAATAAAAGGGCTGCTTAAAGTATTTGGAGACACGTAAAAAGATTTCCTGAAAGCCACATAAGGCCTAAATCATATGCTTTTACCCTGTTAGTGAATATATAAGAGGTTTTGTCACTAAGTAAAACTAGATGCATGTCTAAATGTTTGCAGGATTAGGGCTTTAACTGCGGCTCTAAGCAAATCAGAAAATCTTCTTTATAGCTGAAAGTACAAAATTACTTGTTAAGAGGAAAGAAGGTGTTGGAGATGGTTTAACATGAAAATAATTTCAAACTAATTCTATATGGTTTTGTTCAAACATGGCATGCACATCCTAATATGGTTACTGCAAGTGATTCCATAAATTTAACCAGAAATTCTCAAAGGTTGGATATAGTTCTGTCTCAAAACTATCAAATCTAGCTTACAGGATATGATGAACTTTGAGGGAACTATCATCATTAACAGATGAAATATGTATTTCACTTTATTGGCAGAATGTAATTCAACAAGAGAACAGAACAAATTAGTGAATTTAGGGGTTTTTTTATGTAGGACAAGCTCTACTACATGTTTTTTAAATAAGTAAGCAAAAAGAGAAAGTTTGTAACAGCTTTGAAAGCCTACTTTTATGATGAGTTCAAATGGGAATGCAGTCAGATTAAAAAGGTCATTTTAGTATCTCAGAGTTATGGAAAAGGAAAACTGTTCTGAAGGAAACTGTAGCCAATGACTGCAGCTTTTCTGAAAGTCTAATTCCTAAGATTCATGCCCCTGCAATGCAGTTATTCTATTGGTTGGGTTATAAGAAGTCTCACTGGTAGCATGAAGAAAGTTAATATGCCCTCGTAGGTAGGAAATTTTTTTGGCCTTTTTATTTTATCTCCTGTTATTAAAAGCTCAAAGAAGTAAATCTCTTTCAAGAAGTAAATCAAAAGACACAGTTCACTTTCCAGTATGACTTGCTAGATCTATAGCTTTATAAGATATTGGCTTAATAAAAGGAACAACACGGCAATGTATTTCACATTAGTGATAAACCATTATGACAAGAAGCAATCTAATCAGAGTATTCTAATTAATACATATCATCTTATTGTACTAAATCTATGTTATATTAGGTATTTAAAGTAGTGATATGAAAGAATAAAGTTTACATTTTTATTGTGAACAATTTCATACAACCTTCTATGGCATCATATGAAAAAGTCTTTGCATGTCAACATAAGACTGGATTATAGAGTAAAAAGTCTACTAGTAACAGCTTAACTAAACTATTTTTCTCAGCAGTATCTTAGTATTGATGCTTCCATCCTGCGTGAGCAACAATGACCTCTCAAGGAAAACAGATGAATGATAAATAACATGCAATTAAACTTAAGAGAGGAGTTCTTGTATGTCACCCTGTCCCTGTTCCTTACATTGTCTTCCAATATAAGCTTGTCATGGGTGGAATAGTACTGAAAAGTTTTTTGAAACAAATTGATCACATAATTACAATATTATTAAGAAAGCTGAAGAAATAACTACAATCTTAGAACTTGTATGGTTTCTTGGGAACAGTGGTCACATTTTGCACTTGAATCTTCAACAGTTTAATTTATTGATATTGAGATATGAGCTGGAACAAATAGGAGGTGTGTATTTTTAAAGATTCTTTATTTTTATGTAAGATGTCAAAAATACATTACTCGTTGAAGTACTTGAAAGCTTGCTATTACCCCCATGACACAGTCGGAAAGCTATTATTCCTTGGATGATGTCAATGAAAAGGTATCATTAGTTTTTGTGTGGTGAAGTTTTACAGATAAATAAACATGCAGGAACAGTATTTGTTCTGATTATCTTATATAAATCTCTGCTGACAGAGGGACATGGTACAAAGAGTTTTGCAAAAACTCTTCCAGCTGCTTCACTGAAGAGCCCTGTGCAGATAATGCACCATTTTTTCCCATCTTCTGCTTTCATTTACCATGCTTTGTAATAACTTTTCAGAAATTCTTGGAGTCACCTCAGTGCATTTGCTGTTGAGGAAACCTCAATTAACTACACAGTTAATTTGTATGGCAGTTTTAGGAATTCCCTGGCTCATCAGAGTGATTCAAAACTGGCTGTAGTTGCCAATGCCTATTCCTTTCAAGCCAAAGATGGTCATCACCCTCAACACTCATGCTCTCTCACTTACCCAAGCTCTTTCATACAAGGAAAGATGATTCATGTTTTATTAGACATGTACTAGTACTGGAATTGTTTAATAATTTGCATAATTTCAATTAACAGCAGGGAGAAGCAAGGACTATGATTAACTATTTAATACAATTGTAAAAGCACAAAAGTGAAAGGAAAGTCATCCAAGTGCAGGGCCTCCAGAAGTCACTTAGCAGAGGCCACTAGAACAAGAGAGAAAACAGTTTGAAATTCTCTTTTTATGGCCAGCACTCAGCAATTTTCAAATGTGTCACTGCTGTGGGACACAACAGCTGCATGAGCTTCCCTTTAAAGCCATGGTCAGACATCTTCCCAAGAAACTATCTTCTGGTGTCAAGATTAAATTAACCTTCCAACTCAGAAAGGCAAAGATACACACACACACCCTGCAGTTCAAGCCTGAGTGTGGTGCCTAGCACATGATAAAGAAAAAAATAAATATTAATTATGTAAGGCTGACTCACTGGATTTCATTTCCTAAAACACACAATAGCATATTTTTAGATACAGACTTACTCCTGAATACTTTCCAGTGGGAAAATCCTATTAATAATGTACATAAAATATTTGCAATTGTCTGCATTAGATGTCAAAATACCATCTATAGAATATATTCAGGGAATTTAATAGTGTTACAACCCAGGAGGCCCTGTATTTGTCTGTATAATGACTATTGGAAATTTCTGTCACTAAATTTATCCAACCAATCTTTAGAATCACTGAAGCTAAAAGAGTAAGACTAACTAAATATTAATCTATTATTTTGGCACTCCTGGATTATTCATTGTGATATATTGGTGATTTATCAAAATTAATTCTGAAAGCAAACAACCAAGGGTACGGAACATGAAGAAAATGCTAAAGTAAAAATTATGTGCTGAAATAAAACATTTTCAAACCGTCTTGCTTCATTTGCTGTGCCAGCAAAGCCATGAATAAAGGAATGTGTTTCCTTTCAGCA
>NW_009953496.1:4698787-4707487 GCF_000747805.2 Chaetura pelagica | reverse complement strand
AGCAGGAATACCATGGGCATTGCCCAAAACGCTTCTCCTGCTTTATAGGAATTGCAGTGTCAACACTAAACCCTACACTCCTAGTTCTGGCATTAGTTATGCAGATTTAAGTCAGATTATTATAAAATTAAAATGTAGTCTCAACTAAGTTATGTCTTGCAGATAAACTGGAGAACTTCAAGTGGTTATGAAGGCTTTCAAAAGCTAAAAGCTGAAGTTAGAGTGAAAAACTCACTCCCACTGACTCAGTGGGAACATATAATCATGTACTTCAGTGCATCAAGGCTCTGATGTCCATAATCCCTTAACAATGCTTAGTTTACTTTTACACCCAAGCTTGGTTGTCACTTTACTTCATAACTGGAGGTTCTTTTCCACATTATCACACCTTTTCTTGTTTTTCAGTAGTGAGAGAAATATTTTCCCTGTCCATGCTACTGAAACATCAGAGATGTCAGAAGAGCTATTGAAAGAAGTTCTTGAAGATAACACTATTCCATTAACTCTTCATCCTTGATTATTCACTTAATTTTTATTTTGTGAAATGAATTCTGAACTACCTGTACAAAATGAGCTTTGCAGTAAGTGGTTACTCTGCAAATGTGGTTGTATCAAAAACGGAACAAACAACATGTCCTGTGAATGTTTTATTAAATCGTTTCAATTTTCAGTATTGGTTTTCAGAACTACAGTATTTTAAAAAGGAATACCTGATTTCTAGAAAGCATTTATCCAGTTTTTCTGGATTATTACTAATTATCTAGATGACATATCGCTCTTGGAAAAAAATTATCTCCCAAACTTCTGTAGAAACGGAAATGTATCTCAAAAAATATTGTAGTAGTATGCTGAGATTTACTTGTCCCAAGAGCTCATATATGAAGTAAAATGTTGGAAAATTTATTGTTTTCTGTAGCTGGCAATGAATTTGAAAATACACAGTTTGAAAACCACTTAAGTATTTTTGTCTACTGCTTAAGTATTTGTCAGGATGTTGCCACATTGAAGCCAACAGGTTTTCATTCATCCTTTTTTATGTGGTCACCCCTCAAACTCCTAATATATTTGTCTTCACACTGCGTCTTTGAGGTAGGGAAATTTCAGAATCTTCATTTTACTGCTGCAAAGCCAATACTCAGAGCATACATTAACCTGAAAGGCAATCCCAAGGAAGCTCTAGATTAATAGTCTTCACTATACTGTGCTGTCCTGATGATCCTGAATGTCAAGACTTCTTTTTTTCTCTGCTTCATCCTTCATTTTATGTCTTCTGCCTGTTTGTACCAGGATAGAATGAAGGTATATAACACAGAAAGCAGCTCATTATGCTGCATAAATATCTAACTGAGAACTGCCTTTCTTGTTTAAACTTTTTCTTTTAAGATAGGAATATAAAGAAATTCTGGGAAACAAAGTAGCTAAATAATTATACATGGAAGGAAGCAGCACGTGATAAGAAAGAAAAAAGGCATATGGGAGAGAAATCCAAGACCAAGCAAATGCAAAAACAAAGACAAAAAAAAGGAGAGAGAGGAGGATAAAAGGTGTAATGAGGGATGGGAAGTGAGGGGAGCAGGTAAAAAGGAGAAAAAAGATCACAAAAAGGAAAAATCTCAGGAGAAATGGGGAAGGCAAAGTGAGGGAAATCATCTGATGTAAAATAACATTGCCTGTAAACATTTTCTACAGTTTTGCAGAATCAGTAGTTCAGGCTTCTCTGGTTGATACAAGTCGATATATTCTATGTGTGAGCAGTTTTCATTTTTTTCACTTCCCCGAACCTCTCATGAATTTGAAACATTTGAAATAAAATCCTTCTCATTTCTCTGTAATTACTTATATGTTCTTTTCTGTTTCCCAAAGGAATCTGAAAACATGCTAAATAAATAATATTATAAGCAAATTCGAATTCTGAGTTTCCTCTCTTCTGCTTCCTGACCTCTCCTACAGCATTGATTCAGAAATATGCACTGCTTCTAAGCAGTTACTGCCTTACAACTCCAAAGCCAGTGCAAATGAAATGGTGGGAAAAATAAATAAATTGTAAGAGCAGTGAAGTCCACAGAGGGTCTTTTGCACCTCAGGCCAGAACCAAATCTAATATTCCTGCAGAACTCCTATTCTGGAAATAGTTTAGATCCACTTAGGTGACTGCTAGGGAACTCCAGCAGGAGTTGGGAAAAGATTACACTGAGATGACACTGCACTGTACCTCTGCTGCTCCTCAAGTACACAACATGTTAAGTGGCAATTCCTACCAGCATACAAATTGAAGTATCCCTGTGAGCTCCTTCACACGGTAATAGAAACCTAATTAGCCCATCAGATCCCCCCAGATCAAGAACGTGCGGGAGCAAGATCCGGTGGTTCTCTCCAGAGAGTATGTAAAATAGACCAGTGGGAGATCAGGCTGCCTTTGGTTGTAAAGTGAGTACTAATCCTAATTCTGCATGGATGCTTCAGAGAAAAAGATTTGCTCCAACATCAAGAAGACTTCTGCTGTACACTTTCTGCTAATGCTAGAGCACTCAGGAGGAGACAGAGAATGTGAAGAGATAAAGGATTTGTTAATAGCTAATCAAATAAATTAATGCAATGGGAAAGAGGATGGGATAAGACTCTTGAGGAACAAATTTGAAAGCAACTGAAGAAACAGAGAGGAAGAAAACAGAAACACTAAGAGTGCAGTGGAAAATAAATGGAAAGGTGCAAAATTGAACATAATTTAAATAATAGCTGAAATTTAAGTAAATCATCAAGGTTTTCTTTTACCCTTGTCTACTGGCTTCAATGAAAAATTCAAAAGGGACTGATTCCAATAATTAAGCCTTGTATCATGTTCTAGTGTCACAGGGTACCATTTAAAATCCTATTTACCCTTCCTACATAAGGCTCTTGACACTCATAGCATTGCTTCTACTCAAAGTAGAAAGAAAACCAGAAACAAAGCAAAAAAGACAAGGAAAGTAATAATTAGCAATGAATGTAGAGTGTAGTCTACCTTAGGCCAGGAACCCAGAGAACACAGGGTCTAGGGGCTATGCCAACAGGTCTCCATATTGTTAGTGCTTTAGCAATTATCATAATTTGTAATAATAATGTAATGAGCAAAGATAAGGTGAAGGTAGAAGGATTGAAAGAGGGCACTCAGCACACATAAGCCATGCTACATCTACCAAATTCCCAGTGCAGCTGCTCCAGGGATACTAAGCCTCATGCAGACAGCTGCACCCCCTTGTTGCCATCTGTGGCTCTCAGCTCTGGTGCTACTACTTACTACAATCTGGACAGTTGCAAAGGCATAACCCTCCATCAGCAGAAAATATCTGTTCCCACACCTGCTTGCAGGGAGCATGGCTAGCACCCAATCCACAGGATACATGGGTTTTCCTGAGATTTAATCAGCTGGTAACTAATCCTAGAAGTGATGGCTACAGAGAGGAATGTCTTGCCAGCTGAAGCGTCAGATGGGAATACGGAGCAGGCATTAAGTTATCAGTTTTATTAGACAACACTAATCTTATTCATACAGACTTGTTAATTATACTTCAGGAGAAAGTTTTATTAAGAATGTTGTGATGGGAATCTGAACTGGGTCACATTTTAAAGGTAGGTCAACTTAAATCAACCAAAATCGTAGGTGGGCCAACCTTTTTCTGAGTGTTCCCAGAACTCCTGAAGAATTGAGTTCCAAAAGCTGTCTTATTGAAGCACAGGAACTTAAAGAACATAGGGAAGTACACCAGAAACAGAAGATTTGCAAACAAATTTATCCTCTGCCCCACACTGGACAGATCCCTTCCTTCATCACACCTTCAGCCCTACAAATCAGAGACTTGCTGGCCTGCAACAAATTCTACTGTCTCCCATTGCTTCTTTCCATTACAATTAAGACCCAGTGAGGTGTCTGTTCCTCTTCGATATCCCTTCATTCTCTGCTTATGCTGTTGAGTCTTTGCCTCTCTCACTTGCACATCAAAAGCAATTTGCCCCCGTGTGTTTTCAGCAGCCTTCAGGAGAGAAACAACTTCCCCAGACCTCTAGAGGCTGCTCTTAATGTGATACAGCAGCCAAAGCAAAGGAAATGTAAGCTGGCAGCCTTCTCTCTTAGTTCAATGGAGCTGGTTCAATGTGCTGCTTCTACATCAAATTCTGCCAAGAGGTAACTAAACTTATAGGCTAGTTACCACAGGTGGTTGTTTGAAGTAAAAAATAAAAGAAAATGATCACATCATTTTTCTAATCATATCAGTCACATACTTTGCTATTTTGGACCAATTCATCATCCTTTAGGAATAGAAGTCATGCAAAACAAGACATGTTACTACCAAATAAAATATATTTTCTTGAGCTAATGAAGGTAAACCCAGCCTGTGGTTTATACTTTAGATTTTATGTGACTGTGTGCATGAAACGTGAGAGGATCAGGGCAGAAAATACTGATTCAAATCAGTTTATTATCATGCCTTCTTATGCTCTCAAACTCTTAGTCACCCAAATGAAAAAAAAAATAAAAAAATCCTGGAAATCTTGTTATCAATTTTGCTATAATGTGGTCACAGAGATTGTTCCAGGCCAGTGTCTAGTGCATCAATTGTGTCTATAGTACAGCACATCTATTTTTAAAGCCCTGAAGCAGCACCAAACAGCACAAGAGAAGGCAAACTGCTAGAGCTGTTCAGGCCACAGATGTCAGAAGGGCAAGGCTAAATCGTAAGTTCTGAAGAAGTCCAGTACTCCCAGGATGGACAATATGAGCAGCTCTGAAGGAAACTTCTTAAATAAATGACTGATGCAAAGTGTCATCTCTGACTGTTGTCTGCCCAGGCTTATCTTGCAGATCCAAACTCATTAATATGAGCCAAGGCTACAATTTAAGACTTACTTGCAGGCCTAACTTGTCTGCTTACCTGGAAACAAAAGACTGACCTTGATTTTCAATGTCACTTCATCTATCTTAACCTCCGGAAGCTGGAGAACTGGCTATTTGACAATGGTTATTTGATAAGGCCATCAGCTGACGCAAATGCAACATCTTATTTACTGTCCAGCTTTTCTATCAACACAGCATTTTAGCCTAAGGCTTGATTAGGATTCTTTTAGGGTGATTGGATATGTTAAGCTCCTGGAATAGCACTAAGCCAAGACAATTGGAAGAGGCTCTTAGAGAAGATCTAGTCTCTTAATGACATATGGTCAAAATGTTACTTTGAAAACCAAGAAGTCCTTCTGCCTTCATTTTTCAGGTCTGCAGATTTCTTCTTAGCTGAACCTGAGGATGTGACTCTGAGACTTTCTTCTTAGGATATAAGAAGGGGAACAAAGCCTTTGGGGACAGACTTTGTATGGTAGAAATGGTGTATTGGAGCAATGAACATAGGATTTTAATGCCTGGGACTACTGTATTTTACTGCTTAATATTGTTAAAACTACTGATAAAAGATTGCTTGATCTCAATAGTTAATTTCTGATAACTGTTAAGTATAAGAACCATAATTTAGTTCACCATTGAACTGAAACAAGCTTAGAATATATAACAGAAACTGCAGCATGAAATTGGATGAGACAGGATATGCAAGAAAAAATAATTTTGTATCTTCCTAAAAACAGCCATCATTGATATTTTAGGGAGGAGAAATTGTGAGACAACAATATTACTAACACTGGTCACAGGAAAAAGTCCAACTGAATCACAATATGATCAGAATCTTGCTTTTATGAAATAAATAGTATGTACAGTATTGTTGATGTGGAAATTGTAGTTTTAAGTCACGTTTATTTCACTGAAGATTTCTACACCCCAAAATTACATAGCAGAAGCAGGAAGATCTAGAGTGAGAAAGGTGCAACAAATTCATAAACCAAGGCAGAGGTCTTAGAGAGAATATGGAATTTCCCTGCCTGCAGTGTAAATCATAATCTTTGAAAACCTTACCTTTATGGAAAAGTACTATTTCATTTCATATGAAAAGCCTATAATATATTCTACTTTAAAGCTCTTGACAAAAACAGGTGGCAAAATCATCCAGAGCTGTTTTATGATTCAGCCTACTGTATGAAAGGCAAAACAGGGAGCAATCTGTTGTTTTAATTACATGCTCACAGCAAATGCAATATCTGCAGCTTTAATAAACATTGACCCTTTAACTGAATGTGCCCTACAAACACATTAATGTCCATCTGGGAAATAATCCAATGAAATAATCCAATCATACCAACAGGGAACCACTGCTAGATTGGCAAGCACACACACTTTAGGTTGTAGCAGGCTGCTCCATCTTAGTTTATTGCCAGAGCTGTGCACCTTGCATAGAATTTTTCATCTTTTAAAAGCAACTTGAAAAAACAATTGTCATTAAATTATTTGAATTAACATCACTGTTAAATTAAGGCATCTTGGATTTCAGAGACACTAGCTGGCATAAAAAAATGTAAACTGAATTTCTCTTTTCTGGCTTCACCTCTTGCTTCAGAGAGGTGCTTATTTTTCCAGCAAAGAGGAGATTATGTGGCTCTTGTTTAACTTCTCTTTAGTAAGTCTGCTGGATGAGGGCTGTGGTTAGAGACAAAATAATAAGTTTGAGTGAGGAGACTCTTCAGAAAATTTATTAAATCCAGAAAATCTGCCAACCTACTGGAGAGACCCAGCTCAGGCTTAGAAGCAAAGACCACCTTTGAACATGGAAAACATGACCTTATAGTGGCTTTCCAGTACATGAAGGGACCTACAGGAAGATGGGTAGGGACTGTTTACAAGGATGTGTAGCGACTGAGTGAGGGTCAGTTGTCTTAAACCAGAGCAGGGTAGACCTAGATTAGAGATTAAGTTTTTTACAATGAGGGTAGTGAAGCACTGGAACAGGTTGCCCAGAGCTGTGGTGGAGGTCTTGTTCCTGGAGGCATTCAAGGTCAGGCTTGATGAGGCTCTGAACAACCTGATCTAGTTAAAAAAGGTCCCTGTGCATTGCAGGGGGGGCTGGACTAGATGACCTTCAAAGGTCCCTTCCAATCCCACACATTCTATGAGTCTATGATTCTATGTCCAGAAAACTGAAATTAAAATTTTCTCCCCTTGTAGCTGGCTAGAGTCACATGGCTGGGTAAAATCTCTCTGAATCAATGTGGTCCAGCCAGACTGATATTGGTTATTGTATTAGTTTAGAGCAACTGCATCCTGAGAGTTGTCAGGAGTTTTTAAACTGCATAAAAGGAGTTAAACTGCTGGCAAGGTACATCTGCTGGCATAAATATTAAGTTTGCAGAAAATTAACAGAAAATGAGAGGATCAGAAAAGTAATTTGCCCAAGGTTAGAGAAAGAATTATTTTCTTTCTATTTCTTGACCAAGTATCCTATTAACTCTTCCTGTAATGGCATCTTTTTATATTGCATTTATAGACCCCTAGCTGCTGGTCCCTGCAACTTTTTTTGTACGGATTTTCTCCAAGGAAAAAAAAATTACTCCAGTCATTTGAACAGCAGAAATCAGGGGCTGCTACTGAAGTTTCCTTTCATGCTAGGTTTTGTTTGTTTGCTTTTTTGTTTGTTTGTTCATTTAAATGTTGATTCTAGCAACCAAAAAGTGTGTAATTAATTCCTGTAAGGTTTCAAGCAACAAGCAGGAGGTAATAGTTTCCATTAATTTCTACCCTCAAAAAGCAAGGGCTGGCATGAAAGCCAAATACTCATCAGTCAAGTGCAAACTGTGAAGGAACATTTTATTCCACCACCTTCATCAAAAATGCTGGGTGGAAAATGACTACGCTTAAGACACAAGGACCTCATGGTAACTGAAAATTTCAACTCTAATTTGGCAACATAGTTGCACTGATAAATCCCTTTTCTGCTGGAATTCATAGCTGTGTAATGTCTAGACACACTAAGCCTTAAGGGAGATCAAGTTGTGTCCTCTGTTGAAAAAAAATTCAACTACAGGAAAGAACTAAAATTTTTACTTCTTTTTATTTGTCACCTTCACTCAAATGGTTTCTGGGCACAGATTTTCCTTATGGGCATTTTCTTTTTGCTCTATCTTTTCTTAAACATGATTATACAGAATCTCACACACCTCCTCAGAGGCACAATTGTGTGCAATTAATACAAATCAGTAATTTATTATTTCAGACCAAGACGTTTATTTTTTCCCATTTAGTCAAGGTCTGATTAGGTAGTTTGCATTCTTGAGAGGTCAAATACTAGTAGAAGCCTTACCATTCCCTTCATATCTAACATCTAGCCACATTTATGCCTAAGAGAAGCAGAAGGTAGGTTCTGACTGAGACAGGCCGTGCACCAGGGCATAAGGGACTTCAGAAATTAACCTTGATATCCCTTATAACCTTGTATGAAGTATCCTTATGTGGAAATGAGGGACTACAAGTATAGCTTACTGTGTAAGACCAAAAGTCCACCCAAAAATGTAACACCAGGCTGAACACCTGTTTGCACACAGGAAGCAGTGAATTAATTCCTTGGTTTGATTTTGTTTTCCTTGTGTGGCTTTTGCTTTACTTGTTAAACTGTCTTTATCTCAATCCATGAGTTTTCTCACTTCTACCCTGCCAATTCTCTCCCCCATGCCAGCAGGTGGAGGGGGACTGAGCAAGCGACTGTGTGGGTCTTGGTTGCTGTCTGGGGTCAAACCATGACAGAGGCATTATATTTATGCTTATAGTATCTGGTGGACATTAATTAACTTTCT
>NW_009953496.1:4697348-4698736 GCF_000747805.2 Chaetura pelagica | reverse complement strand
ATAAAAAATTTTGTTCATTTCCAACCAACCCCTCAAAAGCACCATTTGAGCTCTCATTAGTTTTTGAAGGAAAAAAGTCATTATTCATCCTCTCCAGGCCATGATAGCTGTACAAAATTAAGTTGTCTGTCCCCAGCTGAACAGTCCAAAACAATTTAGTTATTCCTCTTATGGAAGCCATTTCATCTCTTTGATCACCATTATTGTCCTTCCTTGAATCTTTTCTAGTTCTATCCTGTCCCTTCTGGGAATGAGAGACAGGAGGGAAGACTAGAAATGTAAAATAGTATTTGGAGGTGGGCATGGCTTGACATGCTGCTTTGTTCTCTATTACTACAGTAATAAATCTCTGAACCTCCACTGGAAGCATTCTTCCTGCTGTGGTGACCCTAGAACACACCAGAGTAAGCATCTTGGAAATAGAGATAATGTATTTATCAGAACAAATAACAATAATTTTTAAAAGCCAGACTTCTGGCAAGCATTTTGTAAAGGGGCTCGTTTACTGAAGAAAAAAATGTAATACCTCAAAATTCTGTTGTATTTTACAGTTACCTCTGATGTTTACTGAACATGAAACTGACTTTTTCATAAAATAATGCATTACATTTCCAAGACTTTTTTCTTTTCTTTTCTTTTTTTTTTTTTTTTCTGAGTGGCAGCAGCTAGTACGGAGTTTATCACCCTGCATGTAAGTTAAGATTACTTTTTCCATGCTGTATTTTACCTCCCAGAAATCAAAATCAGAATTCCTAATTGAGGCACTTGTAAAATGTTAGTGTCAGGGTCTTCACCGTCCACACATTTAGTATAGAGGCAGTTTTCAGGAAGAGTTTTCAGCTCTTTCATCCTCAATTTCCTTTCTCCCTCCTGGGTATATACCATATGGTCCTGGCAGTTTGCTACTGTTCATTTTGTAAATTTGTTCTGTAACCTCCTCCACAGACATTTCAGTTTAAAACAGATCTTCTGATATGTGCTCATAAAGAGGAGTGTGAATCTCTAAGATCTTTCAGGCTGAGGAATCATGCAAGAATCCTTTTGTTTTTTCCACTGTAACTTATCCTCTCACTGATATGTCAATTGGCCTTATCGACTCCTAGGGAGGCCTTCCAGTCCCAAAGGCTTTGACATAGAGTTTGTTGTTCATTTTTATGTGTTTAGCAAATAGTCCCTAAAACACTTATTGTCAGCTTGTGATTTGTGTGGATATGCTTGATTGCTACTTTTCACATTCTCTTTTGCTTGCTTGGACATGGCTTCAGCTTTTTGAAAGATGCTTTCTTACCTTTTTCAACATTTAAAAAAATCTCTGTCCAAATCAAGAGTGTAAAATTACAAATCTAACACGGAGGGGGGGGGGGGGGGGGGGGGGAGGGGGGTACACA
>NW_009953496.1:4669064-4697240 GCF_000747805.2 Chaetura pelagica | reverse complement strand
GGGGGTGGGGGGGTGAGGAGGGAAACGACAAAACCCTTTTGTGAATCATGGTTAAAACATATTTAAAAACAAACAAACAGACAAACAAAACCCCACAAAAACCCCAAATCCTTCCTTTCCTTTATTGCATTTCTTTTCCTCACTACTTTTTAAAAACTGGTTTATTAATCGCTTTTCTTTTTGCCATGCCATATACTCACATTCAATTCATTTATTGTTCTCTTTGTGCTTTCCTGCCCTCTGAATTTTTCCTGGTCACAACTTGGTATAAATTGCTGCATTTCTTCATTCTCTGACTTATTTTTTCTGGTGGCTGGAATCCATGGGGCACATTTTTAGGTTCACCTGTACCACATGCTGACTGCAACTGCTAAATGTCAGATAATTGTGATTACCAGGTGAACGCTAATGCCTCAGAAGAATCCATCATTTTTCCATGGCAATGAAAATAAAATACCTCGGAGAGATTCAGGTTCTACTGGGAGCAATCTCCTGGGGGCGAGTGCAAACACTTCAGACAGGAAAAGCTGTTGATTGAGAGCTGAAGAGGAGCACAAGTACTAAAAGTTGTTTTATGGGAGGCTCATTCTGTCCTGTATTCTGAGCAACCTACAGATAAGCATCAGGTAAGTTTAATGGCTTTCTTCAATTGGCTTAGCCACAGGGAAGAATTGCTGTCCTGAGAAAACATGTGTGAAATGTCCAGCCTAAGAGGACTCACCTACTTAGAAGAGAAGACCTATAGATCTTACCTTTATCAGAGCCCCACGAAACAGTTTTTCAAAGGATGGAGTGTCTTAGATGACTGATGTAATGAATTACCTAATCAATTTTCTGCTGAAAGACAAGGCAATTTCCTGTCTAGACTGTATTGTAGAAGTGCTTGATACTAGTTTTCAGCAAGCAAATGAACAGCTGTCTGTGACTATTTTCTGTTCACTCAAAGCCTGCAGAAGACTCTGCAAGTTTTTAAAGGTAATACCGAGCTGACTTGAAAAGAGGATACACAACAAAACTTAACATCCTGCTCTCCTCAGTCATTCTGTTGAGAGCAGACAGGGTTTACTCCTGACATCAATTGAAAAAAATGTTGATACTAAAGCTAATCTTGCCTCAAGTCTCCACTTACAATTTCAAGGCTGTATTGCCTAACTGTGATACTCCTCTATCTGTTTTACCAAATTGTGTGAACTATTTATGGAATAAAATGCTTTTTTTATCACAGTCTGACTGATAAGTTTATGTCCACACTCATCTATTTTTGTCTCTATTATTAAACTACAATTCAAAGGACAAACTGAAACAATTATTTTTGTTTCTGGACTGGATTTGGCTCATTAAATACACTATGGCTTTGCAAACAGTTTCATTTTTTTATTATTTGTCATACATATTTAACCACAATATATCTGTTAATGGGTACTTGCTGTATTTATACAGGAATCACCTCCTTGATGTTAATCTTAGTAGTTGCTTGGAACAATTAATTCCTAAATTGCAGAATTTCAATACACCTTTATTGGTCATATATATTCAGTTGATGGCGTAATGGAAAAAAAAAATGCTCTAAAATGACACAGGTAACTTAGGAGCACTGTGATCTTGCTTAAATATGTGCATACTCCATTTTATTCAGACATCAGGAGCTGATTTCCATATATCAATACAACTAGATTTTCAGAGCCAAAGCCAAAAAAGAAATATTTGCCATTAATCCAAGACTGAAGAACTGAGTGCTAGAAATGCTCTGAAATATCTTTTAAATGTTTAAAATATCCAATAACTGTAAATAGATGCTACATGAAAAATTGCCTGTGCTTTTCAAATGAATCACACTGCAAAGTAACTTTTTTCATTAAAAAAAAAAAGCAAAAACATTAACAACTTAGGGTGAAAGGGGCCGTTAGAGAGCATCTTGTCCAATCTTCTGCTCAAAGCAGGGCCAACTCAGAATTCAGGTCCAAATTTCAGCTTGTTTTTCCTTGCCTTTGCAATAATTTAATTTCATGATTAGAGGAAGGAAATCCTGGACAGGGTTGCATCAGTTCACAAAGGTTTTGACATTCGATCCAGGAATCATGGTTATTATTATAGCCCTATGGAAAATCTGAGAGTCTGTCATCAAAAATGTGGTGTTACTTGTGTCAATTTGAGACATTGGGGTATATAAAGCTTTATAAATGCCTGAAATAGAAACAACTACGTACTTGACAGTACTGAACACACTGTTGGCACTGAACAAATATTAATCTAATTCCTGACATGTTTAATTAGTCCTATTCAGAATAAACCTTTTAACTTCAGGAAAAACTGTGCCAGAATAAAAGGCATGTATGGACTTCATATATCCACCATGTAGCCATTGGTACACTAGGACACAGCCAGTAGCTCTCTGCTATCTCAGCACAAGCAATGAAGGTGTTTTTCTGACTGTTAAAAGTATTTTCAGCAGCTCTAAAGCTCAAGTAAAGAGAGTATTTGAGGTTTTTCAAACTTAATTACTTTGTTTTATTATGACAGATGGACTAACACAGGCTGTCAGCATACATCTAGAAATTAAATCTGCATGTTATGTAAAATAATACTTCCTGAAACAAGATGCAACAAGAATAGCACAGTTAATCTTATTCCGATGTCAGAATTCTTCAGAAGAGGCAATTTTAAGGATCAAAATTTCAACACCATGTACCTAGTGAAAACCCTTTCCTAGTTATCATCTTCCTTTTAAAAAGAGTCATATGACCCTAAAGAACTCCCTACACACATCTTGCCCATGTGTCGCAGGTGCAGGAATGGTGGGTGCTTAATGCCAGAATGAGCCTGACTGCAAATATCAGTGCAGGTAAAGCCAAACTGCAGTTAACTGGTACAGCTCAGATTTTTACCCATCTTCAGGCCAAATCTACTCCAAGCAAATTAATTTCAAATGTTAGAGTTTGTCTGCTTACAGGACTTTCAAACATTAATTCAAACAGCCTGCCTGCTCACACAGTGGTGATACAGCAGTTTTGAAATGTATGCCAGAACACGCTGTCCATGCTGAATGGTGGAAGAGCTGTTTAAAAAATGGTGCTGTGTATGCAGTAACTCGATTGACTGGTAAGTCAGGACCAATGAGAAGTCTTTGCCTTTGCATTTAGCACAATGCCTGGGCTTGGAGGCAGTGCTTAGGCAGCTCCAGCATTCCAGCAACAATGGCATACTTAGCAGCTTATGATCACAAGAAAAGGTTAAATACTCCTTTGTCTCGCAGTCAGGTAAGTCTGCTCGATTGAGCACCACCCTGATTCAGAGCAGGGTGGTACAGGTGCACACATCCACACTCGAGCTGGGCAGTGGACAGGTTTGCATCAGAGGAGTCACCCCAAGAAGCTGCCACCTCTTCCTCCCTAGGCATTTGCTCCCAAATCCCTGGCTCCCCTACCACCACGAGTATTTCTACAACATTCATTGATCTAGGACTCTGTGCTGGATCAAACTGAAAAACCAGGCCTTTGATGCTGGGGTGAGACTTTTTTTTTTTACCCCAGATCAGTTCCCCACACAATTCCCAAATGGAGCTGTTCAGAGCCTGTCGTTAGCACAGCGGCTGAGGCAGCAACTCCCAGCCTTAGGGCCGGTGCTTTGTTCCAGTTAAAGGTGCGTCCAAGAGCTGAAAACCAATTACAGGAAAACCTGTCAAAACTGGAATTATATACGATGTTTCCCATAACAGCAGGGAAGATTACTGGAATCTCTCACCTCAGGCAGCAGGCATGCATGCGGCCGGCAGCATCACCCTCCCCATCTCCAGACCTGCGTTCCTGCAGGCTGGCATCACTGAACTTACACGCACATGTAGAAGTCTTGTAAAACTCCCTTAGGAGAGCAGGCACGCATCCACACACGTGCACACACACACAGGCACGCCTGAATGCACACTTCCCACGTGAGGAAGAAAACACCATACAAAAACTTTAAGAGCTGTGGAGCTTTATAAGACTGTTGACAAAATGTTGCAAAATAAACGTTGGTCACTTATGCACAGTCTCCTTTGCTTTCTAACTGAATAGTTGCAAATATTTCATTTCCAAAGGAAGAAAAGCATAGCATTTTTTTTTGTTGCCATAACACAGGGCAATGACCACACTTAACTGCCATTTCCCTGAAGCTAATAGAACTACCAACCTGTTTGAAGAAAAATATCTCTTAAATAACTAAAACCAGAAACGAAGGGATAACCACCACATTATCATGTATAAAGAAGTTTTCACCCATCAGTATTATTTCTATTCTGTGCTAGTTATTTTTCTCTTCTGTGTTAGTTAGTTCAGTGTCTTTGTCAGATACAAAGCTGTATGAAGATGAGCATTTTGCCCTGATGCCAGTACAGATGATACTAGTATAGATAGTAGTAGATGAGATCTCTGGGCCAGATCAGAAGCTGGACGAAATTGGCTTCAATGTATCCCTGACAGTTTATACCAGCAGCGAATCAAGATTGCTATCTCTATGTGAAATGAAGTTTCAAAGACACATCAGAGCACTTTTGTAAAATGGCTTCAGTTCCTTCAGCGAAGAATTATCTTTATACTCCCCAACTCTCCAACAGAAGGTTTCCTACTTTTTTGTCCATTTATTCTAACAGTTTTGTTGATCTTTTTCTCTTCAGTTTTTGTGATACATTTAATTTGACTTGCCATGTTAAGGTTACTTCAGGTGCTGAAAAATAGAACTAAAAAAATAATTAAGCACCTGCAAGCAGCACACATGTACCCTAACTTCACTCCCTCTGACATACACAGGATCATTATACACCTCAGATGATTATCAAGAAATGTCATACACTGAACACAGAATTGCCTGTACACCAAGAACCACTGAGTCCTTGAGAGTATCTGAAATACTCATCTCTCTAATGTTCAGGATCTAACCAGGACTTACAGTCTAAAAACCTGCACAAGAACCAGCACTTGTAGGTTTGGAAGAAAATGAACACATTCAGTTCCATACCTCCAGAGTTTTCAGGCCTACATCTCCCACCAGCCAAGGAAGTGCTCTGACCAGGCTAGTGAGACTGGATGGTGCAGGAAGGATGGCTGTGTGGTGGAAGTGGGGCATTGCACAAAGGGGCACACAGGCTGTATGGGGCTGGGCACACATTGCTCTGCAGTCCAGAGGTAAGGCATGCAGCTGCAGGAGAGAATGGGGAAATTTCCTCCTTTCCAAATCCAGTGAGTTTGCTTTTTCTGAGGGAGTTCCAGCCTGCCAGAGCATACCTATACAATGGACGACCTCAAGGCAGTCTCACTCTGCATGGCACAGAACATGGATGCTCCAGAGCAGAAGTACAGGACTCCATGCTATTTCCAGGTCTAACAGGAAGACAGGAGTGTCCACTGTATTTGATCCATTCAAGACTAGGAGGCACAGGGTTTTTTCTGAAAAAAGACTCTCATGGATTTGGGCCCAACATGACAACAAAGGAGCAGCCCCATGGCCCCTCACTCAACTCATACACACTCACTCTGTTCTTCAGACCCCTGATCAGCCTAGTTGCCCTTCTCTGCATCCTCTCCAGCACTTTGATGTCCTTCCTATACTATGGTGCACAAAACTGCACACAGTGCTCAGGGTGTGGCCTCACCACTGCTGAGCACAGGGGGTCAATCACTGCCCTAGTCCTGTTGGTCACACTATTCCTGATGCAGACCAGGATGCTCTTGGCCTTCTTGGCCCCCTGGGCACACTGCTGGCTCACATTCAGCTGGTTTTCAATCGACAACCCCAGGTCCCTCTCTGATGGGCAGCTTTCCAGCCACTCCTCCCCAAACCTGCAGCGCTGCTGAGGGTTGTTGTGGCCAAAGTGCAGAACCCGACATTTGGCCTTATTGAAACTCATGACGTTGGCCTTGGCCCATGGATCAAGTCTGTCTAGATCTCTCTCCTGAGCCTCCCTACCCTCAAGCAGACAAATTCTACAGTAATCTTTAGAAACTCATAGAACTTCTTTTTTACATTTTAAAATATAATGTATATCAGGTAAATAATTTGTTTAACACAATTATTCAAAATATAAAGCCAACAACAACGTACAAGGAAGCTTCTTGTGCTTATGAGATCTAAAGCCACTTAAAATAATTAATAGCATTAATTTATGCCACTTTTGTCAAATATGTATATATTAGAACGAATTGTGTGCCAGGACCTGTTTGGAACAGAATGATTAATCTCAGGCATGCTGGCTGAGATCACTAACACAAGCTGCACTGACAGTACAGCACCATTTATGACTTGAGAACATTTAAAGGATTCTGATAAATAAATGGGGTGTTAGATTAATTAATATTTGTAAAGTGCTCTGACTTCCTAATATGAAATGTGTCACAAGTGCACATGCTTATTTCTTCTTATTTTGCACTAATAAAAAGCAAAGAAATTTACAGAATTGCAAACAAGTGCTCGTTAAGCAAGAATTTTAATTAATGCTAAATGTGAGTTTTCAGAATCATGTCTGGAAATACATGTACATGCAACAAACATTTGGGTTTTTATGCACAGCTGTTGATCTCTGACTGGTACTTAACAAGCACAAGGCTGAGACCCAAGTACAGAGGAGAATGTGCCTGATGAGGAGGCTGCTGCACCGCTACATGGTGCTGAACCTCCATCCTGAACCATGGATTCTGTTACCAGAGGTGTCACAGGCTTCTAAGCTCAACTCTCATTTCTCCCCAGCTACAGCCCAGTCTTCAGAGGATGTGTAAGAAGTTCCACATCTGATCTGTAAGAGCTAAAGAGATATAATTTCATATCTGAATGTGCAGTTTTCACCACTGGGTGTATATATATTAATTGTATACATAACCAATATTAAATACAATTAAATGTACAGTCATTTAAAGGTTTTCTATGGCCAAGTCCAAAGAACTGTTTTTGTCAGTCTGCTCAATGTATTTTTCATTTCTGTTTTATTTTTATAGAAAATCAGGTTTTCTCTGCAGAACGTGTATGTATTCTCATGTTCTTTTTCCCTTCCCCCAGCCTCATTTCAGGCTTCAGGCAGCAAGCATCACCTGTGAGTGTCTGTTGTGTGCACACTTTTACTGAAAAGGTAATGGAACGTCACATCATCTTGTGATCATTTGCCATCATTCTTTCAGTATTTCTGGATGAAAGTGAGGATGCCTATAAGGCAGGCTGCCTGTGAACCTACAGTCCATCTCAAAATGCCTACTCTGTGCATCTGGATCCTGAGACATGCTTTTCTGTTTGGTTTTTTTTTTTTTAATTTTGTAATTTCTCATAGTCTATACCAGAGATCTAGCACTACAGCTTAGACACTCACCCTCTGAGCAACCCCACAAGTGCTGTGGCAGCCTCTCCCTGAAACCACTGATGTGGTCTCTGTTTCTTTAGTGACATAATGATGTGTATGATATGCAATAGAGATTGTAAGCACTGAGAGGAGGCAAACCTTGCTTTTGTCCACCACTGTTACACTTGGTCTTCCAACAGCAGGGAAGCTTATTGTGCTGTATTTAAAGTCTAAAAGGTAATTTCTCTAGAACTTAGGCAGGTCAGGTTGGCCAGTGCAGTCTACTAAGCAATACATTCACTGTAGAGGGAGGAAAAAAAAAGAAAACACAACAAAAAAACAGGCTACAACTGTTTTTCTCAAAATACCACAGATAACTTTTTATCTCTGTTAGTTAGGAAGAGGGAAGAATTTGGCAAGACAGTGTACAGTGGCCTGCAAAACATTTGCTGTCTGCACAAAAATTTCCCACAGGGAAAGTTCAGGCTTTCAAGAAGAAATCCTGCTGGAAATATCTCCTTATCCAGCCACAAGCACTGCTCACAAAGTGAAGCTCTATCGCCAAAGAGATCCAACAATAGAGAGAAATTTCACTTTTATAGAGATTTTCTTACTTCTTACTGTATTCTGCAGATCTGTGCAATTTTTAGTGTATCTGTGGGCTAAAGGAATCTTGGTGCTTGCTGTATCAACAACCTAACTTTCAAGCCTCAGCTCTGTTATCTAAAACCCATTTTCTAACTGTAATGTAGAAATTTATATATATATTGATCCTATATGGGAAGAAAAATGGCCAGTGTAGTTCTAAAGTGTGCAAGTGCTCCTTCCATTGATAGATTAGTCAACAGAATAATAGATTGCAATGTAGGATATTTTTTTTTTTCCCTGTGGGTTAATTTTGCTCAGTTTTGTTCAATGTTATTAGAATTGTTACCATTCCATCTGATGTATGCTCTGTGATATTTTCCTAACAAAGTGCCTATCGCGTTTGTTCATGTGCATGAAGTCTGGCTTTATCTACTGATGCAAACAAGATTAAAAACAAGGCATGGAGCATTGCTTCCCTTGCAGCTGTATGGACCACAGATTCTTATTTAGTCCTGAACTATTTGGAAAGGTGAAGTCAACAGAAAGTTTAACCTTCTAAAGTCAGAAATATTGACTTCACAGACTCATTGCTTATAAACTTTGTCTGAAATATATAGGATCACACTCCTAACCACTCTGCACTCCTGCTGTTGAGATGATACAAGGGTGAGTGCAAGATTCTCCTTCAAAAGCCCCAAACCCTAGAAGCCTCTAGCTCTAGTAAGACACAATAAGTTTAGCAGTGACTTTCCACCTTTACACTGGAAGTGGGTTCTCTCTTCTGTGCCTAATTGAAATAATTTACAACCAGAAACAGCCTCACTTGCAGAATTTCATTACTGCTTTGCTCATGCCTTCTCTTGTCAGTCCTTGATTTTTCTAACACCACTGAAACCCATTGTTTATATTTTTTCAACAATTGGGTTGTTTTAAATCTTTGTTTATGTCCACATTTTAGACCTTAATCTCTCTTGTAATCTAATGGTTACGGTCCGAGCCTGACACCTTAGTTCAGCTAAGGTTGTCCAAGGGTGTCATTCAAGTTTAACTTTCAAGCATGAAGATTGCTAACTTCTCTCTCTCTCACTATCCACTTAAATTCTTTGGCAAAAATTTTTGTTTTCCACAAAACCCAGTAGAATTTGAAAGTTTTATATAACCTGCCCCTAATCATGGTTTTTACAAAGTCTGATCATGTTGGTTTTCCAGAATTGTCTCTAATGCAAGTAGAAGGTGGAGTGGAGATGGAAGCAATCCCTCTTGTTACAGCATTAGCACCATGAGAGCATTTATCTGTGTCTTGATTTGGGCCTAACCTTCCCCATCCTCCTCACCAACCTCAGAATCTCTGCTCTGGCACTGCTCTTTTCTCTCCAGCTCACCTCTTCCCCTTGCTCTCTGCCCTCAGGTCTTATATCAGTTTTTCATATGTTATCCATAAAGGCACAACCAATGTCTCTCTAATGGCTCAGCCTTGGCCAACAAGGCTGGGGAAGCTTTTAGCAGCTTCTTACAGGAGCTACCCTTGAGGCCGCTCCCCTGCTACCGAAACCATGCCAGAACCAAACCAGGACAATCTGGAAGGTAGACACAGGCCTGGGTACAATCTTGATCTGCACAGGGAACCTTCAGCTATGACTGCACTTGGCAATCCCAGAATATGTACCACACCCCTGGCAGTAATGGAGAAACTATTTCCCACTACCAACTCCCTCTTTTACTCCCAGTATGCAACATAGACACAGAAAACTTTCATTCTTACTTGACTGTTAGTCTTCTGTCACTAAGTATGTTTTTTGCTAGCCTATAGTGGCTACTAAATTTGGTCTCTCCTGTTCTCTCCTTTAAAGCCTTTCTTTTGTGCACAGATGTGGAAATGTGTTGAGTCATAGAGTGTGAACGGCATCCTGAGCACTCATGCGGCAGACCTCCTAGTCTGGGAGCCTTCCAGATGCTCCTTGGATTGCCCTGTGGTTAACACGTTTGTCTGAGAAACTGAAACGACCTTCAAATTCCTGTTTCAGCTCAGGCAAAGAACTGATTTGTCCCCTGCATGCTGTCCTCACTGACTGCTTTCATCCCTGTACCAGGGACTATCAGAAGCAGTGAGGAGGCAAATGGCAAAGCTCTGCTTTCTCTGACTCAGAAAGGGAAAGGCTGGGTTCTGAGGTCACTGCCTTTGAGGAGGATTTGTGGCTGGGAAAAAGGCTCATCTCTGTGAAAGAAGGACAGAATAAATCCTACTTCTATCTCTGAGATTTCCTTCTAGTTAAGTTTTGTGATGGTACAGGGATCCAAGGCATCTCAGAGCTGCTGCTTGCCCTAGGTTACAGGCACGTAACCTTCATTGCAGGCACCCCCCAACCACTGCCCGGTGCTGTGCTCCCCAAGTACTTCTGTGTGCAGGGCTGGCTCTACATCTGTTCAATTCTTTGCTGTGTTAGAAGTCACTGAAAATTACAGACTTCAGAATTTTCTCAGATAATTATGAAATGTTTTGGATGTCATGTTGCTCATCAAAAGCAAAACCTTTGGGACACAAAACAGAGTAGCAATAACAAAGATGGTTTATGTTCCACATTCTCTAATAAAAAAAGAGGTAATATCTGCTTTGGAAAGAAAGGTGCAGAGAAGTAACCTGAAGCACTTCAGGGAAGGAGCACAGATGTAGATATACTGCTTTTTGATAAGGTCCAATTGAAGCCTCAAGAGCTGTCCCACCACTGCAACAGTTCTCAAAGTGAATAAGCTTCCTTAGAGAGGATGGGTGAGGCCACAGGACCATCTGCTGTCACTCCACAAGCCAGTTTGCAAAACCTTTTGGGAGCTCTGGAGTCCTTGACAGCACACTACAGTCCTCCTGACCTGGAAAAAGCCTCAGTAGAATATGCTTGAGTCATGACTGGCCTAAATTTCTCTCTGATGTATCCACTGTATGATTTTGTCTCCATTATAATTAATGGGAAAATGACCTATACTCCTTTCCCCTCTGTCTATCTGAGATAATATCCAGACCTATTTCCTTTAGCAAATAACTTTACAGAGGGAGCTCAACTTCCTTGTTTTTCGGATTAACTCAGGTTAATTAATAACAAATTCTTAGTCATTAAACTAAGGATAATTCTTTAAGGAAAAAACTCTTTTTGTTTCATCTCACTGTTTCATAATTTTACAAAGCGAGTTTTCATTTCGTAACTACAAGCATCAAATAATTATATTTTTATTAAAGAAAAAAAAAAAAAAAGGTCTTACCATATTTATTCCTTTACTTTTGTCTTTCCTGCAGAACTTTTAGGTACTTGTCCTGGTTTAAGCCAGGATCGAACCAATTTTCCTTTTACTGATTTTTTTTTTTTCCTTCAGCAAGCTTTCTTTTAACTAGTCACAGAGGGTTCTAGCTAGAAATGGTAATGAACAGTGGAATGTTTTTGTAACTGCTGGGTCTTCAAGGTCACACCTTTGCTCTGCTGGCTCTGACACTATGGGGACATCTATGCCCCCCCCCCTCCCGTGGGAACCTGAATTAGACAGCAAAATTGGCCAGAGATATTACATTCCATATATCTACGTAAGCTCAAAGGAAGGTCAGAGATCACAGAAGACAACTTCCTTCCTGCTTCTTCTTCCCTTCTCTTCTGGCCATGGTCGGCATCTGGGGAGGGACTCCGTCCATCCGTCACCATCACTCCAGGCTCAAGATCTCCTGACCCTCATCACTCTGTGCTCTCTCCAGCAGCTCCAGGATTTTCCGGGACTGTTCCAGCTCAGGAGATGCTGTGGGAGTTGCTGGGGGTGGGGGGAGGCGAGAGGCTTTTGCACGTACCTAAACATATTTGTATATAATATATATATTTTCTTATATCATTAGTGTTTAATTAAAGCTGTGTAGTTTAGTTTTCAATCCAGCCAAGTCTCTCTTTTTCTCTCTCTCCTTCCCTACCTGGCTGGGAGGGGCAGGGGATCGAAAGCGTTGTTGTCAGACCTGAGTCAAACGGTGACAGTACTAAAACCCACCTCTAAAAGAGCCCAACCTCAATAAACAGAAAGTGAATTTTTCCCCCTTCACCTCCCTTCTCTCCACAGACTGAGGACTACTTGTATCCAACATGTCGGCACAGCCTGAATCTGACATTCAGAGACCTGAATCTAGACTTTGTATTCAGAGGCAACAAGTTAGGGAAAGCAGGACGTTTGGTTTCAAAACATACATTTTCCCCTACAGTAATTTTGGAGGTTCACAATCAGAGAGTCCTTGCAGAGTACCTCAAGTGAGCAGAAGTGTTCCGAGTTTCTTCTTTGTGACTAGTTCAGCAGATTTACTGACACTTTGTCAGTGACTGACAACCTAGTTAGTTAACCTGTCTAGATAGAACACAGACAAGTTCATATTAATCAGCAAGGTAAACAGTGAATTTGATGTACTATAGAGGCTGAAAAGATGTTAATGACTAAAAGATGCCTGTCATTGTTTAAGTTATTCCAGTCCCAGGAATCTCCGGTTACTCGGATGTGACTGTGCATGTGGTGGGTATAACAGTTTTTGGAGAAGGATCAGAAAAAGTTAGGTTAAAGCAGTCTGTTTTGCACCACAGTGTACCTTCATGCACAGGAGCATGCAAAACAGAGTCCTGTTCCTAATGACTCTATCCACAGAAAAATTCAATAACTCTGTGTTGATTTCTTGCTCCAGACACCAAAAATCCCACGAAAGAGAAGTGATTAAAGCTTTCGATTTTTGTGTTTCCTGTCGTGGCACGGAGGGAGGAGGTGAGTGAGGTTTGGAACTAAAAACGTTTTCACTGTATCAAAGCTTGTTACATAGGAAGAGAGGCAATTCACAGGGCAGAATACTTTGTACCTCCTTGCAGCTGTATCTTTCCTTGTTTAAAACTGCCTTGTTTGCAAAAGGGCTACGCGTGGATGTACATGAAAGCAACTAAAGCTCCTGTTCGCAAGGTTCCCTAAATATGTTAACCTTGTCTTGGAATGGTGCAGGGGTTTAGTTTAATGGTTACAGCAGGGGCAATGAGATTCTGGAGTTCAACTCTAGATTACATCAATATTTAACTTTGAGGAAGGCTGGAATCCAGAGAGCTATTGCTTTTTTCATCTTGTTTTAATTAGTAGCATTCTCTTCTCCCAAGATATTTGAAGGTTATAACGAGAAATATTTAGATCCCTGTTTCCATATTCATTGAATATACTGATACTATATTTCATTAAAGACTCTCAAATAGCTTACATCCCACTCTTAATAAGCCTATGCATTACAAGCTTCTGTTTCCTCAAGCTACAGACAAATCCTATTACAGGGAGTAGATTAAACTGGGCCTTGACAGGTCTTTGCAATTCACTGACAAAAAAAGGACAAGTTGTCTTACTAATAAGATGACATCATGATCACACTAATATTATGCATCTCAATGCTCTGAGATGCAAAAACTTCCATGCACACCCCCTCCAGCAGGCACATTACCCAAATGAAAAACATGAAAGCCATTTTCTTTTAACAGTAAACTAAACTATTTAAGTAGAAAGAATTACTTCAGATTTACATTGTGTGAACCAGCCATTAGTCAACAACAACTGCATGCTCGATCATGCCCTCTGGCTCCACATCCACAAGGGACCTGGCTCATCCAGATTTGCTTCTGCCACTGTGAATGATGTGTGTGCTTTTGTGTACAAACCTCAGCCTGGAACAGAGGGCAGAGCCAGGGCTGAAGGGAGAGAGCACAAAGAAGCATTTTGTTTGACTTTCTCTTAGGCTCCACAGTGTAGCAGAGGACAGACCTCGGGTTATGAATGCAAGGCAGAAGGATCACAGTGCATAGAAAAACAGTTGCAACCCTTTAAAATGCTCTAAGCTCTCTAATAATCCCTAGCACAGCCATTTTTTAAACCAGCAGAAGCTAGTCTGTGTGGTCAGCTGCTTGTAATCAGATTTTAAAAGGGGCCATGTGATTTCTTCACATTATTTTAACATGTGCAAGGATATAGGAAACTGGTGGCACAACCAATAGGGCAGCAAACCAGCATTCAGGGTAGCAGCCTGAGAAGAACATGTACTCCAGCAGCTGTCCTGCTATCCAGGATTTCTCACTCTTGGAGAACACCCATGAAAATTAGTAATGGAGAACTGACAGCATAAGGAAATTCTCAGTTCCTTGGATATTGCTGTAGAAAAGTTAATATAACCATAAAAAGCATATACTGAACTGAAAGACTAGAACTCATTGTTTTCCCAAAGATAGATTTATCAATAGATTCAGTTAAAAATACCCCAAAAATATTTTTGGTCTGCTTCTCAATAAAGGTACCTCACAGCAAAACCTTAGGCGTGATGCTGTCCAAGGCTACAGTAACAGAACAGATCAGTCACAAGCAGTTGCTTGGAAGAGGGAATAAAAAATCTCGCCCAGGCTTGTTTAAGTACAGTCCTAAGGTGGATGTTATGGAGAGAGAAACAAGGTGACCACGTGGCTTGTCATGGCTAGACACAGCTGCACAGCCTTCATGGGGAAGAAATGGTATTAGCAAATATGAGGAGAACTAATGGGTATCTCGAACAATTACAGTAGATTCCTTCAGCATTGTACCAGAAAAAAAAAAAAACAAACAACAAAAATAAAACCCAAAAAACCCACACACAACAAAAAAACCCACCACTCTCATTTTGGTTCACATAGAAACCCCTTCACAGAGAAAACATGTGAAAATATAAGCACAGTTCTGGTTATTATTTGTCTGTTATTTGTGTACTCAACATACAACATACTTGCCAAAAGAGATCAGTGATGCCACTGAAGAAACTCAGGCCCCAATACCTATTGCAAGTGACCTAAACTCTTCAGCTGAGTGTCTGGTACAGACATGCAATGTCTGCATATTCTCCCAGATACTACTTTGATACTAATAAACTGCCAAAAACTTTTAAACATATCTAACTTTTTGGATGCTTTTGTATTAAAGGCCATGCTTAATCTTTATCTGGGATGTTATTTGGTGACACCACCATTCAGTAAAACACATAGATAGGAAAGCATGAGTTTTCTGTGACCTGTCAGTTATACCCATGTGCCACATAGGTATCAACTAGTATGTTCACAACAGTTTGTGAGATAACTAATTAATTGTAATTAATCACTGTGTTGCAGAAACTCTTAGAAACCAGCCAAAGAATTATAGACACTATATGGTCACTGCATGTTTGTCCAACGTTTGTAAATAACATCTTCTGAGATACTGCGTCAGGCTTTCTTCACATTGTTATTAACTGTGTAACATATAAAATTCACACAGAGGGAGTTACATCAGACAGGGGTTGTGTCTGGATGGAACTCAAAGGCACAACAATAAACCTCCTCCATCAGTACCAGCCCCTTCCTTTGGAGACATTAGAGACAAGTTGTAGGTGTCAGGTACTTTTTCCCTTGAGCCCACAGAATCAACTGAAATCTCCATTTTCCAGGCAGTCTCAATGTGCAGCTGGAAGAATAATCTTATCCTTAATGAACAACAATAAGTTTAAAAGTGTCTATTAACATATCTACTTCTGTGTCTTTATCTTTCTAGAGTTACAAAATAGAACACTGGTCATAATACTCTCTTTCTTCACAGGCTACAGTGTAGACTGTGCAATAAAGACAGAGAGAATAAAACTGCCTCAGGATAAAAAATGTTTTGAGAAAGAAAAATATAATTTTAAAAAATCAACATATATAAAAAATTTAAGCTTTTATCACGTTCAGCAGCTACGGTTGAATCTCCACACAGGAGTGTAGATCAATTTTTGCTGTTCCTTTTGATAGCTATTTGTTTTTCCATTACAACAGACTGACAGAAAAAATGATCATTCTGAGTTGCTAGTTCAATAAAATTTGGGGCAGATACAGAAAATCTGAGACATATCTATACAGTAGTTTGGAATCCTGTTGCCAGATCCATCTAGATACATTAAAAATCACCATGTTTTACCAATTATAATTTTGTTTACTCTTTAAGACTGACATTATTTTAGGTTTCTTATTCCCCTCCTGGTGTTAATCATACCAGTGTACCACTGAATTGAGTTCTGTCCAGTTGTTTGGTTTGTTTTTTTTTGTCCCTGATCTTTCTGTTCAGTTTTTATTTTTAATAAAACATAGTAGGAACAAAAAAATGAATGCTTAAAAAGTCAGGAGTTCAAAGTTATGGTTCCCATGGTAACATTAAGTCCCTCATGTTGCATTGTACATGCACTAAAAATAAACATGTAATGAATTACCACATTTTGTATGTTAAGGGGACCAAGTGACTGCAACTTTAAATTCACTTGTTCGAGTTTTATGGATTCATGTTCTCAGTCCCAGTATTGCAGGCATGTGGTTTTACACTGCCACAGACCTGTAAGACACAGCTTCTATTTCCAGCAAGGCCATACAGGCTGCTAGATGGGTAGTGCTCATTGATGCTAGCTGAGCTGGGGGCCATCTGGGTCTGTGGAGGGGTGGGGACAGCATGTTCTTGTGCAGCACACAGACCTTCTGGGGGTTTTCCTTACAGATTCAGCAGTGCCGGAAAGAGGGGGCAGGGGCACGACAGACCTTGCTCAGCCTGTCATTAGCATCTCAACACGATTATCAGCAGGAGCAGCAGTAAACTTATGTGCCATCCTGCTTTTCTCTACAATTTGCAGCCCCTTGGCAATCTAAAGGTAGTTCTAGATGGAAAAATAATTAAAAGAAAAAATAAATACGTTGGAAAATCCATGCAAATTTAGAGCTAAAGCATCTGGGAGTGCAAATGCATAAGCAAAGAGCTCCCTCTCACATTAGGAAAGGAAGTATTTTGTAAATACTTCTGGTTGTCTAAATAATTTAAATGCAACCAAGAACTTGTAGGCGCAGATAAATCTGCTTCCAAGTTATTTTTCCTCTCCAGAGAATGTGAAAACTGGAACTCAGAATACACAAGCAGTTCCAATATCTCTTTTATATGAAGAAAACTTCAAAATCAGATGGGCAACTAATATACAGGCATTGAGACATTAATTCCTTTTACCTCCAGACCTGTTTGTACATGTTTGTTGTCTTTTGTCCTAGACCATCTAATCTTCAAAGGAGAAGTTGTTTTCTCTTGCACTGGGCATGCAGCATGAAACACCACATGGCTCTAACTGATGACTATGTTCTGAGATGCTGTAATGCTATTAATGCATCCCATAAGACACACTAATACAGTTTTGTTTGACCTGCAAACCAAATAAATAATAGTCCTTGCATAGCTCCATTTAAAATAAACAGATATCTGAAGGGTAACTGTGGCATGAGGTGACTTTAGCTTCAAAACAAATAATTCTTTGGGTTTGAGGTTGATTTTTGTTTGTTTGGTTGGTTTGCTTTGAATGATCCTAAAACCAGTATACAAAGAAAGACTTAGAAATATGCGTGGATATCTTTGTGTCTTGAAGAGGACAAAGAAATATAGCTCTAATAGCTTTTCCTGTGTTTTGGAAAGAGGAATTTCAGAGGTACTCTTAATTTTCCTAATGCTTAATTTATTAAATCAGTTGACTGTCATTTAAAAATATTATTCTAATCCTACAGGGTAAAGCCACTTTCTGAACATTTTCACGTGAATGGTGTGATGTTTGGACTCACTATATTTTTGCTTAGAAAGCAGGCATTAGTCCATTTGCTGTAATATTATCATGAGAGTAGAGACATCTCTCCTACAAGTTGAATGTCCAGATTGTTCAGAAATCTTGGAATTTCTGAATGTGTGAGATTCAGATGCATGAAATCCTTTGCTGTGAGTCAGAAAAGAAAACTGACCTTGGAGCTTCTCCATGGCAGGTGCTTCTTCTAAGGATGATAGGAGAGCCTCTTTCAAAATGTAGTGTTGAAATGGCACCTTGTGAAACAACGCATTTCAACAGAAAAACCAATAATATTGAAATGCTGTGATCAGATTAACTGCAGAACCCTGAAACCCACTTTTACCATAATTCTAAAAGTATTCCCTATAAGACAGTAATTCTCAGCATAAACAACTTGATTCTTCGAAGTTCATGACTTTTCACAATCTTTGGCACCTAATTTACTGAAGCATTGAAACCATGAAACCACAAAATTCACTGATCAGTTTTATGCAACAGTAAATATTCCATGAAGAAAGCAATGTCAGGAGCATGCGTCTATTGTGTCTAAACCTTAAAGGTAAAAAATTAGGTTTCTTTCACAGAAAGCACACCCAAAATATTTAACACTGTGACATTCTATATAACAAGCTCTACTGGTACATCTGAAGTCTGACTGATGATTGGCGTAAGTTTTCAGAAAACCTCATGCTAGAACTGGCCCCTCTGGAGCGCGTACCTGAAATTAACTCAGATGTAGAAACATATTTTCCTTTTTCCAAAGAGAAAACTGTGATGGCAGCTGAATAGCAGAGCTGTTTCACGCAGATGTTATTGAAGTCAGGGTTTCCATCCTAGCTGCAAATCAACATACGCTATACTAGCTACAGTTTTATTTTTCTATCTTTACTGCTAGTGACTGAAGTTATTTATTACTGGCTATTGCATGACTGAAAGAACAAACTAGAAAGTGTTCTACCACTATTGTGTAAGACACACATATACACTCACTTTCAAATGGATGAAGTGTTTTAAGACACCTTCTGGCACTCTACAGAGCTGGTGGTGTGGATCAAGGGGACATGCCTCACCTGCTTCTCAGCAAACTTGGTCTGATTCAGGTGACTATCAGATAAGACTTATCTGAATGACTTTGTTCTACAGTAAAGCTGAGAATGCACTGTTATCCTCTGTTAGCTTTTGGTAGGAGGTAGTGAGAAGAGCTCATACCTTTCTGCTCCAGTTAGCTATGTCCTGACAGAGGTCCACATGAGCAGCTACTTAAGGAGAATAAAACCCCCCCAAAATAACAATAACATCTTGTGATTATCTGTCGGATTTTTTTAACTATATGACCTCTAGCAGGCTAACTGTGGGTATAAATGCAGTGTAATTAGATTAATTTTAGCACTTCTAAACTAATACTTTCATGTCCTCTGGTCCAAGGATATAACCAGTTGGAAGGAAAACAAAGACAAAAGCCTACATAGTCAGGATGTTTCTGTCAGTTAAAGCAGTGCAATCACTTGACATAGGGAGCCAGGGTTCTGGCAGGATTAATCAGTCAGAACTACACTTACAATGCCCTTGATTAAGCATAAACAAAATGCCATCTCCACAAACTCTTTGCATAGTGCTTTAGAAGGGCAAGTCTCTAGCCAGTGTTCCCCCACCACTAGAGCGCACAGCTCAGCTCTAGGGCATTGGCACTTTCTGTGTGTCCTGTTCTGCTCTTAAAGTATTCTGACACAACAAGCCTTTGCAATCTTTTGCCTTCTTGTTTATCCCAGATGAGATTCTCCAGACCACTCCCCTTGGGATTTAGCTTGTTCCTGTCTTCTTTGCCCCCAGGACCTCAGTCCTTACTAGATATGCAGCTCCACAGCAGAAAAAAAGCCAGGCGGCCATTGCTCAGGCTGTTGCTCTGCCCTCATCTTCCTGCAGCCTTCCCAAGTTCTGCTGCTTTCTGCTGTGTCATTTTCTTCCAAACCTCTGGAAAACCTGGTAAGCTTTTTTCTTTTCTTCCAGCTCTCAGGCTTTTATGGTTTACATCCTGCAGAAGACTCCTGCAAACATCCCAGTCTTTCACTCCCAAGTTCCTTACAATTCATGTATGAAAGTATACAGTTATTAGTTCACTTGATGATTGTGCACTTTTAATTATTCTGTATATTTTATTCTTTCTTGCTGTATATCTAACTCTCTTTTTTTCTTTGTATTTCTTAAGGAATACCTCCTTTTTACGAGCTCCATACCAAGGACTACTTTTTCTAGTTCAGATTAGCTGACTCTTGCTAATTACATAATGGTAAGTGATTGTGTAGGAAAAGTTGAAAAGAAGCACAGATGAACTGCTGGATCCCAAATGAGTATTTCAGAATGTTATAAATGAGCAATATAAATTTGTGACATATCTATCCTAGTAATTATGTAAGTGCCAAAGGTAGATCCTTTTACATGAAAATGGCTACTACAAGTGTTATACTTGTTTAATTTAAAAATACTTGAGGAAAAACATGTTCCTTGGACCACCCAGAATAAGAGACCTCTTAGGAAGAGGTAAGTTGCAGAAACAAAATTTCTGTATTGAGTATTAGCAGTGTAGGAGAAAGGGACCTGGGAGTCCTGGTAGACAGGAGGATGACCATGAGCCAGCAATGTGCCCTTGTGGCCAAGAAGGCCAATGGCATCCTGGGATGCATTAGAAAGGATGTGGTTAGTAGGTCAAGAGAGGTTCTCCTCCCCCTTTATTCTGCATTGGTGAGGCTGCATCTGGAGTATTGTGTCCAGTTCTGGGCCCCTCAGTTCAAGAAGGACAGGGATCTGCTTGAAAGAGTCCAGCACAGAGCTACAAAGATGATTAAGGGAGTGGAACATCTCCCTTATGAGGAAAGGCTGAGGGAGCTGGGTCTCTTTAGCTTGGAGAAAAGGAGACTGAGGGGTGACCTTATAAATGTTTACAAATATGTAAGGGGTGAGTGTCAGGGAGATGGAGTTAGGCTTTTCTCAGTGATGACCAGTGATAGGACAAGGGGTAATGGGAGCAAATTGGAGCATAGGAGGTTCAAGGTGAATATCTGAAAAAATTTTTTTACTGTAAGAGTGACAGAGCCCTGGAACAGGCTGCCCAGGGAGGTTGTGGAGTCTCCTTCACTGGAGACATTCAAAACCCACCTGGATGCATTCCTGTGTAATGTGCTCTGGGTGACCCTGCTCTGGCAAGGGGGGTTGGACTAGATGATCTTTCGAGGTCCCTTCCAACCCCTAGGATTCTATGATTCTATGATTAGCTGGTGTTACAGAGATTCAGACTGGAGTAATGGGGTCAGCTTATTAAGAATTAATTAATAATAATTAATAATTTCAGCTTTCTTCAGTTTGTAGGCTTTCTAGGTCTGTTTTTATACATATTTGCATAGTATCTAACTGTAAGTGGGTGCTTCTATACAAAAAACGTTATTAATAATGGATGTCTGAGGTGAGATTGACGTAGAGAGAAGAAATTATAAACAAGTCATGCAGCTAATATGTTGACTATTAATTAATACGAATGATTCATTCAATGCTATATGCAGACATAAACCCAGACTGAAAGATGAAAGGGCAATTTAGAAAAAGACTATAACTTAAACAATCATTAGCTGCTGTATCTAAGAACAGAAATAATGGCCTTATTACAGCTGATCTGAAAGGTATCAGGGCCTTATCCTCTACAGGAAGTTATAGTGGAAAATTACATGCTTTTTTAAAGCAAATAAACCCATCTGCAGGTTCCGTATCAGCTCCCACCAGACAGATATCTTTTCACACATGGGTGGTCTGTCACATGATGATTGACTCAATCTTGACAAGAAAAGGGATATAAAAATTATCACTTTGTGCAGATATGACCACTTCTGACTTTGGCAGGTGAAGCAGTCTGGATTGCCCAACACTAACCTAATTGCAAAAGATAACACTTCCCTCAATTCTTCCATTTTTGTAAGCACCAACCAACACATCTATCCTGTCTGTGTTAACTAATCTCCTGTCAGATTATGACTTCTGCCATACTTTGTTCGTTGGTACCAGCCATATGGGTGAGACTTTTATTGGGTAGTACTGATGGCTACAGTGTATTCCTCTGCATAGCAAAGTAGTGCTAAATAGCACTTTGTACATGGATGCAACTACTTGCACCTACGGTATTTCTCATTGTGAGCAAGTACATCATATTTTCCCTTTTACTGAGGTGATATGTACCATCAAAGACAAATGAAAAACTGCTCTGCCAGGATACTGGCATCCTGGATTATAAACAGGAATAGTGATATGCAGGTGGATAGAATACCAAGACCTGAGAAAGCCTAAAATAATAAATAAATAAATAAATGTCCAAGGATTAAGATGTTGACACAGTTGCCTAGGGTGATATTCCCTGGGATCATGAGATCCACGCCAGTTCTGAAGCGAGTCACTAGCGTATTCAAATCTCCTCAAACAATATTTTGGATGGCATTCTTCCTCCCCTCCCAAAGGCTGGCCATTGATTGAGGCATTCCATACAGTGGTGTATCTGGTCATGTGAATTCTTTCTAAACTTGCTCAATCTTAATTCTCTTGCAAAGGAAGTAATCTCTATTCTTGCCTTGTGAACACAGAATTCATCTGAAACCAAAAGCAGGAGGTACTGCTATACCAAAAGGGGCCAAATCTTACTCACATTTATTTTATTTCAAAACAGGTGCACTTCAAAAGTGAGGCACAAGAAGGAATACAACTAGCTACCAGAGCAGTCTCTGGGCTATGTTTTAAAATAACTTTCAGTGCACCTGAATGTCACTGAAGCTGGAAAAAATAAATAAATAAATCAACCACTACAATCTCAGTTGAATTGTAAAGGACTGGCAGATGTGGAATCTGAATATTCAATAACTACCCAGCAGAAAGAGTAAGTCTTGCAGTGTGGGATGGTTTTTTGTTTGTGTTAATTATACTAATTAGAATTAGAACTTCCACCACTCCAATTTCATGCAGCTGTGTAGTGCTAGCTGCTATTGTTAGCATTCACGGAAAATACTCCAACAGAGGGCACCAAGAAAATTACTTACAATCTGAACACCCACACAATCCTGTCACATTGGAAAGACTGCAGACAGCATAACTAATAAAGTTATTGTGCTATTTTGAAAGAATAATAGCATGTTTGAAGAGACCGTATTAACCCTGCTGTAAAGTATTGATTGCACTCTCTAGTAAAGGAAAAGAAACAACAAAGAAATAGTGTTTTAATTCTTTTCCTGTTTGCTCTTGCTAGTTTTACTCTGTTCCAATTTACACCTATATTTTAGAACAGAGAAAATGTATCACCTGTGGTTCACAGAGTTTTATTTTCATAGATGGTCTTTCAGCAACTTGATGCTTTTAAGATTGCACTTGAATTCAAGCAAACAGTTTCAAATATGAAAGAAATCCCTGTGTAAAACTTCTTCAATCCTGCTTGTCATGTTTACTTCTGTGTACAAAATGTCAAAAAAAATGTCAGCTGATTGGCTCTGGCCATTTTGGTTTAGTCATTTTGAAAAAAAAAAAAAAAAAAGAAAAAGAAAAAAAAAGGTATAATTATCATTTCAGTCTCTAAGGAAATGCTGTAATTCCAAACCAGGGTATTAGAACAAGCAAAACAAGTAGCAAGTCTTTTGTAACAATTTGCTGTTTTTTTGAAAGCACATCTGCGTGCATACATCTAACAATACAATGCCAATGTACAGAGCTGTTCTACATGAGGGGCAGGCAAATATTTAGGATTATTTTAAGATTTAACATTTTCACAACATTTAAAGCACTGGTCCTCTCATTAAAACCATCAGATTTGGTTAGTCCTACTAGATTTGTTTAAGCTATTTTCTTAATCTGTGCTAAACTGTAAGTTTGAAGGCAAGAGGATAGCTGAATGAGTAGAGAATGATGAACATTTGAACATCAGTTTTATATACACCAATGCATAAAAATCAGATACCATTCTTTTCTATTGTAAATTAATATCATTTGCAATCATTTGCTGAGGTGATGTACTATTTATAAAATCATGTCACTTTTTTTTTTTTTTTTTTTTTTTCCTCAAATGGTGCTTTTAAGGGCATGATTCCTGTAATTGCATTTCCTTCCTTTTCTATGAGAGTATCTGTAAAGACATTTGGCATCTCATCAGCAAAAACAGCAGATGGAGAAAGGCCTTCCTACATGCTCTGTCAAGGGAATTGCTTGCTTAGGTGGGGTCTTAATAGACATCAGGGATTTAGTGACATGCCAAAGATTGCATACCTTCACTGTACCTATTATTTGTGCCTTTCTCTTTTAATGGAAATGAAAACAATTACTGTGTAGAAAAGATTTAGCTTCTCTTTGAGAGTATCATACCATATGGTATGGGGGATGTATTAGCTGACAAAATGAACGTAAAAATGAAGCACATACACTTCAGATGATGCTAGTTGAACTAAATTTATGTTTCAAATTTTAACCGAACTGATAAAAAAGTTTACAAACAGCAAAAAACTTAATATGTTAATAGCAATTCAAATAAGACATAAAAATACTTGTTACTAACTTTGGCTTTACAGAAAAATGGCCTTGGGGAGGAAGGAACATTTCAACAGACAACTAAGTAAGCACTGTAATTATAAGAATGAATAGCAATAGAATTTTTCCAAATAACAGTCTTGTTATCACATGGTAGCACATGAAATTGCAAACAAAGCAAACATTTTTCTCAGTTACTGAGAAAAGAGATTTTCCTGATAGGACATGATGTTCATAGATGAGGCATGAAGATATTGGTATTGGCCATTCAAGGAGCAAAAAAATCCCTTTTGGTAGGACAGCAAATTCACAGACTCTATCTTGCACACTTTTCAGGTAGCTATTTAAATAAGCTGTATCCAATGAGTTAAATCCTCAGCAACCTTATCATGAAAACCCCTTTGATCCTGAATTTGCCTTTTTTGTATGTAACTAAATATGGTCGCAGAAAACTCCTTAATGTTCTCAAAACCCTACGGCATATGAAAGCAGCATCAAAATTCACCATCAGGCATATATGTGAAAAGTTTGGGCTTCCTCAGATTCTAGAGCTGGATGGAAAGAACTTGTAAAAGGCCTTCAACAGCCCAAACTCCCTCGATCTTTCATTGTATGAGTTCCCTCCTTGCCTCAGAAGAACAGAGGGAATTGCTGCTAAGCTCTAGAATTCAGTGTGGAAATACAGAAATAACTGAGCTCAACGTTAGGATGACCTTCATTGACATGGAGAGTATATTCACATCCTTACAGCAAATGTTATTTGTAGGAAATGGGAAAAATAATTTTTAAAAAGATGAAATAAGATCTGGGGACTTCAGGACTAGAAGAGCTTTGAAATATTAGCTACAGTGTTACAAAAGCACAGGGGAGTTGCACCAAGAACACTGCAGCTGCAGCAAGCTCTCTTGAATCAGGTTTCAGGCTGCTCAGTATCTGGGTGCACAGGGGAGAAACATGAGCTATTAATTGCAATATTAATCATATACTGCCACCACAGCAGTGCAAGGCAGCACTACATGGCATCTTCAGAACGACTGTATGTCCCCTCAGTAATTTCTGCAACTGCTGAATTTCTTCCGCCAGGCCTCTACAAAACTTTATTTTCAGGAAAAAAAAGAAGAAGAAAAAAAAAAAAAGTGTATTTCACCTGGGTTGCCTAAAGAGAATCTTAACTCACTTTCTGAGTACTGCAGTGTGACTAAATCTCAGGCATGAGACATAAAGAAAGATTCTGAGGAGTTTCTTCTCTGGACATCTTGCCTCTGCATGTTTTTTTCCCACCTTGTATTCCTCTTTGATGACAAAAGTGTTCCTGTCTCCATCTCATCCTTTCCCTCTCCAACGCCTTCTGTTCTGAGACAGCCATATCCCAGTCACAGAAACAATGATTTGCATTGGAAGGGACCTTAAAGATCATCTAGATCCAACACCCCCACATGGGCAGGGAGACCTCACACTCAATGAGGTTGCCCAGAGCCCCATCCAACCTGGTGTTGAACACTTCCAGGGATGGGGCAGCTACAACCTGAGTCAATGTGCTCCTTTTCCTAACCCTGCTGCAGAATGCAGGTTTAATTTTGGCCTCCTTGGAACAGAAATGTCCTAAGAAATCAATCATTAACAATATCACCTCATTTACATCTACAGTGTACCACTTCTCAAAATGGTACTGAAGCATTTTCCAGTCTATAATCCTCCTAATCTGCATCTGTGAAAGTGTCCTGCAATAATAATTGTGCAAAAAACCAGTCATTCACTGTGTTTTTCACTGTCACATGCTCAGGCTGCTCCCCCAGCTATGCCATCTACACTCACTGAATTTTATAGCCATGCAAGAAGAGTCACAAAAAACTCATAGTATATCCTCATCAGCTTCAAAGAGGTACTGAAATGAATGTGACCAGCCCCCTGTACCATGAGCTAAGATCCCTTTCCCCTTTCAAACAAATGCAAAATATAGCCTCTCTCCCTTTCAAACAAGGGACACTCAGAGTAGCTGGAAGGCTCAGGTGATTAGAAATAAAACATTAAGGTATTTATCTATGAAACACAGTTGAAACTCAGACCAGATCAGTCTTAATTGAAAGTCACTACCATGTGATGACTGCTAAATGAAAGCTGTTGTTCTTAGATATCCAGATCACAGAAGCTGCTGTCACAGTGGTGGGTAGCTTGGTGAAGACAAAGGACCACATAGCCTGGATAACTAAAATAAGCTCTAATGTCCTGAATGTTTCCCTGGTCACATAGATCAGGGCTGAAATACATTGGCAGGGTAGCTCACAGAAAGTTGCATTTTTACTAGTTGTGTTGCATTGGGGATAAACAGAGGGCTTTGAGTCTCCCAGGGCTGTCAATCTGTCATCTTCCACACACACGGGGAACAGGTTTTGCCTTTTAAAAGAAAGAACACTGTGAACAGAAACTCATCATTAATCAAGGCTTATTTCTCCACGTGGGAAAAAAAAAAAAAAAAAAAAAAAGAAGAAGAAGAAGAAAAAAAAAAAGGCAGTAGAGTCAAGTCACCATCCCCACATTTGGAACTCTATTCCACTTCACAAGCTGTGGATAAAGAATATAAAGTAGAATCAGAAAGTTTGTCCTCAGAGAAACAAAAAAGAAACACTTAGGTCTCTGTGTGGGATATACTGGTCTGTGGAAGTTGAATAAACTGGTACAATGCACAATGCTATGACTCACAGTGCTGGATGGAAGAGCACTGTATGCTATCCATCAAACGTTGGCTTCAAGACAATCCCTAAAACTTTGAACACAGCAGGATGAGAAGATCACAAACCTCTCTGGAATCTGTGCATGCTGCTAGGCACTCTACTTGCCTTATAGCAACCGTGGTTACAAAAACCCCTTCATGTGGTAACCTGAAAAAAATTAATGAGACTGCTTGTAATTTATGACCAGATAGGCAGGCTTCCATTTTGTGATCCCAAAGACTTGTTGGAGTACTCTTTGTTAGCGTAAGCCAATAGAATAACCCATCTTCTCCAGGTGTTAGAAATGAAGATTTCATTGTAAATCAGGCATGAGTCAAATCCCTGACAGCTGATGATTAAAAAATTACAGCAAAAAATGGTGCACTTCAGTGCATCCTAACAATATATTTTTAATAACTTTATTACTGACAATCCCCTCTGAGAGCTATAGTATATGTATAAAACAATAATTAGTGTAGACAAAAGCAAAGAGTGGTTTAGAGAGATATTGCCAGGAACAATTTTTGGAATGTAAAGCTTGACACGTTTTCAAAATTAGGTTGATTAGTCATTGAAATCCATTATGAGGCAAAGTGTTGTTTAAAGACAGACTCTTCAAAAATGAAGACTGAATGCCTTTTCCTACCTTTGGTCTAGCTGTGCAGAAGTGTGGTGACTTAACAGGAAGTATTATGAAGTGACATTACTACTGGCCTTATTACAAAGAAAGTCAACAAATGATCCCTTCTAGTGGCCTTAAAGGCTAAATCTTGAAATCTCAGAGATTTTTATGGGTATTTTATATTTTTACCAGTTTGGATGTTTTAATACACATTTTTCTTTTTCAAATGGTTTGAAGACACCCTCAGAAAGGGACCATGGGGCTGGGAAAATTATGAGATCTGACCCAATCCAGCAAGGCACGATGAGGCCCTGATTTCAGTGGGACTATTCACAGCAGCACATGGAGAGCCAGTGTTGCTGGACAGGGCTCTCATGGATTACACAAAGAAAACAATCAAATAACCAGATTTGAAGTGCTATAAAAGGCATCACATGAGCACTTTGAAAAATAGGGGGAACATATACTCTAATCTGCTAAGTATAATGATTTGTAATGTTACTTGAAACCCCAAATGTAAAATTGCAGGCAAAAGTGAGATTTTAGGCAGACCCTACTCCTTACTAAATTAAATATTTAGCAATTTCAAATTAACAATTCTAATAATAAATGCCAGGCAACCACTTTTGAACTGCTACCACAGCTAATTACTCCAGTGGGAAAGGAAATAGGATACAGGGCTTTTCAGCAGTGCAAAGACAGGTTCTCTCTGAATCTATATTTTATCCAAATAAAACCTGTAGTTAGACAGAGTTCATGGGAATTTTGATCCTTAACC
>NW_009953496.1:4661106-4669041 GCF_000747805.2 Chaetura pelagica | reverse complement strand
GATTTTCTCCAAGATTAACATAATTTATATTTATAGCGTTCTTCTTTTGCTTCATCATTGACTATAATCTTCCCTGGGAAAAGGATTGAATGATATTGTTGCTTCAGTGGAGCTATGGCTTATGCTGTCATTATAGTGGTGTCATGTATTCAGCAGTCATTGAGTGCTGGCACTCAGGTGCGTACTGTAAGAGGAGTAAACAACTAGCCACTGCCTCTCATCGGGACAGCAAAAATTAGCCAAATGTGCCAACTAGTTGTGAACAGGATCTAAAAAGTATTTTGGAACTTCCTGGAGAGCAAAATCTTGCTGACTTAGAAAGCTTTGAGATCATGCCCACTAGAAATTACACTTTTTTTTGGGTCAGACTTGTTCTTACACAGCCCCTTGAGGTACCTCAGCCTACAACAGAGTCCTGCCCTTCTTCTCTTGAGGATGAGCAGCCAAGAGAGGAATAGACTGGAAAATGCAGAAAAACAGGCTGAGAACCTACAGATTGCCTCAGGTCTCCTGAAGCAGTTTTGACTTAGGAATAATAAACTACCCAAACCCAAGCTTGAGGTGAAAAATGCCCAGTCCTTTGAAAAGGAACACAACTTTGCAAACTCTATTAATGCTACTACTGTTACCAGTGCTATAAGGATGCAGGGTTCAGGTTTACATCCCAAATGCCCCTACTCTGAAGAGATGGTGGTTCAAGACCAGGATGGAATAATGCAGAGCATAACAATAGGATATGCAGTTGTTGAACCTGGAGAAACTACCTTCTTCTAAGCTGAAGGAAGATCCATAAACACATTTCAATCCACAAGTAAATATTGCTGAGAACCTGAGGACAGTAATTTTTTTGAGGTAAGTAGCATCTAGAAGGAGTAAGGCAAAGCAAAGGATGTGGGCACATTTACATCACATAAAAGGGTGGTAATGTAGTGCAATATATTTTTCACAGCTGATGGAGGTTGATGTCGCATTTCAGCTGTTCCTCTGTCCCCTTGTCTGCCACTGTTGAGATAAAACAGACAGTAATATAGCTCAGCCGTGTAAGAAAGAGATAGCCACGATAATAAAGAATCACCCCAGAAAGAAAAAAAAGCAGCCAAGTTCATTATAAAAGCTGCCAGTTTATTCTACATAAAATGTAAAGACATGTTCCTTGGGCTTGCATTAAAATGAAACAAACAAACAAACAAACCAGAATCCAGTGGAGGTATCTATTTTATACTAAACTGACCAATCAGGCCAGCTAAAACATTTTTTATACATATATGGCTGTGTGAACCTTCTTTCCAGGAAACAACTAATTCTGTAACAAGTTTCCCAGTAAACCCCTCTAATTCTGCTCTACAGAGTTTTTTATTTTCAACACTCTCCAGACTCTAATAAAATTATTATTAAATATATTACAGGATCCTCTCTCAAATTGTCTTTCACAATGCTGTTTTCTCCAGCTTTTCTGTTGTGTTCCTATAAACTTATTTTAGAGAAAGAAGAAATGATTCAGGTATGACACAACTTAAACTGGATACAAGAAATGCAAGCTTTACATTTATTACAAAAAAGGGGAGGAAAAAAACCCCAGAATAACGTTACACATGACTCCAACATCCTGACATAGAGCAATTCAGAGTGAGTCACTTGCCATCTAGGAAAGACAGAGTACAGTAAATCAGTTGCTGATAATCTCTTTGGGCTGAAGCTAACCTACTTTGGATAAGATATATACACATCTATTCTTGGAGTAGGTAGCCTTTTCCATTTTAGTAGCTTATTTTAAAAACTGGGAATCGAAGGGGATACTTCAACTCAGAAATGAGGGAACATAAATGTGGAAACTTAGGACTTTATGGTAGGTATCTGAAAGTCATAATGAAATCTTGGACTTAAAGTACATACAACTGAGGCAGTAATATTCTAAGAACAAACAGAAAATAGCTGTTGCACCCTAGAGACAAAGTCTTTATAAGTTTGTAAGATTTATTTAATGAGACTTTCCACTTCGGAAGAGAAGTTTAGTAGTGGCTTATGAAAGACCTGTAATACAGAAAATTTTTGTAGAGTGACATGAGCAATCACTGCATTAGACATCAGTTTTGACTTGTGAGTCTCCTAAGCATGTGTTTGATTATTTGCGCCGGGGATGAAATCTGCCTAGAAGTATAGACAAGATGGCACCCATGAATTTTTAGCAATTGTTACTGTAAAAGTATCTTCAGAGCATTAACCATTCCTTGGTGTTATATTATATCAAGAAATAATTCAATATCTATTATTCTGTTCTTTGAGAGTTCATAAATCTCTACCCCAGCTGACAAATTTACATGGGAAGCTGAAGAAGAGAGGGCTATATTCTGTTCAGTATCTTTCCCTGCCCTGTGGCAGGTAATGCTAGGAAACCTCTGCCTTTCCTTTTCAGGTGAGCTGGCACTGATCAGCAGTGTAGCCAAAGGTATGAAGTACACATACCTGGGGCCTGGTTTTGCTTTCAGTTTGAAGTCAGTGAGATTGCATAAATAAATGTGAGTGTAGTGCTGGACTTGAAATGTCTTTAATCATATTCTTGTTCCCTTGAGTATGAACTGATTGATTGCAGATTCCAAATTTCATTCCAGGCTATCACTAACATTTGTGAAGGTAAGGTTGAATCATATACCAGGCTTCTTTAGCCTCCTTCTTATTCATATCATAGCTATTTCTTGGTTTACAGCAAGAACCTGAATATATTCCTTTTACATGGATAAATGTGCCTGAGGAACAGGTAATGCTTCTTATATTGTCACTTACTGGTGTTTGTTCATGCTCAGGGTCGTGCTTTTTAGATTGTTTTATACTCAGGGAGACTCCTCAGCTACCCTCATATGTATCAATTTCCAATTAACGAGAAGAGGTGGAAATATATAAGCATTTGGATCTCATAAAACTTTTGAATTCACCACTGTAACACCAACAATTATAACAGGGAGAGTAATTGCTCTCCTCCAAGCCAAGTCTAGCTTTCTTTAATTTCAGTAATAGGTTTTGCAGTAATCTATATTGGACATTTATGCCTGGATAAGCCAAACAAAGTCACTACCAATCCCAGCAGACCTGCTAAACACTCCAGAGCTCTGCATTACTTAAAAGTAATTTTTGATTTATAAGCTTTATTTATTTCACTTCAGGGTGCTCTCAAATAGGTCTTTCAGCTAAGAGTTCAGCAATGTCTGGTATGGAGAATCTAATGGTATCTCAAGTACACTACTTCCATTCAGGGAGGGAAGAATGAATCCTCAAATCATCGTACTTTTAAATAATTAATTTTCCTCCAAGGCTTTTTGATAAACTGATCAGTGGATGCAGCACAACTGGACATAATAGCACTGTGAAAGGTCTTGAGGCTATGGACAACTTGCATGTCATTATTCTCTCTAGATGAATCACACCATTCAAACAAAGCTGAGTATTTTTGTCAGTAATGGTGCCAAGGTTTGGCATTTACAAACACATTTCTGATGTCTGCTTTGTATGAGGTGTCTCCTCTGCAATCTCCAAATCACTTAAACAACTGGACATAATAGCACTGTGAAAGGTCTTGAGGCTATGGACAACTTGCATGTCATTATTCTCTCTAGATGAATCACACCATTCAAACAAAGCTGAGTATTTTTGTCAGTAATGGTGCCAAGGTTTGGCATTTACAAACACATTTCTGATGTCTGCTTTGTATGAGGTGTCTCCTCTGCAATCTCCAAATCACTTAAATCTTAAAAAAAAAAAAAAAAAAAAAAAGCCTAAGAAAGAGGTATTTAAACATTTCCAGACTTATCACCTGACAATGTTCACTAAACTACATGCTCTTTAAAGGTTCTCAAGAGAAAATCACCTAGCTCTGCATTTCTTTTTATGTACAAAATCACTTGTGCCAATCATAACATTCTAAGACTGGGTAAAAGCTGGATGAAAAGTGTGATGTGCTTCTGGATCACATTGATTTTACTTTCAGTCTGTTTCTTTCATCCACTTTTTACAAACATTCTTACTCAATAAATTCTAAATAGTTTCTTAATTAAGCCATGAATGTATGCAAGTCTACCTAATAAGGGAAGGGAAGCAATACTGTGGAACTTATCCTACTGATCACAGCCATCTAAAATGATCTCTTTAGATGGCTCATCAACCTTTTGCATTCATTTTTCTACTAACTTTTAGCTTTCAGATGAACATCTGCAAGACCTCATGTAACCCAACCATTCCCCACTGCTGGATCTCTTTGTCTGCTGTACTTCAGTGGCAGCACATGCCCTAAGGCCATCTGTCCATTTTTCTCCCAATTTCTTATGAATTTTTGAAGGGCATACTGAGTGCCCTTTTGGAGCTGTTCCAAAACCTGAACACCTTCAACTGAGTTCAAGCTCAGCTTTAGTGTTGTGGTCTTTAAAGCTCTATGTGCTTTAAAACCATTGCAAGCAACAGGTATAGGTACAATAATTTAAAAAGAATTGGCTAGTCAGTACAGAAATGCAGTGTACCTCTGCAAGTCCTCAGAAACTTCTTCATTCTTGTTGGTACCTTCCTCAATGGCTGAATATTATGCTTCCTCCTGTGTTTCTATGGAAGAAAAAGAGGATGAAGCTGTGACGAGTGGCAGGGGGGTAGAAGACAACAAGTAGTTTTCTAGGTGATGGAGAAAGATACATTTGCTTAAACTCATACATACAGAAAATATGTTGCAATAACTTTTTAAAATATAAAGTTCTGAGGAGTTTAATGCATTCTTAATCACCGATATACTGTGCTCCACCTACTAGCTGCCTCCCAAAGACCAGCTCTCAATGTCCTTTGCTTTAGCTAAACAGTGTATTGCAGAAAAAGGCTCTATCAAAATAGAGAATTTTACAGAACAGTTCCTTTGATGTTTAGACAAACTCAGAGACCAGTTTCTTTCTGGGCTAGACCCTGACACAAAGAATGCACAGTACAATGTGATTTTGAAGGGATGGAATACAGTAAAACAATTTATTTCAGAACACAGCCATGCCTCACTCCTTCTTGAAAGCTATTCCCATGCTATATTTCACTTGTCAACTACTTTGTTTGCTCAAAGAAAAAATATGACCGGATTTGGTCAATAATAAGGAATGTGCTTTTTTTTTTTTTTTCTTTTTTTCCAATCACAGGCTATTTTATCAAAACTGCAGAAATGACAAGCAGACCAAAGTAATACTCAGTCTCTGGGTAAAGAATGGAAAGTTCTAGCCTGAAAGGTGGACATTTCTGAGAATGGTGGCCGAGTAAGACGACTCAGGATGAGAAATGCCACACTGCTCTCTCTAATCACATGAAATTTGCACTGTGACAACAGGGGGTCTTGAGAACTTGAGTCAAAGCTGCACAGGTTCCCCTGGGAACTGACAGTCACAGGGTAGTTCCCGTGTTGCCTGCCTTGCTCCCACCACAAGTAGCTGGCTGAACTTGAGGTGCTCCTACTTGGAAGCTATTACCCTACTCCACCTGTGCATACATGGTATGCAGTAGTGAATCTCCATCCTTTTTAGACCCTCCACTTGCCTCATTTTTGCATCCAAAAAGTAGCTACATGAGCAGAGACTGTTCAAAAGAATCAGTAAGACTCAGCATTGTCTCCTTCTCTTTGGTCCATGTGTCCAAGATTTGTTACAAGAGCATTGGCTGCTGGTTCTCTGTGGTATTGGTATGCTCTAAAAAAGCCTCTGTGAGCATTAGGCAGTAAAATAACACATTTAATTGAAATCTGCAGTACATGTTGCTGAGGTGTTGTGGTTTTTTGTGTTTTTTTTTTTTTTTGTTTTTTTTTTTAAAGTCAATATACAATAAAGAACCTGCTGTGGACATTATTGGATAACACCAAGAAAACTTAAGTCAATACAATTCTTGATTTTCTTGAGGATCTCCAGCCTTGAAGAGTCAGATCTTCAATGTCTTGGATCTTGCTAAGGCTGATAAAATAAGTGGACAGATTTTCACAAAGGAAGCAAAAGTGTAAAGGGGTGAAAAGTTAGGTGGGAGCAGCAGGATAATGAGAATCCTTGACTATCTGATCTTTTGCCTAGAAAAAAAAATAATTAAAATTTCTCTTGTGCTATAGAGAATGGATAGAAGTTCCTGAAAAAAAACAACAGAGGAAAATACTTTTACTGGTTACGAGTAGGTATTTTACTATAATTTATTTTACGTACCATGCAAATGGGAAAATATAATGTTAGATATGAATTCTATCATATAGTTTTCGTTGCTAATTTAAGATATTTTACTATTACTAGATGATACATCTGTCAGTCATTATAAAACAAATTAAATGATAGCCTGTGTTAGAAAATGTTATGATTGGCTTAGCAATACCCAAAAGTATAATGGGAAAGTTTTAACATGGAATTCAGAGGGAACAGGCACCTAAGTAGAGTCTGAAAAATGCATTTTCTTGAATTTGACAGATTTATCTGACCCTTTATTTAGAGGTAGTAATTTTCAGGACTATGCCTTCCTTAAGTTCCAAATACCCCTTGGGCTGGAGGGAAAGACACTTCTGTGGGGTCTCTCCATCTTTCTGCTGTTATATTTGGCCTACATTTAGCACAGAAGCTCTTGGCTCAGACAGTTTTAAAAAGATGTACAAGAGGCAATATAAGTGTGATTTGCTCAATTGAAAATGCAAAAGACTGTAAAACATTTAGAGCTCTAAAAATGTTAAAGCAGGAACAAAAATAAATCCCTTCATGTCACATAACATAAAAATTATCTGAAACCTGACGTGTAAGTTCAAGTATTTGTCAGGATGTCAAGTGCAGTGGAAGAACACAGAGTGAACCACACATAATAGCTCACCTGGAGGAGAAGTGGGGTCACTTGCACATCTCGCCGATATTTCCCCAGGTCAAACTCTCCAAGGGAAAAATAGCTATCAAAATCCTCATTGTTGCTTTTATAATAGGAATGTGAGTCAATGGGAAAGGACTCTCACGGGAATATATGGGAACTACCTGGATAAAGCACAGGCGACCATAGACCAGTGAGACCCACCACCTCACAGCAGTGAAATGGTGCAGCTGCACATCCACCATCACCTAACAACCTCTCTCACCACTTGGATGTGGTGACCTGCAGGGCTGGTCACCAGACATACTTTGGAGGCTGCCATGGAGGCTAAGGGGTAACAGGCACTAGTCCTCCTTCCCTCTGCCCCCCCCCAACCATTCATGAGGTATTTTTACAGTGCTGGCTCTCACAGCTCCCAGCATAAAGGACAGCACCCGATACACAAGTACTCCCCAACCACCACGGCAAGGTGAATTGGTGCAGCTTTTTCATTAAAAATTTCCACATAACAAGAAATAGCGATGTAGCCTAATGCATTCAGAAGCTGGGCTGGCACACTGCTTGCCTTCACCTTGCTCAGAATCATTTCCCATGTTTACTCGGATCCGGTATGCAGCCCATCCTTCCTGAAACACCAGGTGTCACGAGATCTGCCTCACCCAGCTTCCATCCTTCTCAAAGTTCAAACAAAGCGCCAGTGTTCACTGAAGCACGTATTTTATAGTTCACAGTAAGCAGGCAAGTTGGTTTTAAGCCACTCCACCCAAATGAAGTACAGGGGTATCCAGGTGTGGAGCTTTTTTAGTGTTCTAGTTGTACTTTTTTTACTGTTTTTTTGGGGGTGTGAAGTTCATGTTAGTTCGTGTAACAAAGCAAACTGCTGTGCTGCTTGTTTTTTTTCTGTGAAAACATGAGGGTACACGGGGCTTAGAGGCAAGCCTATCAATTGCCACACACTAGCTGGAAAGGATTTTGAATCACAGCAAACCTTTGATGAACCTAGATTGAATTTCGAGTTTGCAATAAAACCTGTGAGTTTCCAGTGGTTTCAGGTTCTGTTGCAATCATTATACAACATCTCTAATTACAAGCTGCCGTGCAAAAAAA
>NW_009953496.1:4660311-4660899 GCF_000747805.2 Chaetura pelagica | reverse complement strand
AAAAAAAAAAAAAAAAAAAAAGGAAGAAATTTTGCTTATTTAAACAGAAATTTCAGCACTGGTGCCTTTACCTGTTATCCTGAATGCTTTCTCGTGTCCTAAGCTCTGGAAGCGTACAGACCTCCAGTGCTATCAGAGACGGACAAAGAGGCCTTTTATGATATGGCATCCCTGGGGTCTGGATCCTGCTTCACAACCCGCGAGTGCCGGAGTCGTACAGCTGCCTACAGACCTGCCCGGAGGGCCGGGTATTTAGTACACGTGAAAATGACAGCATGAATGGCAATACCGTTTATTACAATTTCAATTCCGATCGATGAGCCTTCAGCGGCACCGAGCCAGACAAGTGTTCCTGTTGCCAAAGAGAGGGGAGCAAAGAAAAAACACAAGCCCTGGCTCGAAGATCCAGCCGGGCTGGTCGATGCACAGCGATAACGCAACACTCGCCCCACGGTCTATAACGCGCTCCTGAAAGCAGGATCGGCCCCCGCAACGCAGCGGGGTGGCGGGACCCTCCCCTGGAAACCGCGCCCGGGACCCACCGCCCCGGCCGCGCTCCCTGCTCCGACCTCCCCACCCCGCCGCCCT
>NW_009953496.1:4653537-4658744 GCF_000747805.2 Chaetura pelagica | reverse complement strand
GCAGACTTGTGGCTTTTTTTTTTTTTTTCTTAATTACTTTTTATATATATATATATATTTTTAAAAGTAGCTCTTGCAATTGCACGGGGTGCATCAGTTGGACAGGCCTTTGAAGCTTTTATAATAGGATGCTGATTAGAGAACTGCCATTATTGAAAGTATCTACACTCCTGAGACTTGGTTTATCATAAGGACTGATGCATAGTTAGGAGGCTTTTTTTTTCCCCACTCCTTCCCTGGTCTTCCTATAATATGATTTTTAATTGAGACATTTGAGATGTGTCATCAATTAAGAAATGTGCTAAACCAGTAAGAGAAATTGTGCTGGTCTGAACAGATGACAGCCCTGCGATGTGGCTGACTTTGGTGTGTAGAGTTTAATGTCTGCGTATCTGAATGGTAAGGTTATGTAAGCACCTACAGGCCTTTTACCAGAGGAAGGGAAACACACCATGTGTGCAGCTGGTGTGTTGTAGGGAGAGCTAAAACAAAACACACCTAAGCGTAACATCTTTTCATTCAAAACTAAACTGAAATCAGACCAGTGATTTTTAGCTTTACTGTAACTTGTCAGGTTTCTGTTGATGCCAAAGGTAACTCTTATGCAAAGATTTAGTAGTAGGAAATTCTGATAACTTGTATGGTCCATGGCGTTTTATGCTGAAAACGTGGCTTTGGCAGCCCTTTTTGGAATTACAAGAAGCCAGGCTGGTAGTCTGGGGTGTGTGTTAGGTAAGCAGGGAAGAATGTGCAAAATCCTTCTGGCCAGTCTAGGTGAAGCTTGTCAAAGAGTTGAACAATTGTATCTAGGAAACATGAGATGATTTATGTTTTCTATAGCGTGTCAGCAGATACAGAGTAGTTTCTATTGCCAAGCATCAAAAATACTGATGTGTTGCACTGGTCAAAGGTTTATTAATTGTAGACTTACTCAGACCTTCTTGAAGGTTTGGAGAAGTAGATCTGTTAGTAGCTGGTGTACTCAATTTAAAATACAGTCCTTGGACTCGTTAAATAAATTTAATATCCACATGTAGAGGTATGCCCTACTGAACACTTACGGTTAATCTTAGATTGAAGGCTCTGACTTTATTAAACTACCACAAACTGCTTTTTGATCCTGATTCTACATGAGTCCCTGATGTGCATGTTGCTTTTGTGTCTCTGTTGGTGAGACATCTTCACCCTGGTGTTTGTGCACGCAGGACTCAAAGGTTGGGGTTCATATCCATTCCAGTAAGGGGCTCTCTGTAGCCTACAATGAGATGTTTCTGTGTTTGGTGCACACAAGAGTGTCTGTTTTCTTCATAGTCGTCTCTGTTTAACAGGGGTACTGTTTTTCAGCCATCTTCCTTTGACTGCCTTCCCCCTCCTTACCTTATTATAATGGCCTATACTTTTCTACACTAACCTGGATCAGACTAATTTTCATCTTCCTTTATATTAGCATTCTTATTGTTTGGATTGTAAGATTTGAAAACTGTTCATTTTTCTTTGCCCTTAATAAAGCTATTAATTGAGTCTGGACCTGTGACAAATCTCTCGTGATTTGATTATTATTTCCTTTGTATGATATTTTTGTACTACTGAGTGTGCATGTTGGCCAGATCCAGAATGCTCCATAACAATTTTGATATGTTTATTAAGGGTGTAATGAACTTACAGAGAATGAATTTCTTGAAAGTTGGCCTTTGTCGAGGGCATGTGTGTGTCGGTAGTTCTCTGTTCCTCTTAGCATATTCCCTGAAAGCAAATGAGAAGGCAAGAGGAGGAGCAGCAGCAAGTTAGGAAAAGGAACAAGATACATCTTGTAATTTGTTGCTGTCTTAAAAGTTGTGCTTGCATATCATCTCCTCATCTCCACCCCCTTTGCATGGTGTTGAAACGCTGTGTATTTTGTCTTTCCCCACAGGTCTCAAAAGAAAAAAACCCAACAAGCTGCATCTCTTCCCCCCTCTCCATCCACCCCACCCCGCCCCAATCCAGCCATAATCCGCAATGTAATGTTTTCTGTCTCCGTAGATTGTTTCTTTACACTGCTGCTTTCCATGACCCTTCAACTTGGGTACATGCCTGTCAGAATCTAGGCCAAAATGTTTTGGCAGCGTGTTCTCTGTTGAAGTCTAGCTATTCCTTATATAGCACCTTCTTTCATCTGCAACTCCTACAGTTTGATAAAGAACAAGTTCAGCTTGTTTTCGCAACTCAATCACTTTCAACTTATATTTTTTGAATAGTATTTTTAGCTATTTGCATGGTTTCAAATTTTGAAAAAAATAAAGTGAATATTTTTTTTTTTTTTTTAAGAATGCTGCTGTCTTGTCAATTTGCTGCTGGAAATACACATTTCACTGCTCCCTGTTCACTGTGCAAGCGTATTTTTTTAATGCTAAATGAGACATACGAGAATAAAACTTATAGAAATGCAACAGCTTACCTGAAGTTACTTTGGTGTGGTATTTCAGACCATAGTGGTAGTTAAGCATAAGGAGGACTGTATGTTTTACAAGTTCAAGTCCTTTTTTAGAGTAGTTATTCCTCACTTTGTCGTGCAAAGTAGTTATAGTGTCACAAATGAACTGGCAAGAGTAAATATTTCTGGATTAATTTATTTTTTACCCATCCAACTCAGAAATTTGATATTATAAAGTAGAAAATAGTATTTGTTTATAAGGTTATGTAGTTAAATATACTCACAAAGAAATATAAAAATATCAGAATAAGCATGTATCTTTTATTTGTAATCAGTCATATTTTATCCTTGAATGTTCTACAATTTGCATGTAATATACAATACACGCTTGTGCAGGAGGCATGTATGTATAAAAGACTTCTCAGTAGCTTTGTTTTTTTTTCCCACCAAACTGTTAAATTACATTGACAAATTATATGGACGATGAATGGAATTAAAAGTGAAGTTAATTTCTCGCTTTCAATCCCTCCTTTGCAAATGTTTTAATTTCCTCTCTACACTCAGTTCCCTTCTGCTGTGGCAGTGTTGGTTCAGAGATCACTCATCTATTTGTATTTTCAGATGTAATATTGCAGTTATAAAATATATCTAAATTTTCGAAGTGGAACTTAACAGGTTTAAATGGGACTGAAAGCACACAGAACACAGTGACCCCAGACATCATTTTGTCCCTTTTGTTTGAGAAGTCATGGTACTGCTCTATCAGTTTGTTAGTGATGTAAACAGTGCATCTCATACCAGGTAGATGTCTTAATCTTACTTAAGATCTACTTGAGATAATTAAAAACAGTATTTAAAAAAAAAAAAAGAAAAGAAAAAAAGAGGGGAATTAAGGAAATTGCTCATAATCAAGGCAGAGGTTCCCCCTTGCCCAGTATCCAATTTCTGAAGGTGAGTGCTCATGGGAGAGGGATTTTGGCAAGGTGAGTGACCTTTTTTGAGTGCTATTGGTCTACAGAGATAGTGTGTTGGTATTTAACGTCATAAGGGGATTCTTGTAACGATGGTTGTGCCTAATAACCTCAACCTGTATTGCGTTTAGTATTCACCTCACTTTGTAATGAGGAATCTATGTTTTGTGTGGAAGAAAGCCGTATTCCTCTTTTTTTTTTTTTTTTTTTTTTTCTTTCTTAAATTACTAGTTGCATTTAAGACCTCCTAGCTCTTTTTAATAAAAGGGGTGGTTAAAAGTTGCTGCCAATTTACCTTCTTCATGCCATGCAGGATTTTTCCACCCTCAACTGTTCTTTTGCTCATTGGGAAAGTCTGGTTGTAGCCACTTGCTGTATCCCATTCCCCCCCCCCCGCCCCCCCTTCTTGATCAATCTTCTTTTTTCCCATTCTACTACATTACTTGGGTGTATCCAAGAGTCCTGATGGATTTGTACAGTGTTTAATAATGATTTCTGTTCTCTTTCCTGTACGTAGTGTGATCACTTCTGGCATTTGCTTTTCTTTTTTGACTGTTTGTCCCACTCTTGCTTATGAGATAACAATTTTATGGAACTATCTGTTTCATTACAAGAAGAGCTGAGATTTTGCAGTTAAATGATGGTCTGTGATTTGGCCATGTCAGTGTGCAGCAGGACTCTGGAAAGGGGAGAGACTTTAATCGGCCCTTTTGGCATGGGAGAAACTTTTAAAGAATGCTCTTGAAGGACCTGTGTCCTGGTGTTCGATGTCTGGTAGAGTTAACTGGACATTAATGTTAACAACCATTAACCAGTTAATGCTTGCCTCTGTGGTTTGTCTTCTCTTTCTGAAATACTGTTGACACGAGTGAGTTAAAAAGAGTTTATACTCTTTCATGTAAACATTTGCAATACCTGGATTAACATGCAGAGATCTGCAAAGATGCTGTGTAGTTGCTTCTTGCTCCAGAATCTGTCATGTCTTTGTGTCACCTCTTTAGCTGGAAGACCTTTAGGTCATCTTTCCTTTCAGGAGTTGGATAAGTCACTGTCTGCTTTGCTCTACACTAGCATTTATTTTCGTGAAAACACTGTTCCTCTTTTTGCAACACAGTTCTTGTTAAATGTGTAATAGGAAGCTTCCAAAACTATTACTTTAGTCCTGGTAACTGAGTCAGTCAGAACACTCCTTGTGTTTTCATGTTCTGATGGGATCTCATCTGTTGTAGTTTATTATTGTCATGGAAAGATGCCTTTGTAGCACTGCTCCCAGAAGTATGCACTAGGATTGGAGCTTTAGTTACAATCTGCCAATGCCATTAAGCCAATTTAAGTTACTTCTGCCGCAGAGGGGGGCATTTCCGTCACTTGAATGCCTCTCAGGTCTTTGCTTGTGCTAGATCTGGCCACCATGTGGCCTGTAGGTGAGTTCATGTTCATGTTTATCTGAATTTTTGTTGAGGAAAGACGGGGCTTGGGATTAGTTTCCTTTTGATAGGTCAGTTTAGCTGACTTGCAGATGTATGGCCACAAACATTGGGAAGGAGGATTTCTACTGGTGTGATGCCTTGGTTTGACAAGAAGCTGTAGTTGCAGCACAGCTCATGGAAGGTGAGCTTGCGCTATTTTGAGTCATGTTGGTTCCACACTCTGCAGCACTTTCTTCACCTGAAGAAGTGCAAAGAGGAGGTGGGAGGGCACTGAGACTCATGGGAAGAGAAGCATTCTGGCATTCTATCTGCAGCTGGAGGGGTCAGACTGGGTGAAGGCAGCTGAGGCTGAATTCTGGCTGACTGACAAACCAATGACATGATGCTGGTGGC
>NW_009953496.1:4629565-4653378 GCF_000747805.2 Chaetura pelagica | reverse complement strand
TCTTTCCCTGAGCATCTTTGAGTACATTTGGCTTAAATATGTTCTTTCATTATATAGCCAAGGCATTTATTATATAAACTTATAAGCAAGAAGTGGCCTATTAATGGCTCTTAGTAGAGAGCAGGTGTGATGGCAAGTAGTAGAGGCCTTGGAGGAGGTGACGCCTAGATACCAGGCTAGAATTAGAGGATGTTGTGACACCCAGTTTAGGGTGCAGCAGGAACTGGTTTAAAGCCAGGTTTTGCAGTTTCACCTTTTTCCCTGTGTGATCTGTCCTTCCCCATCCCATGGTGTGTTTAAATAGGATTGCCCATGAGACATATGGGTGTGACTAAAAGAGGAAAAATGGCCATGGCTACTAAAGGACAGGGTGAACAAGTTGAAGAGTGGTAAATGGCATTGGTGGGGATTTTTTTAGTATCTGACTGAGCTTAAGGTCAGGTTGGAAGGGACCTAAAGGATGGTCTTGTCTAGCCTTTAGTCACTTACTGTCTTCTCTTACCAGGAAGCTACCTGTTAAAGTCATGTTTGTCTTTCTAGACATTTTATAAATATTAGAAGCTTATAAAAACTTACTGAAATCTCTCCTAAACCTGATGTTATTGGTACTTCTGTCAACTCCATGTTGTGTTTAAATGAAGAAACAAACCAAAAAGCCACGTGCTGCCTCAGCCCCCAAAACACTGAACATGACAAAATAATAGCTTTTTGTTTTAAGGCTTTTTAAAAGTGCATGCACACATTCCCTCAGATTTGTAAAGCTGTTGTTGGTGGTGTGTTTTTTCCTTGTGATTGTTGAGTTGCTCCGTAACAAAATAGTGCAAATAAATCTAAATTTTTCTATTAAGAATATTTACAAAAATAAGGAGGTCCTTTTAGTTAATATCTGATACATTTCTCTGTAAAGAAGCTGTGTTTTTCTGTTGCAAGTTTAAGACTTGATTGGTGAATTTGAAGCAACAGAAGTGTTTAGGTTTGTTTTCTGTTACTGAAGTGTATTTTTCCATAAAATTTAGATTTTTTTTTTTTTTTAGGAACCATTTATTTGTTGATCTAACTAAATCTATTTTGTGATTGCTCTCATGGCCGAATATTTTGCCTTGACCTCCTTTGCACGGTTTTGTTTTAAATGGTCTAAAAATACTCAGCAGTGTCTAATGTATTACCTACTATGAAAACAATGAACTCATGAAACAGTGCTGCAATTCTTTTTTTTTTTTTTCTTTTATTTGAAGGACGGCAGATGACAAGTGCTGAGAAGTTGTTAATCAAGGGAATTTCTGCTGTTGATAGCTAAAGTGTTTGTAGAATTGAGGCTGCTGGATTGAGCCTTGACAGGGACAATGTGTCCTTAAAGCACTGGATGGACAGTCAGGAATTTGTGTCAGTGTTTCTGTTGAAACATCTGTAATGTGTAAGCGTATTCTGGGGTAAGAACATAGCATAAGTATATAGCAGTAAGAACCAATATGGAGTTATAACATGACATATAAATGATACACTAGTCTCTGGTTAACAACATCTGAGTCTCCTTATAGAGGAGGGAGAAGTGCTGGCGACTGCTAAAGGGAAGGGGGACCTCCCAGGAATCAGAGTGAATGTTACAGCAATGGGTCAATCTTGTACTGGTAGCTTCGAATCACTTTCTTGAGCAGAGTAAGCCATCATTGTAAGCTTATTTTCCCGTAGGTTTAAAACTTGCAACTGCAGTAGGATTTGCAACTGCAGTAGGATTTTTGCTGGCATAGCTGTATTTGCTAATAGGTTTGTGTGTTGTTTATTGTTTGTTTTTTCCTCCTAAATTTCTCAATAGCAGGCATGCAAACAAGAAAAAAAAAATCCTTTAAGTGTGGATGAGGTCTAAATAAGATTCTCTGGTTTAATAATCTAGAGAAAAGAAAAAAATAACTGTTTTCTATAAACATGACTTAACTTTAACAAGTAAAATCTTGTTTTAAGTTTGAAGGTGCTATGCATGGGCTATGTCAGGCATTTGTTCATCTTAAGAAGATCCTTATATATATGGAATTGGCTGATATTTACAGTAATGCACTCAGTAAAAGATCTGAGAGACTTAATTTGAGGATTGGTGATGTGAACAGATTAAATTCTTTGCTAATATGAGGTTATTTTTGTTAGCCAGTGTATGAAAGATTGGACCCTGTGGTTTGTCAGAAAGTCATTTACTTCTGCTACCATTTACTGAAAACATGATTATATTAATTGAGTAGCAAAAGAAACCATTTCTCAATGACCATGTCATGAGCTTAATTCTACTCACAAGACACTGTTGTGTACTTTAAAACCAAGTTCAGCTGCAATTAAATTATGGTATGTTCATTCTAATTATTACATGCTGGTTACTCAATTTGTTCGAAGGTGGAGTTGTATGCTTTCTTTTGTGTGTAAACACTTGTTCTGTAACAGTAAAAATGACTGATGAATATTAACCAGGAGAGAAAAATGTTCTGAACAACAATTGTGGCTGTAGTTCAAATGAATTTAAAACAGCTCAGAATGAAAATTTTCACTGGATAGCTGACTTCTTGAACTATTTATTGTTTCATTTTTTTTTCTTGTTATTTCCAAACACAGGTTGTGTTCTGCAGTGTGATTTAGGATACCTGTTGCTTTCTAAATGGTTTAAGGATTTAAGTAATAAAGAAAAAATGCATTGAAGCACTGAAATTTTAGGCTGCTTTTGTCATCTTCTTTACAGTAAAAAATTAAATTACAGGACCTGGTGGAGACTTGCCCCTTGGCTATTAATTAGAAAAAGCTCTGATTTAATATTTTTTCACTGCATTATATCTGTATCATCTCTGTGTGGTATTAGGCTGGAGTAAGATCAAAATGGAGAGAATCAGTTGTCTTGGTTCTCCTTGGGTTATCCTGTTTGCCTGTTCTTTGTAGCTCTGAAAGCCATTATCAGCAATGAAGGCACTGAAGAAATGTGGCCAAGTTCATGACTTCATACAGCAGAGATAAGTTCTCAGTGCTGACTGCTGTCACTGTACTTACAAAATGCTTTAAAGGGACAATTTGGTAAAATCTGCTGATCTCAAATACTGAAAGCAGTTTTATATTTTCTCCAACTTCCCACTCCTTTGAATAAATTTTTTTTAATGTATTTTTGGAAGACATTTAATCAGGTATCTCTCAAAGTAGTTTGCTGAAGTCTCAGTATTGTATGTTTTAAGTAGACAATACATGTATTAAATTCTCAGTGCTTTTTGTTGTATGTTTTGCAGAGGAGATAATCGTGTTGGGTTAAAAAGAATATTAAATAGAAAATCCAAACCAAACTCAGAGCCACCCAGCCACCCCATAAGCCTTTCCCTGTCCCTCAGAAAATAAGTGGATTGTCTTATTTCCAGTATTTTTATGTTCCCTTCCCTCCTTTCTTTAAATTTATGTAGCTTTTTTTTTTTTTTTTTTTTTTTTTAACTGGAAGAGTGCCATAATTGAAGGGAGGCAAGATATGAGATTCCTTACTCAAAAATGTTTACTGAGTATAAATATCATGAGACTTTTCAGGAAATTTGTATGTGCTCCTTCATATTGCTACTTACCTGTATCTCTGTTCACATGACAGCGTTGTTTTGTGCATTCATTATTCAGTTTTTCAGGCTAGAAAATTTCCAGTGAAAGAGCCTTTCCTTTTTTTTTTTCACAACAGAAATGTAATAAAATGGACTTCCCACTCTTTTCCTTATTTGATTCATAAAAGCCAAACAAATACTGTTTTTGCAGTTAGTTTTTACTAGTAATCCATCCTGACCTAACTTGTGAAAATACTAGAAGTTACAAATTAATTCCACAGGCTTCCCAGCTTTTCAGCCTATGGATACTTTGTGTGTGTGGTCTTGTTTAGTGCAAAAGATCTATTTATATTTAGTTTCTTGCATTTGTAAATCTCTGTGTGGTTGGCTTTCCTGTTCCTTGCTACCTTCTCTGTCAGATAGTATGACAAACTATTAACAGCCCCATGCCCAAAAAACCCCCTTTCATCTCCTTGCTACATACATACAGAGAGCTATAACATACATACATACATAAGTGTAAAATCAGGACAAACTTTTTTCAGGTGAAAGCAAAAACTTTAGTGTGTGGTGATTTAGATTGCTGAGTCAGTTGAAACAAAGCTTGGTAATTAAAGGAAATGTAATTTCCCTGGTAAATACAGACTAAATAGGTGGGTGTAATGTCAGAATGTAAAGGTGATTTTTTTCTGGCTGAGGTGGTTGAAACATGGCAGTGAAGTTGTTGGTCAAATTACTTAAAAAAAACCAAACAGCAAAACAACTTTTGATATTTAAAAAACAATTCTATTAGTAGTTACTGACTTTGGATGCTGTTAATAGCCAAGCTGTTTAGATTTTTTCATTGGTAAAGTTAGTTATATGCTTTGGTTCAACTTGCATAAGTAAGAAGGTGTTGAGTTCTTTGGTGCTGGGTTATTCTTGCTACTTTTTCCCCGCCCCTTTTCTTTTGCATCCCTGTATACTGATTTAGTGAAATACTGTGGGGCAGGTTCACAACTCCTTCTGAGTCATGTTTAAGGCATGAAGTGTTTCTAGGTCTGCAGTCCTTTCCAGGGATTAGCAAGTTCTTTGCTGGTTTGTGTATCCTGTGTCTGCACGGCAGCAGTTAACTACCAGGCTCAGTTTATAGGTTGTTTTAAAGATGTTAAAGTAGATACACTAAACAGCTTTTTTTGGAGGTGGTGTTTGTTCCCTCTGGCTCACTTGTCTGTGTTTCTTCGAGTTTATACTCCAAATGTGCAATACGGCTAGTGATTTATTGGTGTTTGTTAGCTGTTGAACAAGGAGTTGTGTTAAGTGACCAGCTTTTGGGAAGGGCAAGATTATGCTCTTGTTTAGAGAGACTGCACAGATGTTCTTTATGAGCGTTCAGAAGAGGGGAGACTGTACGTTACTTTCAATTTGACAGAAACCATGTATTTGAAAATTTTTGGTCTGAGCTTTGTAGGCTGCATGATGAGGCTGTGAACCTGAAAGAATAGCATTTGTGATTAATAATGACATTTGCAGACCCTAGGAATACTGAAATAATCTGTTGAATGGCTTTCCATAGTGATAGTATCCAGATGCTAGCTATAAACATCTCCTTCTGTTTGCTTCAGCATGGAAGTGGGAATGAAAACAAGTTTTAGTTTGTATTTCAGGAATTAATTTTGGCCATCCCTCTCTTAAAAGACCTATTCTTCACTTGTCACCTGAAAGCAGCCTTAGGTAATTCATAGGTCAGTCTTTTTCTGTGATGTTGAAGTTAAGAGAATTGGAAAAAAAAAATGGTTAATGGAAGTGGGTATGTGATTCAAAACCAAAAAAATACCAACCCTTGTACTTGGATGTGAAGTGTTTTTTGCATCATGAGCCTAAATCTAAATAAAGTTAGCCAGGAACTGAAACAAATGCTGTATAAAATGCTCAAATATAGTAAGTTTATATATTAGAGGGTCACTAGAGGACACAAGAACAAGTGAATGAAGTTGGTAAATGTTTATTTATCTTCTGAATAAAATAGCAATTTAGTTCACATTGGTGGCTTGCTGCAGAAATTATGTTGATTACCTCATATATACTTTTAAGTTCAGACTGTATACTGTTCTCTGGACACTGCATATAACAAATCTGTAGTGGAAAATAGTTTTGGAGGATTTCTTGCCATGAATGCTACTTTGAAAGTTGGGAAAACTAATATAATCTTGCTTTGATTTATGAAATATAGAGGGGGCGTAAAGGTATTATTTGTTTTGTTATGGCATCAAAATCCATATACTTATTTTCTGGGGACTACTCTCAAAGGTAAAGCAATTGCTCTTGTGTTTGTTGGAGGAAAAAAAATTGTATCCTGACATCACAACTTTTAGAATAAAAATTTTTGTAATAAAAAACCCAACACCTTAAGCCATAACAATCCCAAATCCTCTTCTGTGGTCTTCCACATTTCATCAGTTGCTACCTTGTAGTTGACGACTGGGTCCTGAGATGGTGGTAGCCTTGCAGTGGTGCAAGCAAAACAACAGCTTTGAACAAGAAAGTGTAATATTAAAAAATAGCAGAAGGTTCTGTAAATCTATCACAAAATCTTGAAGTTGATGAGTGTCTTCTGTAGTGAGGATGATTTTAATCTCTCTAAGATGAAAAAGACAGAACAAGATTGGAAAGAAGTTAAGCCCGTGCTTACTGCTGCTCTTTAGCTTTTGGAACTTTGGGCATAACCCCTGTTTTAGCATCTTGTTACATTGACAATTGTAAGTGTGTGGGCAGTAATAAGTAAAATTCCAACCTCTCAACTCATGCCGTGTGTTGACTGTGTTGCCAGATTAAACAAGACAGAAAAACAAACCAGTGTACTTGCCTGTGGGATGAATGCCTTCTTGCTTAAGACCTGACTTTCCAGGTTCCCAGATGCAAGTCAGGGAGTTTTGGTAACTCCCCTGATAGTTCTCCAGTTTTTCTGTGCTTCTACTCACTCTTTCTTTTATTGGTGTGGGGTTTTTTAAATCCCAGATCACGGTATCTTTATCCTCCAGTTTACTATATTAAAAAGGCCTCATCGAGGAGGAATCCAGGTAAAACTGGTTTCTGTTTACTTCTTAATCCTTTTCTGAGAAATTCTGCATCTGAGATGAGTGTGTCTTGTATCCTTCCTGCCCATCTTTTACATTCTCTCTCACCTGCTCATTTACTGTATCTCAACTATAGTAATCAAGCATCTGATTAAATTTACATTTCTTTGTGTAAGAATTAAGAAAGAGAAGGCAGTACATGACCTTAGTGTTTAAGTGAAATGGGGCCTTCTTATGTAAAAGACTTATTTGGCTATGTTTAGGCTCAGAGAAGCTGCTATTTCCTTACACTTTTGAGATTCAGAACCCAATAAAAAAAAAAGGGGGATGGGGGTGGGATGGGGGTGTGATCAGACCTCAATTTCTTTCATCTTGGGGGAAGGGGATAAAGTAGAAAAAGTGTAACGTCATCAGGAACATTAGAGTTGCAGATATTGAAAAATTCTGTCTAAGTTATAATTAACAGGATTTGCCTTTAGCAGTGTATAAGATAAACTACCAATGATTGTATCTCTTATGTAAATGTTCAGTATTTGATGTATAGCTCAGAAATGGACCTAGTGGCTGTTTGAGGAATGTGTTTATATGTGGTAAAATACATAAATACTTTAAAGTTCCCTGGAGTATTTCTGGTTTCTTTTGTATGTGATTGATCAGTTTACCTAAGATATGAAGTAGTTTGTTCTCAGACAGAGTTTACAGAATGTGGCATGATGAAATATTGTAATAGCAGCAGATTAAGTGCATGAGAAAAATAAGATATTCTTGATGGGGGACTATAATCAGTGTTTGAAAACTGGCTAATGGATTGCAGGTGATAGTAGCCTGGCAGACAGACAGACATAAGGACCATTTATGAAAATGTAAATGTACGTTAAATTAATTCAAAGCTTGGATGAGTGTTCTGAAGTGTAATTCAGTGTGCTTTCCAAAAAGTTTTGAATCGAACACTTGGAAAATCCACTCACCTGGATAAGTAATTTAATTTAAGCTTTTAACTTGAATGGCTGTGAATAGAAACATTTAAAAAATAAATTTCTTAAGGCAAAATAAGATTGTTTGGGTAGGGCCATCTGCACACTTAGCTGCACTGTCTTTTTGTGAGCTGTTGTGCTGAAAAGTCAGAAGGATTTTGGTGTTTTTATCTGTGATTATAGTGACTGTCAGGGCAGTTTTACCCTGTCTTAGGAAGATTGTGGCTCTGTCTACATTGGCAAGCTATTAGTGCAATAGATGCTGGCTTCTAAACTGAAGCATTATGGGAAGTGAGGATCTTGGAAGCAATGCATGTTGTGTAGCCAGGCAGGGTTGCCTCAGGCACTTTTTTTTTTCCTCTGGGCCAAATGTCTCTGCTATGCACTTGAAATTTTCCAAAGGGAAAACAACCATAGTGTTCCCAGTGCTTTCATGGTGTCTAGTTTACTAACTCTGAACTGAGCTGCCCTGTGAAGTGCTGGAGCACTTCAGATGTGGAGCTTCTTGTTTGCTCATCTCTGAATGTGGTGATGTAGCTCTTGTGTATGAGGACTGTGCTGAGAAACAAACTAGTGCTTGGTAAATGGAGGCAATTATTGGTGATGAGAAGGTGATTATGTTTGTGAGGCTGAGAAGCTAACTTTGCAGGCAGAATTGAAAGCTTCTTTAGATAGTGAAATTAAATACTGTATTCCTATAGTGCTCTGTAATCAGTGGGAAGAGAAAAGATACGGTCTCAAAGTGTTTGAGGCCAGATGTCATGCAGGCTAGAGATCTCTGCTTCTGTTTTCCTCCTCTGAAATTCTCTTGCCCCTTATGAGACTAAAATTTGAGAGACCTGAAATACTTCAGCCTGATTATGTTCCTGTGAGGTGTGTTTGTACTACACCCCTCATTTTGCAGGAGGATGACTGCATACCCAGAGACTCAGAAAGCCTACTGTAAGCAATTATACTTTTAATTTCTTACGTTCTAACTTGCATCCTACTTAATTACTGAGCTGTAGAATTATCCCATCCTGAAACAGGAAAGTAAATTTTATATTAAATAAGGCTGCACAAAATTTAAACTCACTGAGAAAACTTGTCCTTAATAAGGCAAGCATTATCAGTGTGTTTACCAGTGTTGTTGTTGGCAATAACACTTATTAACAATAATACCAAAGCCACCTCCACCTGGCAATAACACCAATAACACCCACCTTGATTTTGAGGTAAATGATTGGTGAAAGGGACCAAACCAGTAATTTCCCTTTGAAAATCTCTGAAAAGAGAGAAGGAAGAGAGGAGACTTGTTGAGAAGAGCGAAGTAGAATATATTAAACTTGAAAGAGGAATATCAATCACAGGAAATTAGAATTAAAATAAGAATTGACCAGAAGAGGGGGAGCTGCACGCTAAGGCCACGTAGATGTCTGCCCCTGTAGAGATTAATGTCTCACTATGTGTGAAGACTCTCATCTGGAAATGATATTAGAACAAGAATTGACCGGAACTGGGAGATGAACCATTGCACCTTCACAGAGGTGTCCACCCCCATGGAGATTAATATCACAGAATAACGAAAGTCTGATTTGGAAAGAAGATAAACATGCATTCTCCATGCCAAGGGGATGATCTTATAGCACTTGCATAGTAAAGAGCCTTGACCTTCTTTCAGAGACTAATGCTCTGTTGTCCAATAGATTCTTCCAAGGCCATTTGAGCATTTTAATCCAGCAGACTTAGTAACAAAACTGCTATTGAACATTTTATTAATGTTGCAAAGCAAATTGTGGTAAGTTCACTCTTCTCATGTGTAATCCTCTTTCTTACACAGTGTAAATAATAAGCAGATCAAGTTTCTGCTTAAGCAATGGAGGATCAATGTCATTATTGACACATCAAACAGTTCTTTCCACCTCTGTCATTTCAACAGCTCCTGAAAACACAGTGTTTCTGAAGTTAGGTCTCCCCTGGGGATTAGAGCAGTGCAAGCTTCCCATAGCCTATGCTTATCTGTTAGATACAGTATGTTCTTAGGCTTAGTTTTCCTTAAACTTTATTCTAATTTATTAGGAAGAATGTGTTTCTTCGACACTTTTTCTTAAATGGCTGCAGAATTGACTTTGAGCCAGCTCTTACTCAAGATATTAGCGTTACGATTCGTATTATGGTTGAATTAGGTTAGAAATACAGATCGGTCGAAAGACACTTTTTAAAATACCAAACTCAAGGCTAGCTACCTCTTATTTTCCTCAAGTTTTCAAATCTTACATCCCCCTCCCTCCTCAGTTTTTTAATGTATAACTGTGTTTTTGCTAGAAGTCAGGGCAATGTCAGCTCTCAAAGGTGTGTATTTTAGCACTCTGAAGATCAGCATAATTGTAATTCATGTTACAGTAACAATACTGACTCTACCACTTAACACTGTCATTTTCAATGCCAGTTTTTCGGTGGAGAATGACTGGTTCTTCTGTGTCCGATAGGGATTGTCTGTTGTTGCAATGGTGAAGCGAGTTGTGGCATCTCTTTATTTTACTATGGTAGCCATGACACATGGCATGTTACTGCAAACTGGAATAGTATGGGGTTGATAATTTATTTTGAATGCAATCATGAAGGGCATCTGGACCAAAACATCAGTGTGCAGACCAATCTTAACAGTAAGAATGCCTATGCCTGGTTCAGGCTGGATAGTGGCTGGGTGACACTGGGATTGATACCTCATTGAGTATGAGCCAGTTTTTAAAAATTATTATTTATTTGTTTGGCTTGGTTTGTTTGTTTGTGGGGTTGTTGTTGTTTTTTTTTGTTGTTGTTTTTTGTTTTTTTTGTGTATGTGACCAGAGAAAATGGCATACTAGTCAGCACTGGGAGGAGTGTAGCCAGCAGGTTGGGGAAAGCTGGTCTCCCTTCAGTTCTGGTGAGGTATGACTGGAGTATTTTGTTGGATATTGGGGCTCTTGCCCTGTTCCAAGGTTTAGAAGGATGTGGAGAAACTGGAGTGTGTAGAGAAGCTGATGAGGTTGAAAAGCCAAGATGGTTAGGGCCTGAGTGGTGTGATATACAAGGGGCACCTGAAGGGAGCCTGGACTGTTTGGTCTCAAGATGAAGAGTAAGGGGATAATCTTTACAGGAGCTTGCAAGGTCTAGAAGGGCAGTTATGAAGATGACAGAGCTGATCTTTTTGATAAATGCAAACAGTACAGCAAGGGGTAGTGACCACAAATTGCAGCTTAGAAGACCTCAAATTGGGTGCTATGAAGCATTGCTCATGTGGAGGAGGGTGGTGTAGCATAACAGACTGCCCCAGGAAGTCCCTGTCTATGGAGGCTTCCAAGTCTCAGCTAGACAGAGCCACAGCTGACATTATAGTGTTAGTGATAGTTCTGCTTTGAAGGGGGCATTAGGCCTAGATGGCCTCCAGAGGTGTCTTACAAGCAACACTTCTTTGATTCTAGCAGAACTGTAAACTGCAATTTCATGGGGAGTGGGAAGAGGTCAATGCAATTTGAAAATGCTCCAGTCTGGCAGAGTGACTGGTTGGTCTCTGCTCCAGGAAGACTTTTTCATAACCTTCATAACCTTTGCTCCTGTTCTGAACAGTCAGATGGTAATTTTAAGTGGTGCATTCCTAGCTAGCCCAGTTTATAACTTCCAAAAGTTTTTGTTTCAGATGAGGAATTGGTTTGTAGAAATAACTGTACTTAAAAAAAAAAAATTATTCTTTCCTTCTTCTCTAAAGCTGTGAATTGAGCAAGGTTTATGGTTCCTAATGCAGACTCATTCACAAACTTAGCTAACCCTACAAGTCAAGCATGAAGATAGCTATGGTTTGGAATTTAACTGCTTGCTTCTGTTATTTAGTAATCGTAGCTCTACTGCAAGCTCTTCCATATCACTTCCATTATTCCACAAAATGTATTAAGGGTTGAATTCAACAACACTTTTTGAGGTGAAATGCCTCACACTAGTTTAACCCTTGGCTTTTTAAGGAGGTGGCCAAGTGAGAAGTTGCCTTTCCAACAAGGAGCGCACCTTATGTGAGTTTTTCTGCCTGCCGCACAGTGTCTTCTGTGTAGTAAGGCCCAACTTTTCAATTTCAGATGGCCTCTTTTAAAAGTATGAGTGAAGATGACTTATTCATATGTGACAATAAGGTCAAATAAGAAATGAATTTTAAACAGTTAAATCATGTTAAATGTCTGTGTGGGTTGCTTTCATTCAGTATTAAAATGATATATTAAAATCCAGTTTAATATAATTCACCTTGAGAATGGATTAGGGTAAATTGGATTAAAGTAGACTAATTCTCGAAAAAGAGGCTACACAAGTTTTTCAAAATGAAATCAATTATTTCAGAGTTAATTCAGACTAATTTTCAAGATGCCATCCTAGGGCACATATACCTTACTTAATTCTTATCAAAAGAGTGTTTGTGATCCAGCCCTTCCTTGCTCTGCTGGACATAAACATCAAATCACTTTTTTAATATTGAGCCCCTGTTTTATCTTTCTGTTTTGGGAAGCCTCCAAAGGTCCCTGTTCAGCCTTCTTCCTTGGTATATTAGAGAGTTACATTTCTCATGTTCTGCAACTAAGTTACATCAGAAGAATGAACTCAGTGGATACATTTTGCTTGTTCATGTTAAGCTGTGTAGGCTGTGTAGGTCTCAGGAAGAGGCTGCTTTTCAGGATATCAGTAAGGAAATGTGTATGAAGCCATGTCCCCAAAAGAACAGGAGTCATATTTAACTAAAGGTTAAGTGACTTGATTAATGGCATTAAGGTGTATCAGCAAGAGTGCATTTTGTGTTTGTGCAGTGTTTTCATTGAGACTTGGTTGGCTTTAACCTCAAAATAATTCATATAGCTAATGTCCTCGAGGTATCCTGTGATTTGTTCTGGGGCAATTTAAGGAGTTGTTTTCCTTGACTGTCTGCTCCAGTAAGCCCCAGCAGTGTTTGAAACCCAAAGGCAGATGACAGAGAGAGAAGCGTGTCCACTCCTTTGTGGCCACATTTGACAGCCCAGCTTCTGCTGAGGGGGGTAATGGTTACAGTTGATGCACTGGACTGTGACCTCCCCAGCTCCAGTTCCTGGTTTCTGTGGGCATTTGTTCAGTGAAGTGGGGAATTAACTCCTTCAGCTGCTTTAACCAAATCCAGCGGGAGCTGGAGCAGCGAGCACGCTGTGTCGGCAGATTCTGAAAGGGATTAGTTTAAGTCTCCTTGAAGCTGTGTGCTCTGAAGTTATTATAGGCAACCTTCTCATGGTTAAAACCCAGGAAACAATCAGCTGCTTACCAAGGAAAACATGCTCCCTCTCCCAAACCTTTAAAACCAAATAACCCACAGAGTAGCACCTTTGTGTGTGATGCATTTGATGTGATTTATACTAATATTCAGGAAACAAACTTTCTTCATGTTGTCAAAACTTTTTGAGGCAATATATAATAATATTTAGTATTTGGGAAAAGTAGTTTACATGTTTATGTTGGTTTTAACTTTTGATAAACTGTGTGAATTTTTCTTTAAAGTTAAAATTGGAAATACAAGCAGTTTCTGTTCCAGAAACGTAGGTTTTGTGTTATTTCAATTTTTTTAAAGGAAACCCCTTTCATTGTATTAATTTGATCCATGCATTGATTATGCCTTAAAGTGGTGACATCTTCCTTTGGTTGCCTATTGACTTAATTCACTAATTCAGATAGGAGCTCATTACCCGTTTCTAAGTTGTATCATAGCTAAGACTGCTAATTATTTTGTGCTGCATTTTCATTTTTAGCAGAAGTATTCAAGTGCTAACTGTTCTATGATTCTAAAAACCTATCCTTGTACCAAAACTGTGAGCTATTCCTACAGCAACCAGAGCTTCAGTTCTTGATTTGAACAAGATCATTATAAAGTTTTGCAGTGTATAGACAATTCAATGTAGATTTACTGTAAAGTTTTAATATCCAAATAAGTAATTTTGACTTGTCATTGTATTGCTTGGTGCTTAACTAGGAGATTAAAAGAACAGATTAAGAAGATTTCTCTCTTGTTTATCTGGCACAAAATTCTTCAGCAATTTCTATGGACAAGATGCCTTCTATCATGCAATGCTGCTCATTACTTGTAAAGATCACACTTAATGTCCCTAAGACTACAGTTAATATTGTATTTAGCATATGAGAAGGAATAGTCCCTCATCTAAAATGCATTAATTTCAGGGCTACATAACTAATCTCCAAGGCCACTGTGACTGTAGGGTTTTGCTCCCACTTTTGTAACCCGTGTGCACATTCTGTGTTGGCTTGCTTTTACACTTCCTTTTCTGCATTTGGTTGCTGCATTTTCAATCTTATGAGGAATTTCCACACTCTGGGAAACTGCACAGGACTAGCAACCTGTTGTCATAAAAAATAAACTCTAAGGCAAATCTGCAGATAATAATAAAATTCTTGCTTTAAATTTCTGCCTTGAGAAAGACCAGGAACTTTAGCTGGTTTAGATATGGGGGAAGAAGCCTCTCTCCCCTGGTTGCTGGTAACATCTCCTTTGGACCCAGATATGTTTTGTTTTTTTTCTTTTCTTGTACAATGCATCACTCCTGATGACTTTCTGCCATTCAAAAATACAGGAAAAATGATAATTGAAATGCTTTTTAAATAGGAAAACCACAATGTTAATTAAAATAAGGGAAGAATGAGAAGCCAACAAACAGTGAAAGCACCAAAGCAAGGAGATATTATGTTCAATAAGGTGGCTGATTTTTTTATTTTATTTTTTTCCTAATTCTGTTGTTTTTTTCCACTATCCATGGTGTAAAAGAAGTATGATGTCAGACATGGGTCAAATTAGATACATGACATAGTACTGTGAGAGAAGGATTAAAAAATAAGAAAAACGAAGACAGTCTTTGTTGGCCGAGACCTCTGAATCCCATTTTTAAATACTGGCAGTGTTACACCTTCTTTAACATACTTGAAACTTTTACAGGTCTCTGGAATTTCTGGGGAAATACTTCAACTATACAAAATGTTTCTTGCTTATTCTTTTCAAAATAACTGTGCTATGAAAAGTTAAGCAACCTTGTTCAGAGAAGACTTCAGGACTACCCAAGGCAATTAGCATAAACTTTGTGGTTTCCAGTTAAAACTTTCCTCTTAATTCCCAAGAAAATCTATCCCATTTTTGGCTTACCATGTTGAATGAAAGAAAAATTCTCAAGCCTTCAAGACTGCATTTGTAAAATAATTTTGAATGTGTGTGGAGGCTTCCAACTCACTAGTGGAAACTGGTTTGTTTAGGAGGATATCAAAACCAATTAAATTTAAATTCTGTGTGGTTTTGTGTCTTGGAGAATGTTCTGTGTAGGATCTTAGAGCTTTCCTTGGATTCTGTAGTGATAATATGTGCTGCTTGAATGAGTTGATTAACTCCTGGCAATTCAAGTAGAAATAAAACCTGAGGAGAAATTATGTTCAAGTGGGTGGCCACTTGCAATATGATACCAGTCTTTAAATTCCTAGAGTCAGATTAGTATGATCTGCTTTATTCTTACAAATACTGGCCTTGGGGCTTTCTTCATTGTCAAGTACATTGAAGTTACAGTTCACTGTGGAGCCATATGTATTATGGATATTACATATTCCTAGCTTGAACAAGGGAGAGGTGGAATGAGAAGTGTGAATATTTTTGTTTTCAGGCGAGGTTGATGCAAGCTTCTAATGTAGAAAGAGGGAATTGTATAGAGCGTTTGACAATGTTAGATGAAAAACTCAAAAATCTGCTTATGTTCAGGAACTTTAGGTACTTTATTTCCCTCTGTATTTCTAGGAATACCTTAATTAAACAAGAAATCTTTCAAGCATTGCTGAAGCAATGCTGCAAGATTGTTATACTTGTTTTCACTGAAGCTATACTTGCCTCTTTCTGTAGCATGTTTGTGAATTAAACATGACTCTCTTTTTACATGAGACAAGGACCATTTAAAAATTTGTCAGTAAAATGCATGTATGCATCCCTATATATATTTTGTATTCTGCATATTTGATTATTATTACCACCTTGCTCCTCTGTCCCCCCACTTTGTTTTCTAATGCTTGAGCACTCATTCCAATTGCTTTCACTAAAGCAAACAGAAGGGAAACCAGGAGGGTCACTGAACGGTTACATTTTGTGCTAAATTGAAACAATTTTATTCAAGGCCTATGTTCTTGCGTTTTTTTTGGATAATCAACTGGTCAAGCTGGGCTCCATCATGTGATTGTAGGTTTGTCTGGCCTAATGTATAATGTGGAGCTCTTTTTATAGTGCTTTTTTTTAGGACTGCTTGAAGGGTGGCTTCCAACCCAGCTGAATTTTTCTAGCACCTGGAGGCAGCTGCTTGAGGGTCTTGGAGTTCCTATGAAACAGAAATTCCAGTAGGTTCGGGGCTGCACTGGGACCAGGGATTTGCACTTTGCCTGTCTCCTTCAGTATTGCTGTGACCTTCATGCTCAATCTGCTCTGAGGATGGTAACCAACTTCCCAGTGAAGACTCTGGAAAAAAAGTGGGAAGAGATTGGCTGAAGTTTCTGCCTTGTGAGCTGTGGAAGACAGTATTACTTATGGTAGCTTTAGGCTGTCATAGGATGTAGAGTTTGGGCTGAACTTTTACATATAGGTTTAGTGCTCTGGAAAGGAGGTGACTATGGTAATTGTATCTCCAAGCCTACTTCATTTTGATGAATGGCATGTGGAGGTAAGGGTATTTTTTTACCCTTCTCATGCTGGAGTATATTTTGTCTTGTCTAAATAGCTTAAAAATGTTGATAACACATTTGGGTTAAGATGGGAAGCAGTTTTTCTTTTCCTGGTTTTCAGTGAGGTAAGGTTAAGAGTTGGTCCCTTGCCAGATGACCTGAATTGATGCTTCCCTGGTGCCTTGTGTCTCCTTTCATTGCCATGAACCTGCCTGTTCCTGGTTTGCCAGTCCAGCCTGATAATCCAGCAGGAAAGTATTTCCTGAGGTGCCATGCAGGTTGAAGGGAGGGCCAGGAGTGGTGCTGTGCTGTGGGGAGGCACTGGAGCCGGTGGTAATCCCAGGAGCGTGGGCTGAGCTCTGATGTCGGCAAGCTTCAGATGCCTGGCTTTGCAGCTCAGTTGAGCATAAAGGGTGGAGGCCAAAATCAGTGTCACTGCTAGGTAAGGGTGAGGTGCCTAGGGTTTCCCTTCATCTCTTGTTCCATTTACTGACAACTTTTTTATTTTTTTGCTCATCAAACATGGCTAAGTAGCTTTTTAGGACTTCAGAGTTAAGGCTACACGTGTTGCTTTAGCTTGTGTTGTCCGCCTGCTGTTGGTTAGCCATGGGGAAGTGCCTACTCCATGTCCCTGGGCTCCCCACAGTTACAGCTGCAGTTGTAAGGTTGGAAATCCTCCAGAATTTTCCTCTCAACTCTCTTCTTGGGAAAGGATGCCATTTATTTAATCCTGGAAACACTCTGCAGTGCTTGTTGCCATTAGTCCTAAATGCATACCAATAAATTGTACATTCCTGTATTCAGCCATATGCTGGCTTGAGCAACTCAAATGCCAGTAAGCCTCCTCTAAGAAAACATCTCCTAGCTCCTGTGTTGGATCTCCTGTGGCCTCCTTGACACTTCATTAATACGTGTTTTCAACTGCTCAAACAGACTGCTATGTTACCTTAAAGGGTTTTGTGTGCTTGTAGTTGTGATGTTATTTTTCTCCTGTGGTTTAGAGTGGTAAAAGGTCAGAATTGGTAATCAAACCTATATCCCTTTCTGCACTCAAAATATATGCCTCCCTTATTATAAATTATTTAATAGTCTGTCTGTTTGTAACTCTCCTTGGATAGCGTGTAGAAACCTTTTTACACACATAAGAACACTGTAGTTGGTATGCCAGTATTTTGGATGCACTTTTCCTATTGCAATTTTTTTCCCCTTAGTAGTCTTCCTTTAGTGTTAGGCAAATAGGGAGGCAATCTATTAATAATGTTACTAATTTCATGCTGAAGATTTGAAAAGGGCAGGCTAATGAAATAGTTGAAGTGAAACAATTTCTTTTTCTTTTTACTCATGGTGACTTTGAGGTCCCTCTGGATGGCATTAGTCCCATGTGAAGGCTTCTACAGTGACTTCTGTTCAGAGATTTGAAACCAGGGAGTATTTTTGGAAAAGCGGATCTGTAGTTTGCCATTGTAGGTTTATACCTTCTTTTTCATAAAAGACTGAAAATGCTACCTCTTCGAGATAAATAATCCTAATTATATCCTTTCTTTTGTGTGTAGTATTATTAGGTTGCATTAAAGATGTAAATGATCAACATGTAGTGTTTGCAGATTTATTCTTTCTATTATGGTTTTGAGTCTCTCTGAATTGTTAGTCCTGACAGTGTTGTGTGGAGATAGTCTTCTTCTAGTCACAATTTTATGGGTTCCATCTACCATTTGATGTAGGTGCAAAGCAGATTGCAACTATAGCACTTTGAACACTTTTATTGGAGTGATCAAGGAGGGGTAGTGTTATGCAATGAAACCCCCAGAGCTTACTAACTGTATGGGAAGTGTGACCGTGTCTAACGGTAAGATTTTTATCTGTGACATTCTGGTTTTCAAGGGGTTTGAAGTGGACGAGTGATCCTCATTAAGTAATCTTGATAGTGCTATTAACAGGAATACATGGTTAGGGAATGCTCTGTACAGCCTCTTTGTGTTACCAGCAGTGGTATTACCCATTAGTGTTACCACATTTGCATTTGCTAGAGCTGTGGGGGTTTTTTGTTGTTGTTTGTTTTATTTATTTATTGTAAACAAAAAAGCCATTTGCCAATGGTCTCTGTGGCCTTTGATGTTCCATTTGTAGAAAATTAGTCAGGAATTAATTTGTCATATTCAGTACTGACCTTGTGGGGATGTAAAGTATCTGATTTTGACAGACTGCTCCTAGAAAACAATTTTTTTTGGTATTTTTTCCCTGACTTGACAAATTTTAGCATTGTATGTTCTTATGCCTAAGCTCAGAATCAGAATTTGTGCTTCGAGGGCATTTAGAAAATAATCCTTGTATAGAAACTTCCCAGTGATCTCACTGCAAACGGGGAAAGTAGAGCTGAAGATACAGATTTGAAACTCTTTTAACTTTTTGTTTGTTTTGTTTAAGTAGTGTTGGCTCTATCTAGAACAAACAGTAAAAAGATTTCATTTTATCGTTCTCTTTTGTACAGGCAAACTAGACTCTGTAGTGTTGACTTACTCTCATGGTTGATTCATTCATCTGCAGTTTGCAGTTGTGGAAAATAAAGTGGTTCTCTGGGAAGAGATAAGCTTAGATAGGTTGCTGTGCTTGTCAGTACAGTCTGAATTTAGGCTGTCTTTGTAGGTGGGACAGTGAGCACTGTGATGTGTCTGAATGGTGTTACTTGAGTTTGTGATAGTCTATTCCACATTGGCAATAGTATATTCATGTGATGTTAAATATGGTTTTAGTCATAATTGTCTAAAGACTCACCACTTGGTTGCTTTTTAATCCTTATAATAAGCACAGAAGAGTAAGTTAGTTAATTTGGTGCTAACTAAAACAGTAATTTTGGTACCAGTCAGACTCCTAAGAAGAAGGGATCTGTTATCATTGGCACTGGTTGCAAAGGGGCTGTGAAGAAGGAGGTGACATCAGTGTTTGGGTAGATAGAACAACAAGCATTTCACCTATAAGGTTCTTAACTAACACTTTGCTACAAAATTCCTTCTAGAGATAAAAAATTAGATTCTTCTCATCTTGTATCTTGTTGAAAGGTCAAAGTTGGTTCTAGATCTTGTAAGAGCCAAGTTTCACACTATTGTCTGCTATTACTAAGTAAGGTATTACTTGAATGCTTCTGGGTGATCTCAGAATAGATGCCTGCATTTTCACACCCTTCCTGTTTAATTTTAGTTGGTCATGAAATCTGTGTGGATCCCTTTTTTCTCCTTCATGGAAGGAGGATGAGGCCGGTAGGATTTACTTAAATTATTTATGTTTCTGTGGCCATCAATATAATAGCTGGATGCTTTATGAAAGCTATAGAATTTGATGTTATAAATTCCCTGTTTTTAAATAAGGCTTGTGGGATTTAATACCTTATCTGAGAGAATGTTTGCAAATGAGTAGCAGAATGCATGACAGAAAAAAAGAAACAGTTGATCACACTTTACATTACACAAATGCTTTTTGTAATCTCACACGTTCATAGATGCAAAATGTCTGTGTTGGAGGTATATAGAAAACATGAAATCACAGGTGCTTACAGGCTGTGGTTACAAACAAACTTTGGAATTTAGAGGAATGACAATTTGTCTTTTTTGAAAAATAGTCACTTTGAAATAGCTAATACCCAGATTAATGAGCTGGTACTGTGCTTCCTGCAGGCAGAGTCACTCTCTTTTGAGTCTGTAGTGAGACCAGTGAAGAAATAATATTCCTCTTCACTGGCTGCTGTGCTTTATCTGTGGAAGAAACCCTTTGAGAACATGGGCTTTATGGTCCTCTTTATTATTTTTTTTTGTATCTTTTTGACTCATTAATTTGACTTCTTGCAGATAATGTAATTTCAAGTTGCCAAGTTGCATGACTTCTGTGCGTTAATATTACCAAGTCTGAACACTTCTACTGTGAGTGATGGTGACAGCAAAAACAAAGAGTAAGCCTAAACTACATTACTACTAAGTTTTAACACAGATTTATGCTTGTAACTTGTTTCAACTTTTGCCATGTTGCTAACAAAACAATTTGTGAGGGCATTTGTATGCATGCTGTTCGTTGTTTCTATAGAGCTGTGAATGGGAATGGCCTTTCCTACACAAAAAATTACTCTAATTTCCCTTCTCCAAAAATCTTATGATCTGAAACACAAGGCAAGCTGTGAAACAGTAGCTTAAATAATGGGGGTAAAAGAGACTGAGCAGAAGAAGAGGTAGAATTTGCATCTGAGTTAAGAGATTGAATTCCTAGTTTTATTTTCAGATTTAAAAAGTTCTTTTTTTAATGAGAGTTTACCAGCAGACCTGTACCTACCCATTACAAGTAGCAATTTTTATGGGAAATAGGAAAGCTGGACATACAGCAGGTTATGAGCCCATAATTTATGATCCAATGTGCAAGCACATATGAGTGGAATATAATAAGCTGGCAGAGGAGGTGAAAGTGCCATTTTTTCATAGGGGCTGAATCTGAAGGACAGCATTAACTTTGTAAATATTTTAGTGAAGGTCAGTGTTGGTCAAGCAGTGATTTATAAGAAATGGCTTAATTTTTTTTGTCAACACCCGGAGCAAGTCTTTAACTTCCATCCATATTTGCTTATTACTTGCTGGTATTTCTTCCACCTTCCCACCCCCTGTGCATTCCAAAGATAGCCCAGAAATACTCTTGGGTAGAATCAGCTTGAAGGCTCTGGAGTGCTTGTTGTAAGGAAGAGATTAGATTTGTTTGGACAGGAGTGTATAGTTTAGTTGCTCATAGCATGGTGTGACACAAGTGCATTTAAATTGTTCTAACAAATAAAGTTGGTCTCATCTTGTTTTACATGTGATGTTGTTACAAGATGTGTTTCTGTAAGTAACCTGTGTTGGGAGATAATAGAGAACATCAAACAATTTCAGATGCTTGTAAGCTATGTTTATAAATTCCAAAAGTGCTGGGTTTTTAAATTATTTTTTGGGGTCTTTGTTTTTGTGTGTGAGAGCAGCACTTAAATTTTTTATTTTTTTTTTAGGAAGAAAGCTCTCCTGTGTAATTATATGTGCACTAATTATAAATGCAACATTAACTTGAAATGAAACCACAAAATAAATGTTTTGCCAGATGTTTAAATAGTGTGATTTCACAGGTGTTTCATATGTGAATTCTATCTTCCTTCTGTTGACATCAATCTTGGGTGGTAGTCCTTACTGCAATTAGGTCTAACCACAAGAAATATCATAATAGTTTTGTTCTTGGCTTTTGTACATAGCGCTTACAGTGTCATGTGTTATTTTTCTGACTCTAAACTTTCATTTCTCTTGGAATGTCAAGCTTCATATATGCAGCAATTTCCTTTAAAGCTGTGTTGGGCTTATTTGTAGAAGCACATCCCTTTTGTGATATCAGTGACTAAGTGCAAGGAACTAAAATTTTTAAAAAGCATTGGAGAAGATGCCTTAAGTAAAGATTTGAAGTGAATTCTTTGGTTCTCTCCATCTTGCATAAAAGCACTTTTTTCTTATCTAGCATTTGAGTGTGGGCCTGAAGGGGTTTCTGGTGTTTCCTATCCACTTTGGTGGGAACTATCAGAATGATGAATGGAGGAGGTGCTGCCTGCTACAGCAAGGTTGAAACTTTCTGCCAGATGAGCTCATGTAGCCATGAAGTCAGTTGAAAGCTATAGAGTTTGTCACTGCATGGTATCTCCTCCTGGTAATGCAACATGTGAAGATCCTCCTTGGGATCCCTTTTTTGGCCTTCAGGAGGCTAGGTAGCATGAAAAGTCAGCAGATCAGCAAACATCCAGGTGGGCTCTCCCAGCTTGCAGAGCTCTTAAGTTTGCAGCAGAGCAGGAATTTCTTAGGTACTTGGTGGTGGTTTTTTTTTTTGTTTGTTTTGTTTTGTTTTTTACACAGAGGAAGCTGCTTTATTGTTCCTCATTCCAATACAACCCAATACTCAGACTTTTGTGGTCTTATACTTTGTCCCTTCACCATGCTGTTGGGAATCGATTGGCCTGAGCTTGTCAGACCTCAGACTATTGGTCTCTGTGTATCCTCAGCATGATATTTTCACCTCCTTCCTTGATTAAGCCCCTTTTTTCTCTTTTTTATATATATTTTTTTTTTTGGGGGGGGGGAAAGGCAAAAGAAGCTGTAGAAACCCCTCAAACGTTCAAACTTCCTCCAAGGTCGGTGCGGGTTTTGGGGTTGTGTGTGCGTGGCTTGGCTGTTTGTTTGTTTGTTTGTTTGTTGATTGCTTTGTTCTTATTTTCCCTGCTGCGGAGTCTCCCCCAAGCCCGCGGGGTTTTGGGGGCGGATCTCTGAAAGTGATTGTTTTGTTGGATTTTTGCTTTGTTTTTTTGAGAGGATCCTAGCCCGGACTAGAGAGGAGAGAGGTAAATCCGCCGGCAGCGCCTGTGTCTGAATGTTAATAAGCACCTTTTACAGCCCGAGTGCGGTGGAGGCGGCGACTGGTTTATTTAAGGTTGGGTGAACTTTTCTTTCCCACCTGCAAAACTGGCATATCTTGGATTTCGTTTTACCAGCCGTCCTCTTCTGCCGAAGGTTCGTAGAAATTCATGGGATCGAGGTGTGAAGCTGGAGAAATTTGAAAAAATAAGGAAAGCCTGCTGGCTTCATTGGAAAGCTGTCACAGCTGAAGCAGTTGAGAATTTGAATGTGGAAATGTAACAGTAAAATTCCTCTTCCTCTCCTGCTCCTATCTTCATGCTGTCATGCAAACATACATTTTATTTTGCCAGTTTACAAGTCCATGCAACTAATTTGTGCTGTATGAGTAATAGTTCTTGCACCATCTTTCCCAAGCCCACAGCATCCTTGGCAAGGGTGATCTTGCCAGCAGTTCTACTAGCCAATGTGTAAGTGCCTCTCTCAGTACCACTAAGGTGTGTCTGGCTGGTCACAAGGGCTCCCTAACCAAACGGGCTTGGTAGAGCAGGGTGTCACACTGTCCTGCTGTTAAATTTGAATTTTCAGATTCTGCTGCCGGTCTGAGGACGGGCAGTAGGAAAGATAAATTGATGACGAAGGACTGCTGCTGTCTTGAGTGGCAAGAAACCCACAAGCCTGGTGAGGGCCAGCGCCTCAGGCGTGTGACTGCACCTCCAAAGCCTGGAGGAGGTTGGAGGTGATCTCCTCTGCCTTTGGTGGATGAATTGCAAGGGGATCCCCTCCAGCTGTCCAGATACTTCTTAATTATTTTAATTCTTAGGTATTGAGACCATGTACACTGATTTTTAAAAAGTTTTGCCTACCAAATTATATGATTCAGTGATTTCCACTCGCTTAAATAAGTAGTGTGTATGGTCAGTAACTTCAGCACTAACTTGCGCAGAAGTGTTAGTGTATATTTTTAGCAGTATGTCTGGCTCCTGGGGCTCTGGAAATGGCTTCCTGTTCAAATTCTTAATTGGTATAACTCATTGTTATTTTTTGGTAATTCTAATGTCTTATGTTTTCTCTGTCATCTATCTACAGAAGAGCAAAACAGTTCAGTTTTCATAGTTCCCCTTTTCTGCCTCTTTC
>NW_009953496.1:4607717-4629417 GCF_000747805.2 Chaetura pelagica | reverse complement strand
TCTTTCCCTCTATTTTGAATTTCTGAAATGCTCTAAAAGGCTCCTGGAAAATCGATTTGCTGTTTGTGTTGGTTTAATGCTTAACACTGGCTGTGTGTCCTTTGTACCGGCAGCTGTGGAATGCTCTGCTGCAGTTGGATTTGTGTGTTTTCTGACCTGCTAAGTACAATTAGGAACTTCGTTACGAGAGGAAGGGATTTGAGTTTGCTTTCTGTATTTAAAATTTTTAAATACTAACTTTTCAAGAGTTACACTTCCTTCGTTCTATGCATGAATGTTTATGCCATTTTGTATGGCTTTTTCTGTGTTGCACTTTCACAATTAATTTTATATTCCACGTAGTAAACTTACAAACATTTAGAACAATACAGAGCAGGTGTGCTACTGCATTTGTATCTCTACCTGCCTCTCCCGTGTTACAGAAGAAACCTGAGGTAGGAAGGCATAGAAGTTGAAGTGTGCTAGGTTGGAAGTTAAGTGATACAGTTTATTTTATTGACAGTTTTTGTTGTTTGTTTTCCACACTGTAGGGAAGAGTGAGCTATCATCCTGAAAACCTGCTAATTAATACTTTGATGCTTTGTATGGTACAGCAAGGCTGCCAAGACTCTTCGTGAACTTGCTACTTATCTCGAGTATATATTTTGAGGAGACTTGCTCATGTATAATCTGCTTAATAAAAAGGAGTAAAGGAAGCTCAGGGAAGCATTAGGAATATTACATGTTTGTCTTGAGCTGCAATCCATATTTGGGAAAAAAGAAAATCCCATATATTTTTTTTAAATTTTTTTCCCCCCCTATTAAATGTGTTTTAGAAAGTAGGACATTCAACTAGCAGCTTTTTTTTTTTTTTTACCTGTAATTTCTGGGCTTCTTTCTCAGAACCTTCCAAATATGAATTTTGCTGATTATTTCACCCTCAACTACTTTGAAGTAGTTACTGTCCTTCTGCAAACCATACAAGGGGTAACAGTACGTTAGGAGGCAACAGGAGAAGGAACCCTCGGAGCTGTTGGCACGTATACCTGAGTATGTAACTGGGAGGAACAAATGCCTGGTGGCAAGGCTTTGAAGAATATTGTGAGAGACGTTAGTTTAATTTAAATTGGAATTTAGTTTGGCAGTTGAAAAGGGACATTCACAACCTGTTGATAAAGAAGAAAACAAGCTTTCTTTACAGGGAGGTATGCAAAATTGCAAGTGGAGAAATTAAAATAAGTTAAAAAAAAATAATCAAAACAACTCTGACTCTGTAGTTCCTTTAAGGAATTTAGTGAAAATGCTAAAAATGCCTTTAAGGCACTGGAAAGAATTCCTTGGGTCAGAGATTCTTTTGGGTCTCCTGAGTGCTCCTAGGCCAGATGAAACTTAAAAGGTAGAAGCAGAGACCATGAAGGCAAAACTAACCTGTAGAGGTTTTACCAGTCAAATAATTTTTGATGTGAGGGCTATTACAAGTGGCTGCTAACAAAAAGAAAGAGTGGACATGCCTGGAAAATTTCTGAAAGCTTTTGGTATGGAAGTGGACACGAAAAAATGTACCCTACGTAGACATTAGTTGGTTTCAGTGCTTGCTGCTCTAATAAAACTGAGCAATTTGTGAAACCTTTTTTTTTTCCTTGGTGATAGAAGTGACTGGTGTGTTTTCAAGGGTTGTATCAGGAGTGGATTTCATCCTGTGCATGCAAGAGGTCCTACAGGATAAATAGAACAAATGGGTGGTATTGAGACACCAAGCTGCATGCTAATAAGGGCAGGCTTGGACTTTGAAGGACCTTTTTTGTGACCTCTGATGTGCCTGTAGGGAGATGCTATGCACACTCATGCAGTGTTTCTGAACTAAGCAGGTCTGTGCAGTAATACGTCTAAAGTATTATGCTGTTGGACTAAGCTTGCCAGGATGTTTCCATCCACAAAAATTCCTTGTCAGCATTGTCTTAGTGGAGCTCTGTTGCTAGGGGAAAAACAGGTTTGGGCTGAGAGCAATTATAATATAGTTAACAAGGAGGGTGCAGCTTAAACTTAGACCTTGAGGGTAGAGTCCACTGTAAAAAAAGATTTTGAAAGTTTGTCAGAAGATATGAGATAAAAAGATACCCTACTGATAGAGGCTTTCATAGCAGTTAATCAAAGGCAGTAGTTACCATGAAGAGCAGCTGCTTATACAGAATGCTTTCAAAGACAAATGAAGAGGTCGAACTCTGCTGCACTACCCTATAAGCTAGGAGAGCTGTTGTTTAACATGTTATTAACAGTCCTTCTGTGGTCAGATAATGGAGAAAAAGTGTTAAACCGAAGATGCCTGGGCCTAGCAATATTCACCACCATATTCACACACCAAGGAGTTTGAAGACCTTGATGTATATTAGCTGTGGACTGACACAGAGGTAGCTTTGCCCTGAAGTGCAAGGATCAGAATATTTAGCAGGTTTTTGTTTATTCTGATTTGAAATATCCCTCAGAAGTATTTTGATAGTATGGTGGAGGAGTCAACTAAGAACTCATGTTGTCTTTGTGTATCCAGTTGCTTTATTTTTTTGCCATGAGATGTGTACCATATAAGTGCTTGCTTGGTTGTTTTTTTTTCCTTCTAAAAAAAAGAAGAAAAAAAACGTTCTATGGTAGACCATGCCTTTTGTTTCCCATGATTAGTGAGATTAGTGTCAGCCTTTCAACCGAATATGAGAAAGTTTTCTTTCCCATGAACCTGGAGAAAGTATGCATTTAGTGGATTCAAAGATCTGTATGTTTCAGAGTCTAGAAGTAAAGTAAGTTCCAGGAGGGGAAACACTGAAGGGCTTTTAACCCCTGGGGGAGGACTTCGTGGCAGTGTTTGCTGTGCTAGTCCGCTTGTAGTCATCAGTGCTGTGTTCAAGGCTGATGAAAAGATGTTCCATAGATTTTAATGAGACCATAAATTAAATGGAACAAGGTTATACCTGAAATCATTTGTGGGGGTCCTGGAGACCTGTGTCCTGATGTCCTAGAAAATGAAGTTTACAGTAGTTGTAGAGCACTGTTTTCCTTTGATGCCTACAGCCAGGAAGAAGGCCTTGTCTATCCCTGTCATAGTTCAGAGTTAGGTTTATAAATGAAATGTGGTTACAGATCTTTAACTGTAGGAATTCAGCTGTGTGGAAACAATGAGAAGCAGCAATCTGTGATGGTGTCTAGTTGTATCGGACCAGAGGAGTGATAACCTGGCACTTTTGAAGGGACAGGCGCAGAGTGGGAGTAGTTGACTGAGAAAATATTTTCATTATCTACAAAACTATTCCCATTAGGGTGACTCTAGGTTTAAGCCTTGTCTGTCTAAAGCGGAATTTCATTTTGTGTTATCTACTTTATTTGCTCAATATACACAAACCACTATAAATTTAAGTTTACAGTGCAGTCAGGCGAATTGCTCTGTTCTGTGGCTGGTTGTATTCTTCTGTGGTTGGGGTAGTGTACGTATTGGTGGAGTGTCCTGTCTCTTTGGTTCTCTTAAAAGGAAAATAAATTAATGGAATTAGGAGGGAAATCGTAGTTACCTTCAGGTTAAGTTTACCATAGTTCATTTAGAAGAATTTCTTGAAAGTGCTTGTTGCATGTAGCAGAACGTGAATAGGCTTTATTGCCAGGCCCATTTCAGCCATGGTTGATAGCACTAGTAAGAATGAATTATTGAAATTCCTCTGCTGCTCACTGTGAAAAAATACAGTGCCTAGTAGCTGAGCAACATGAAGTTGACATCCTGTTATTTGTACTTTGATCTATTAAATAAACCAGTTGATTGTAACAGGAAATGAAGTAAAGTTTTTCTTAAGACTTAATGCCAAAGAAAGTATGCGCATTCCAAAGACAGTCTTTAAGGATAGTCAATAGTGGTTGGTTTGCTTTTTTTGGCACCTGATAGAGGAAGCAATGTAATGGAATAACTGAAAATGGTGTATCTTTTCTGTGATCAGCTGCACCTCAGACACGGAAATATCCAAAGATTTATGTTGGTGTTACTACTAACTTTGAAAAGGCCAAGTGATCTACTTATTTCTTAAAACACAGTGAGGCTAACGCTTTTTGTACTTGGTCCAAGAATCATGTGTAGTTGACAATGATACGTAGGAGATACTTTCTTATCTACAGTTTAATGTGAATAGGAGTGGTTGTTTTCATTAAATAAGAATGTCATGTCCTGCACAATATAGCAAAGCCTGCTATAGACTAGCAAACATTTGTTTGTGAATTACAGGAGATGATTGCTTTTGTCAGTCTTGAGTGTATGGAAATATAGAGGTGTGCTCCAATAAGCTGTAGGTATCCTGCGTCTGAAAGGGTCTTATTTGATAGTTCAGATACCAGTTACCTTTGTACTTGGTAGGAGAGTCTTTCAATTATGCCTTTTAACCATCTTTTAAAAGACAAGTGACATGAGAATAATGGAAGAAAAATTGATTGAACAATTACTATTATTTATTATGCCAGTGTGCTAATGTTATGGACTCTTATGTGATCAGTTTATTATTTGTGTATTGCAACACGATATGCAAAGATTGTTTGTTGTGTTATGTGAGAGATGAAACAGGTCATCAAATCCCAAATATAACTTTTCTGTCATGTTGTATTTTCAAGATAAAACAAAAGGAGAGGGATCATCAGTAAAATAAAAAAACCCAGATTTTATATTAGTGTTTTTTTAGCTTGATTCCAGTAAAAGAAGGAACAAACCTACTGCAACCTTATTCAGTCACTTCCTCTGAACAGTTTTTTATTAGATGCATTACTGAAGAGCTGAAGTCTGATAGAACTCTAGATATGGATTTTTAGAGTGATACTGGAGGACTCAGGAAGAAGTTCATGCAACTTTCAGAAACAGTCTTGAGAAATATCTTTGTGTTCTGTATTTGAATACTGGTTCTTTTAATTTGTCACATCTTTTTCTATCTACCCTGAATGCATCAGTCAAACATATTTGTGTAAATACATTAGAACAGACTGCAGCAATTTGTAACCTATAGCTTAAGGCTTTGCTTTAAATTGTTGTTTTAAATTGCATCTCCAAAAGGATTTTTTTATTAGCTTTAAAACAAAACAAATACAAACCCAAGTCCTATATGAAACTGAAACACCATGACAGTTGTGTTTATCACTGTACATCTTAACCATCCTCAAATATATAGATGTTAATCTAGGAAAAAGATTTCCTTGGCACCTCAATTTAGAAAAAAAGGTTTGGTTTTTTTTCCATTTGTGATTACCCTCCCTACCTTGCTCACCCCACCTCTGAATTGGTAGCATTATGTTAGTATGTAAAATGAATCATTGTATGCACATTTGCAGAGAGCGTTCTGCCTGTGATGAAGCAGTGGACATTCTTGACCTGGAAAAAAGTGAAGATAAAAGGGGGAAGACACCTCGCAAGAAATACATATGCAGATTCAAGTTCAAGTTTTGTATTCAAGTCAGCTTCAAACTGGGTTGAGGTTTTTAATCGCTCACTCTGAATTTAATTTAATTATGTTAATCAAGGAATAGCTGAAGAACAGCTAACTATTAAGCTATCTAATGGCTATTCTATTTATAGCTAAGGGCCAACATAGCAGTTAGCTCAGTGATTTATTTTTTCTTGCCAAATTGTCTCTTTCTTTGCTTCTCTTGCACTGCATATGGCTAGTTCCACTAAGGGTGCTAACAGTTAGTAAAGCATTTCCTACCAGTTATTCATAAAACTAGTGTAGCTATATGCTTGTGTTATGCATTGTGCTTGTATCTATGTTTAACTTTCCTCTATTTTTACAACATTTTAAATAAGCCTAGAAACAGATTTTTTCCTCCTACATTGTATAACTCAACCCTTTAAAATTAGCAGAATATTTTCCAATAGAATTGAAATGCCTGTGGCAATTGCCTGACTTTGTAGATATATTTATTTCCCTCTAACTACAAAAGATTATATATAGGTAAAAATGTAAATACCACATCCATGGTTCATGTGCTTGTTACAAAATGAAGAAAGCATAAACCAAAAAATGTTGATCGTCCTCCTGAATACTGAATTTTCTCTTGGTATTTCTTAGTATTTTGTTAGCTTGTTGGCTAGTGACTCAGATTCCCTTTCTCTGTTCAAGCTAAAAGCTTAGGATCTTGAAAAATTATGTTTCAGTATGCCATGAATGGGCTTGCCCTTCCTACAAATGCTTTCAAAATGCATTTTTAAAATTAATGGAATTTTAATCAGTATCTCTGCTGTTGAGCCCGTGATTTAGCAAGAGTTAGGAAACTTCACACATTCTGTCACTGATGCCTTTTGATACTTGGTTTATCTGAGCAAGGAAGTTGTCTGATTCCATTTGTACAATAGCAGTGACTAAAGGTAGTCTTTTGGGGAAAGGTGGAAAGTTATTTTGCATTATAAAGTGTTGTGTGCTTCCACACAGGTGTAATATTTGCTGGAAGGATTTAGTGTTTGTTTCTGGTGCAATCCTCAGCTAGGCTGAAGTACACTTATCCTCATGGTGGATTATGAAGGAGTCGGAGATAGTCTGGTTGCTACTTGTCACAGTTGGGTGAATACAATCTCCAGCTGTTAGTTCCACCTTCCAACTCTCAAATCCTCTGGTTTCACCTTCCTGCTCTTGCAGTAAACCTGTGAAATACAGATTAAGAAAAAAAACAGCCCTTTTTTTGGGAAAAAAATAAAATAAAATCTGGCATAAGGAACATCTGCACTTTGTGGTTTAGATTAGGAAACTAGATTTTAGTGACTTGCTAACAGTCAAGGGCCAGCGATGAAGATAGGATGGACAATCCGCAATCCAGATGTAGAGTTTCTAGAGACTGTTATGCTGAAGTCGGGCCACCTCTGTCACTATCTCTTCCTGGAAATAATCACACAAGTGATTATCTTCTGCATGATTTGACTGTTCCAAGCTTGCTTCTATGAGATTTGTGTTTTTACCTTGATGAAGAGCATGAAATAGCTTGTAGGGCTACAAAAGGAATAAATGACATTGTTTCTAAGCAGATCTTTTGTCTTTATAACAACAAAAAACCCATCAGAAGAAGTTTTATGGGAGCAGGAAATTTACTGGGGACATGGTGGTACTGGTGGAGAAGAAGCCTAAAGGATGTTTTCTGTTCTTACTGTGTAAGAAAATCTTGTTGTTTGCACATCCTGTGTATTGGTGCCAGAAGGGCAGAGTTTTGACTTCTGTTTATTTGTATAATTTCTCTGATGCCAGTGGAAGAATGAGTGTGTGAGGAGAGGGCCACCTTTTCAGGGACAATACCTGTTTGTGTTTGTTGGCTTTATCAGAACTGAGGCATAGGTCTTGCACCAAGAATCACAGAATGGTTTGAGTTGGAAGGGACCTTGAAGATCATCTAGATCCAAGCCCCCTGTGATAGGCAGGGGCACCTCCCACTAGGTCAGGCTGCTCAGAGCCCCATCCAACCTGGCCTTGAACAATTCCAATTTGAACATAGAATTCCTTGAACAAAACGTGTTCCAGTGCCTCACCACCATCATTGTAAAGAATTTCTTCCTAATGTCTATGCTAAATTTCCTCTCTTCCGGTTTCAATCCATTACCACTTGTCCTTTTGCTACAAGCCCTTGTATAAAGCCCCTCCCCAGCTTTCCTGTAGCCCCTTCAGATACTGGAAGGCTGCTATGCAGTCTCCCTGGAGCCTTCTCTTCTCCAGGCTGAACAGCCCCAACTTTCTCAGCCTGTCTTCATAAGAGAGGTGCTCCGGCCTTCTGATCATCTTCATGGCCTCCTCTGGACTTGCTCCAACAGCTCCATGTTCTTATATTGGAGACTCCAGAACTGGACACAGTACTCCAGGTGAGGTCTCATTGAGAGCAGAATAGAGGAGGAGAATCCCCTCCTTTGACCTGCTGGCCATGCTTCTTTTGATGCAGCCCAGGACATGGTTGGCTTTCTGGGCTGCAGTTCACTTTGCTGACCCACATTGAGCTTCTTGTCCACCATCACCCTAAGGCCCCTCTCCTCTGGGCTGTTTTCGATACATTCTCTACCCAGCCTGTATTTGTCCTTGGCATTGCCCCGACCCAGGTGCAGAACCTTGCACTTGGCTAGGTGAACTTCATGCAGTTTGCACTAGCCCACCTATCAAGCCTGTCAGGGTTCTCCTGGATGGCATCCCTCCCCTCCAGTGTGTTGACCTCACCAAAAGCTTGGCTGTCATCAGCAAACTCACTGAGGGTGCACTCAATTCCACTGCTGAAATGCAGCTTTAATCTACATCTCTAAAGGCTTCAGTGCTTGTCAGTCTTGTTTTCTTTTGTATTCTAATTAGGCAACTAATGCATTAGAAGATAGACTGGCAGATCACCTAATTGAGAGTTTTGTGTTTGCTTGGTTAGAAAGATTTGCTGGAATAGGATATGCTTGACAGATTGGTTGCAGACCTCCTGGAGGGAGAGGTGCCATTATCAGTGATGTAAATGCTAAGTTGTAAGAGCATATAGGATAATTGTAAATACTGATGTGTCACATCTCAGATTAAGAAGGATTTAAGCTGTGATCTCAGTCAGAAATTAAAAAAGAATATGTTGGAATTTTCTGATAAAATGGCCAATTTAATTATTCAGACTTGTAGTCATTGTTAAGTTTAACTATGCTATTTCTATTGGGGCATGTTGTTCTCAGGATGAGTGAATATTTGCAAACTGGCCCCAAAATTGTTGCATGTTTGCTGATGACACTAAACTGAGAGGAGTGGCTGACACACCAGAAGGCTGTGCTGCCATTCAGTGAGACCTGGACGGGCTGGAGAGTTGGGCGGGGAGAAACTTGATGAAATTCAAAAAGGGCAGGTGTAGAGTCTTGCATCTGGGGAAGAACAAGCCCATGTACCAATACAGGTTGGGGGCTGATCTGTTGGAGAGCAGTGTAGGAGAAAGGGACCTGGGGGTCCTGGTAGACAGGAGGATGTCCATGAGCCAGCAATGTGCCCTTGTGGCCAAGAAGGCCAATGGCATTCTGGGGTGTATTAGAAAGGGTGTGGTTAGTAGGTCAAGAGAGGTTCTCATCCCTTCTCTATTCTGCCTTGGTGAGGCTGCATCTGGAATATTGTGTCCAGTTCTGGATCCCTCAGTTCAAGAAGGACAGGGAACTGCTTGAAAGAGTCCAGCGCAGAGCTACAAAGATGATGAAGGGAGTGAAATATCTCCCTTATGAGGAAAGGCTGAGGGAGCTGGGTCTCTTAAGCTTGGAGGAGACTGAGGGGTGACCTCATCAAAGTTTACAAATATGTTAAGGGCAAGTGTCAGGAGGACGGAGCCAGGCTTTTTTCAGTGGTGTCTAGTGATAGGACAAAGGGCAAGGGATGCAAACTGGAACATAGGAAGTTCCACATAGACATCAGAAAAAACTTCTTTCCTGTGAGAGTCACAAAGCACTGGAACAGGCTGCCCAGGGAGGTTGTGGAGTCTCCTTCACTGGAGACATTCAAAACCTGCCTGGACAAGTTTCTGTGTGATGTGCTCTAGGTGACCCTGCTCTTGCAGGGGGGTTGAACTAGATGATCTTTTGAGGTCCCTTCCAACCCCTAAGATTCTGTGATACATAGGGATTTTAATGGTTTAATTCATAGTCTGTGAGCACACAGAATATCATCTAAATTTGTCTTACTGCATTTTTGGTGTAGTGACTTCAGGGAAGTTGAATTGTTTGAGGCAAATAGTCTGGGAAAACACCTTTGAAGGCAAAACCTCCTGTTTGTGTAGACTGCAGTTATTTCACTTTTGCCATGTGGTTTCAATGTCGAATTGATGTGTGATGCTTGACTTGACAGCTCATGTGGGATTGCTAGGTAAAATGGAATAATTGTTAATGGGGCTACCTGTTTTTGCCTGTATTTTACAGTTTCTTTGTATTAACTGTTGCAAAAGGTTTTTAATTTTTGTAAACTTTTTGTTCTTGTAACAAATATAGATGAATGAGAAGGTACGTGGTATCTTGCTTTGGATATTGACAGACCCTTCAGAAACTAATTTTTCAGTAACCATGGATGCGAGACTAGGGTATAGAAAACTACTTTGTATAAGTTTGAGGCTTATATTTTCAGTTGACAAAAACAACTAGATAAAACTGTTGTGAATTTCTGTCAAATTTGCTTACTGTAATTTTTAACAAAAACTTGATTTCTGTGATACTGGTAATGCGATATTGTGCTTTTCACTTTGAGATGACAACTGCTTATGTTCAATAGTCCAAAAGTTATTAACACATGACATGGAAAATGAGATAATGCAAAATGCTGGAATGTTTAATCCTAATTTTAGTTCAGTTGCAGAAGAATGAAAGAACAAACACAAAGACAGGCTGAATCAGCCTCTTGGTTTTGTAAGTAGTCTCTTCCCAGATGCAGTATTGTCATGTTCACACATGGAACTTTTGTCTCAGAGTTACCAGGTTACTTTAGTTTTCAAGGAATAAACAAAAGAATTTCACTGTCACCCTCATGACTGGCAATATTAAATTATAATTAAAAATGCTGCTTGCATAAGCAAAACCACTTGGTTGCTAGTGGATAATGTGATGTTTAACCTTATAATCAATTTTTATCTTGGATTAAATCAGCGTTGTTGGAATATATGCTAGGTATTTCATAAACCACCTACCATGACCTACTAAAAACTGATAGTTTTCCTGGTTTTTTTTTCCTTTTGAGTCTAGGAGGAGGAAACAATTAATGATGAATTGTCAAAATGTCAAAGGCAGAATGCAGTTACAAAACAGTCTTCTGTTGTAGATATTTAGTGAGTGACGAACTACTAGTGTTGACTCAGAGATAGCATAATTGACTTACACATGGTATAATTTCCCTTTCTTTTTTTCATTCCTGCAGGCCTCACAAAATTGTTTTGTATCTTGAAACATTTTTAATGGAGCTATTAAAAAGTAGTCTTATGTTAAGGAGCTGCACTGGTATCATGGGATACCACCAATGAGCCAAAATCACTGAGATAAGACTCTCATTCTAAATATTTAAAAATAACTTATAAGAGCATCAATTTTACTATTTTTTTTTTAATTGAGGTGATTTAATATACCAAAGATGTTATTGTGCCAAAATATCAGTTTGAGATTTTGTGAATAACTTTAGACTCTTAGGATCACAGTTTTTAAAATTAAGTATCCAAGCTCACTGTCACAGCTAAAGTAATACTTTGACCACAAAAAAGTCATTATAGGTTATTAGACCTTATGAACAGTGAGGGTTGTACTATATACAGTGTTATTCATTGGAGTGTTATTTTGCAAAAGGTCAATTCAGGTAGAAATTCTGAATGCTTACATGCTTATTAAAAAAAAGAATAAAGAAGAGGTTAATACGGGGTGAAGTGGTTGTGCCTTGATGTTTGCTGTATTTGGTATTTAACTGTTCTAGCAATTAGTGAACAATTACTGAGTGGGTTAGGTTGTGTCCAATCTGTGTGAAGGGACGTGGCTATTTCTTTTTCGGAGAGCTCTGATTGCCCTGACTGGGTTTGCTTTCAGTATTTAGCCATCAGGGAAGTGCAATTCAACAGTTTCTCTCACTAAGTAGGCTTCAATAAAAAAAAGTGAAAGGCATTCTATCCATCTTTTGTGGTCTGAGGGGTGCTCTTGTGGGAGAGGGCAGCATCTGCCAAGCACTGTGTTCTGCATGTTTTTGGTAGCTTGTGGATCAGAAAATCTTGATTTCTGCTATACTTTTCTCAGCTAAAAAGAAAATGAATAGTATATTCAGTTTTTTTTAGTCTTCTTTCCTTCTTGGCAGCACTTTATTTCCAGTTTCCTTGTGTAGCTAGTGGTTTAGGTATTTGAACAAGTTGTCACAGGATAAGGTAAGGCATGAACTTCAAGCATGCCAATGACTGTGGCAGCTGTGGATTTGGGGTGTGCTGTGGTACATGTGGAAAGAACCTAGTGCTTAAGTTATGTTGAAACAGGAGCTAGGACATAGTCTAGGAAGCACAACAGAAGCACTGGGAACTGTTTTCTTCCTGGTAATGTAGCATAAAGTTGAAGAGGTGCTACTGAGCAGCAGCCAGAGATGAGAGAAAGGCCTGGGACTGTACTTGCTAGATGGAGAAATATACTGTCAGTTTATGTGATAGTTATAGGTATAGACTTATAAAATGGTGCTGTAGAAGGGCTTCTGGCTGTCCTCTTGTACCCAGAAGAATCAGACATGGGGTGTGTTTTTTAGAGTGTAGGACTGATTTTTAAACCACAGTGAAAAAAAATGAGTGATCTTTAAAACACATTGCTTTTAGCTGCCTGTAATCTCTACTTTATCTGATCAGCATGCTTGAATAAACTAACTCTACAGGAGCTCTGTTTCCTTGTATGTAAGAAAATGTGAGGTGTGAAGAAATAAGTATAGTGGTGATAGCATGAGGGGGATGATGTGTGGCTTAAAAAAAATTTAGTCTTGCAAACAACCTGTAATGTGAATGAAATATTCGGTGTTAGAAAGTCTTGATGTAGCTACATCTGTGATGTAAATTCAGACTTCTCAGAAAGTAATTTAAAGTATCCTTGAATCTGGACAGTATTTCATGTGAAGATGTGCTTTTAGAGTGTAAATTCACATGTTTCGTAACACTTGTCACGTTACTTCTCCACCAGATTACTGGAATATGATTTTGATTATTTGGTCCTTGGAAGAGTCTATGATGTTCTTAGCTGTCATTATTTTTTTGTTTTATTTTGGTGTTAGTTCCCCCCTGCTCCCCCCAGCTGAGCATTTAAACTTTCAGAGCAGGTAAAAGCAACCTTTTCTGGGTCCTTTTCTGAGCCAGAAAGTGTTACTAGATGAGATTGACTCTTGTTGGGTTACCAGATCTGTTTTGTCAGGGTGCATACATTTGATTTTGGTAAAAAAAGGGGTGATCTGTTTTCTTCAGAAGGTCTTTTAATACTTAGGAGTTACGGTACTGCTGCCTGTAAGCAATCTCTTTTTCTACTTAGAAACTTAACCTAATCTCAGAGAACAACAGTAAATGGGATGTTTTTTTTCATTGCCATTTGTTACCAGTGTCATTCTCCCCTGCTCTAGTGGTCCCAAAACCATTTTATGATGCTTATACTAAATTAATGTCTCTTGCCTTCTTTTAGCTGACTCCACCAAAACTTCTGGCTAGTAGCTAAGCTGGTTGTTGTTTTCCGGATATGAAAACATAATTTCATATGCAATTGGATAATAGGTGTTTGAATTCTTCTAAAGATTTTTGAAATTTGGGAAGTGCTCTCTTGTGTTTTGCTTTGAACACTACAATTAAGAATTTTATCTTTTGTGAAAGGAGTCTTCTTGAAAGCATTGATGATGTGCTAGCAGAAAGGTACTGAGTGAAAAATTGCTGTTGAAGCCATCAGAACTTTGCTTTATGTGCAGGATCTTGAAAAGCATCAAGATTTGTACTACTTTGCTGAGTATATTTCTCTTATTTTTCGTTTTCTGGATCACTGAGAGAATTTGATACTTTATGGTGTTCGTATAGAATGTAAATATTTTGTCTAAGAGTTTGGAGTTCTGTTTTAAGTAATTTTAAATGTTAGTGGATACTTGCTTTCAAAAGCAAGAACTGAAAGATTAAATGTTGTGTCTTTACACAGTGATGCTATGTGCTGGAGAGATAATGAAATACTAAAGAGGTGCTTAGCATTCCATGTATACTTAGTTAATCTGACTGTATGACTGCCAGATGTTTCAAGGGAGTCATGTTTCCGAAGATGCTTCTCCTGTTAACTTTTGGGGTTAGGGAAATGGTCTATGTTGCTAACCTTTGATGGTATGTATTATGCTTGACATAAAAAGACATTTAAGATATTGACAATCCTTTTTTTAATGTCAAAGATGTGTTCCACCCAGAAACAGACCTCCCTCTGTTAAGGGTTATAGATAAGTTTCTTTGCAAGCTTGCACAAGAGTGGCAGTACACGGAGCTATACTGTCTGTAGGAGTTTATGGAAATCCCAGAGAGTGCATGCCAGCATTTTTTTACACTTGGTCAATGGGAGGTAAATAACAGTTAGAAGGAAGAGTGGTTTTTATAGCCATAAAAAGCAGTGGTGGTAGTTTTCATGCTATGTGTAACAGAAGGCGTTTAATTAGCTGCAAGTTTGCAGTGGGGTTTTTGGCAATTTGTTTCTCATCGAGACATAAATCCCTTTCTTCATGTAAAACTGAAGCTGGTTTTGTTTGTGCTTTAATGAGCTGCAGTTTGTATGAAAACGAAACTGCCTTGGTTCACTGATATCTGCGTGACAATGTTCTCAGAGGGGGGAGGGGAAGAATTTTTTGTTTAGAGTTGTGTGTTTTTTTTTATTTTTTATTTTTTTTTTTTTTAGGATTACGTTTTTCTGGATACCTGGTTTTATACCAAGTATATATTGGGAGTACAGGAGTTGTGTGGGAACTGTCTGTGACTGAATAGGTGCTACATATGGGAAAGGTATTGCTTCAGCGACCTGCCTCTTAAGGAAACAGAAGTGCTATTTTACTAGTAAAATATGCATGTTTTGTTGATACTGCATGTTAAGCATAAAAATGTGTTATAAATCAAAGTAAGAGAAGATGATATGCTGTTTAGTAGAAATTATCTTGAATTATGGAGTGCACTTGTTTTTGAAACATATATTATCTCTCAGTTCAGGATCTGGCAAAATTTTTAGATTTAGGGTATCAAAGGGACTTTGAAAAGGAAAAAAAAGTCTACTGGACACCTCTTCAGAATTGACAAATACAGATTATGTACTTTCTGTCCTACAATCTAGATTAATGGATGACCTGGTTAATAAAGTTACCGAGTGACTTACCCTGGCCTTGCTGTTGAATGCGGATGGGAAGGGAACAAGTTAAATGACAGCAGTCGTCATGTGAGTCTCCTCTTGATGGGCTAGTGTTGATGTTTGGTACTTTTCCATTAGCTGGAAGGGCAGATATGGCTGTCATAGTACTGAATGCTTGGCTCTACATTTTTATCTCCATGATAGGAAAGTGCCTCAGAGAATAGAAACAAGTACAGTGTCACATAAAGTGTGTCTTGCACAGTGTATCCCTGACCTTACTGTCTAGGAGCCCTGAATCTGAGCTATCCTGCTCCTTGGGTAGGTTCACTGAGCTGTGGCTGTATAAAGGTTTGTTCTGTACAGGTAAGGTTTGTGTGAGGTACTACTGAAAAGAGGGATGAAATCTGAATGTTTTTGGCCAAGTGTTTACCATTTACCTGCAATGACCTAGTTGAAGTAACCACAGGTTTTTTTTTTTCTCGTTTGTGTCTAGTTATGTCACTAAAAAGGTCAGGAGAAATACAGTGATGAAAACGTTTCTAATTTCTGTATGCATGTTAAGAATAGATGTGTACTTTGTTTCTAGATTTGAAATGATAAGCAAAAATACAAGCATAATAGTTTAGCAAGGAAAATAGATAATATTTTTGTATTTTTCATAACTCATCTACATCTCCTGATGTTCACTTTTGAATGGGACCTGAGGGCAGAGGTATTGACTGTAATTGGGCTCAATTCACCTTTGCTTATTTCCCCTCCTCTGTGTCTCAACTTGTTCCCTGTGACCTGTGCCCTCAATGTTCGTTAGATGAATGTAAATATCCTCTTAAGCAATCTCTGTAAGATGAAGTATTCTATTATTTCTGGCTCTCCCTTTTCCAGCTTCCGCTACGCCTTATTAAAAAAGCCCCACAAACAGAACCCAAGCCTGTGACATATAGCAGAAACAGAAATCTATAAATAACTTAAAACTATCTGGCTGAGCAATGCAAAGCGATGTTAAATGTCTAAGGATTTTTCTTTTCACCTTTGGGGCAATCTTAATGGTTATCAGTAGCAACTGTTTTGTTTTGTTGTTGTTTTTGGTGTTTGTTTTTTTTTTTTTTCTGATGGAAACAGTTTCTAAACTGGAGCATGTATTTGTAATAAGGGTTTGTATCATAGAATAAATGGTTTGGGTTGGAAGAGACCTTAAATATCATCTGGTTCCAACCCTTCTTTATGGGAAGGGACACCTCCCACTAGACCAGGACTAATGGGGAAGAGCAGAGGGAAAGAATCCCAAATGTGTTCAAAGTTAGGTACAAGTTTTCTTAACTTTTAGAGCTGTAGAAGAAAATTCTTACAAGTTGCAAGGATGGAGACTGTGTTTGCTGAAGCAGCTGCTGCATGTAGCTGCTTGCAACTGCTGCTGTGCAGAGCTGACTGCCCTCTCACTCATGAGTTCAGTTTTCAATCCACTTCTCCACATGAGCTGTGTAAACTGCTCCCTGTGCAATTTTATCTGAGACATAGAGAGAGGTTAAATAACTTTATTGCCTCATGGATCTGGGAGGGAGCAACGAGTGATGATCTCCAGTGGAAAGGTGTTAACTCTTGAACCCAGGCTGTTGTGCAAGAATAGTGCAGGGCTTGGCCAAACTCCTGCACTGTCTGCCTGAGCCTGCAGTGATTCACACCCCAAAGTCAGTGGTCTAGTTATAGTTGGGACTAAGTTAAATGAGGAAGTCTAAGTGGCAATGTACTTAAATCTTCTGGTTTATGTAAAGGAGTTGGGGTTGGGGGAAGGGATTGGGGGAAAGAAGTAGTATTAGGGGTTTTGTGAAGCCCTTTCCCAGCACACTAGAATGCGTGGTACATGCTGGACATGTGGGTAGTGTCTCCCACCCAGGGGACAGCTGACAGTTTATGTACTGTGTCTGGTCCTGTTTGTGTGGAAAGGCTAGAGAGGTGTATGAGGGATGTCCTATTTTCAAAAGTTGGAGATATCCTGCTTTTTAAGGCAAGGCTGTGTATCTTCTGTTTCCCAGTGAAGGCTCTAGCTTGAAAGTCAATGATTTCTGACCACTGTGGACAGAGGCAGCTCTCTTGATAGGGTGAGCGAGCTGTGCAAACTTGCATAGATTCTGCCTCCTCCTTTGTTATGTGTGCCTGTGATTGATGTTTCTCGTTGCTGGTCCTGACAACTGGCACTATTGTACTGAGGTGAGGTAGAGAGAAATTGTCAGATTGCTTAAATCCCTGTGAAGCCTGGCAGCAGAGCTGTGGTGGAGGAAGAGGGAATACAAATAATGTGAGGCTGATTTTATTTCCACCACCTCCCCCTCCCCTTCCTTCCTTCTGCCCAGCCTGTGTCTTTGCATGTACAAGGGCAACACAAGGCAGTTCCATGTGGGAAAGTTAAGGAATTAATGTGCCATGTCTCAGTGCTACTGTACTGGGGCTAAACAGATGGTGTAATTAGCCTACAGCTAACAGAGCTGTTTTTCTGATAAGGTAAAAGGAAGTAGTTGTGGTTGGTGGAAGAAGATTTTGAACCCTTCTGTATCTGCTTGAGAGTATGTAGAGTTCCGCAATATTTTGGGTGTTTTTATTTTTCCCAAAAAAACCCCCAAACCGAGACAACCCTCCAATCTAATCCTTTTTTCACAAGTCTTGTTTTTGCATCTTCTTTCCCAGGAGAGAACGTATTTGGGGAAGGCTATGTTTTGGTGGTGATCTGTATGAAAGCTTAAAATACTGCTTCAGGAATGTCTACAGGATTTCCTCCTCCCAGTCTTGTAGTCTAAATGACACCAGAAGATGGTCCCCAAAGTGGGACCCTCTCCTCTGAAGAGGAGAAACCTTGCCTGTTTCCTTCCATGGAAGCAATCAAAAAGGGAGGGAACAAAAATAATAAAAGAATATAAAATACTTTTATCCTAATCAAATTTAGCTGTAAAAGAACAGTTTATAGAGGTTGTGGTGTTTGTATTTTTTTTTTTTTTTGGTTTGGTTTTTTTGTATTCACTTTTTCTAAAAAGATTAGGTAGCATTTCCATTAAAAGTGGCTGAGGAAACATGGTACTAAAAGTGATTTTCTTGAAACCATGGTAGGTTTTTATGCCCTTGTCGGGTGTCTGATGTGTGTCATAGCTGCTTCTGGGTGGTTGTCATGTTACAGAACTTCCTGCTTCCATAATTCCATTTCCTTTTGCAGCCATGGGAAGTGGGCATGTGCAAGTGGATACAGCCTCTGCACTGCTTACTAAGCAAATCTTACCTAGTGCTGAGTGTTCCCAAACTGGCAAAGGGATCAAAGGATCCAAGCAGCAGCCTTAAGATTGAACTGCAGCCTCTCAACATAGATGGTGCCAGCTGCTTGTTGGCCTTGGCTTGGCTATGTTCTCTGAACACTTCTCTCCTGACAGGTAATGAAGGGTAATGGAAGAAGATATTAAAATTTACCTCTTTTATACTGACTCCATTACTCCTTCAGGAAAGACTGAGGATTAAATAGAATGAGGAAGGGGAAAAGAGTAAGGATGCATTTTTTCTTCCCTGAAATACCATTTGTTTTCAAATAATTATATATAAGGTAATAATATGCTATGGATATTTTGAAAGTTCACTTAATTCGTGCTTTTTGGAAAAAGCTTTTAACACTGTGGCAGACATTTTAGGTACTAGTTTTAAAGAGAGAGACTAAGCTGGATTCATACTAAATACTATTCTAAATCAGCTCCTCTTGCAGCTTACAAAAATGTGTGTATGTGTAACAGTGTATATATATTTAATATTCATCATGCTATATGTACGTAGTGTGTATGTATAAACCCACTTATATAAAAAAAAAGGTGTTGGAACTTTTTTCTTTTGAGAGAATAAAAGCTTAAGAAATTGTGATTATGTTAACTTTTATTTGTTAAAAGTTTATTAGAAGATTTAAGAGATAATTATTGCATCTTTTTCTGGCATGGAGATTTTTAAAAAGCAGAGATGTTTGAATGTAGTCCTGCTAGTCCTGGTGCTCTAAGAGGGATTTTCCCAGAAAGTATTACCATAACATAGGTTACAATGCGTTTCAGGGGGGGAATCTGTCCCTTCTGCCCCATCTCTGTACTGCAGATGCTGTGTTCTTATTGATGAACCTGCAGTTCTCAAACTGTAGGACAAATTCAGAGAGCATTTTTTTTTTTCCTTTTTTTTTCCACTGGATATATATTAGATTAATGAAGTTCATGCCCTGGTTTCAGCTATGGAATTTGATTTCCTACTGCCTTTATCCTTGTTACCAATACAGACTTGGGTATGACAGGATAGAGAGCTGCCCTGCCAAAAGGGCCTTGGTGCATGAAAAGCTGGACACGAACTGGCAACGTGCGCCTGCAGCCTGGAGGGCTGATCGCATCTTGGGCTGCATCAAAAGAAGTGTGGCCAGCAGTTTGAGGGAGGTGACTGTCCCTCTCCACTCTGCTCTCATGAGACACCATCTGGAGTACTGTGTCCAGTTCTGGAGCCCCGAGCACAGGAAGAACATGGAGCTTATGGAGCAAGTCCAAGGGAGGGTCATGAAGATGATCAGAGGGCTGGAGCACCTCTCCTATGAAGACAGGCTGAGAGAGTTGGGGTTGTTCAGTCTGTAGTAGAGAAGGATTCAGGGAGACCTTATAGCAGCCTTCCAGTACCTGAAGGGTCTACAGGAGGGGAGAGGCTTTTTACAAGAGCATGTAGTGATAGGATGAGGGGCAGTGATCTTAAACTAGAGCAAGGTTGATTTAGAGTGGATATTGGGAAGATGTTCTATACTATGAGGGGGGAGAAAAACTGGAACAGATTGTCCAGAGAGGTGGTGGAGGCTCTGTCCCTGGAGTCATGGGGCTTGCTGGGACTCTGGCCAACCTGATCTAGTGCGAGGTCACTGGTCATTGTAGGGGGATTGGACTAGATGACCTTTAAAGGTCACTTTTAACCCAACATATTATATGATTCTATGATAATCTGTGTAAGTATTTCAAATCAATATTTTTATGAATGAAAATATACTTTAGTTGAAAAGTCTGACTTTGAAACCCTTCTAGCTGGAGAAGGAAGCAATAGGAAAAACAAATATTTTTTTTTTTTTTTTAATTTGAATTCTCCAATATTCAGACCTACTGGAAAATAGTAGGTGGATTTACTTTTCTTTCTTGAAGGTGTGGTGGGCTGTGGGCAACCTGATGTAGTTGAAGATGTCTCTGCTTATTACAGTGGAGTTAGACTAGATGACCTTCAAAGGTCCTTTCCAACTCAAATGATTCTGATTCTGTAATGGATATGAGGGAAAACTGGAACCTGTTTGTATGGTTATGCTCTCTATAAAGAATAGAATTATAAGATTAACTAATATTTTTGGTCCCAAGTAGTCTCCCTAGTATGCAATTAATTTGCTTGAGAAGTCAGTGTTTATGTATTAGTGCCTTTCTGCTAAGAGGAAGTCTTTAGAAAATGCTGATGAAAGCTGTCGTCTCTAGTACATTTCTCTGGAACCGAACAAATTCTTTAATTCACTAGAAACTTCCTTTCCTTATATCTTAACACTCTCCAGAAAGTCTTCACCACTCCTCAGGAAACACAGGGATATAGTAGGCACTAATTTGAAATATTTTTTCTCTTTCATGAAATGGATTCTTAGCAGCAGTTACAAAATCTGAAGCTGAATCTTGGAGGGGTAAGAGAGAGAAGCAGCAATAGGAAGCCATAAAATCTTGCTTTTTGGTATGAAACACAACTATTCTGAAGAATTTATGGCTGGTTAGGCATGCGGTTTCTTATAAAAAAGGGCTATTGAAGGTGAATTATAGTCATGTTTTATGAGGGAATATGATATTCCCCTCCCCGTAAATTGTATGACAGTAAGCTTAATGTTTTTTGTTTGTTTGTGTTTGTGGGGGGGGGGGTTTGTGGTGTTTTTTTTTGTTTGTTTGTTTTTGTTTAAGTAACTTCAGTGTCTTAGTGTTTGCTTGATTTGGTTTCTGCTTGGTTTCATGTTGGATAAATCTTTCTTTTCTTTTTTAATGCAGGCCCATGAGCTGTACAGCACTTAAATTTTTATTGGAATTCTGGTGTTTTCTCCACTTTGTTTTCCGAACACAGCTGATTAAGTTTATGAAAGTTATTGCATCTGTTGAATTAATGAGCTCATTATGAAATGCATAGGCTGGACAGATCAGAATGAATCTTTGGCTAATGACGTATTGATTAAATGCATCTTTCACACATATCCAAACTTAATAAAGTAACTTAATTTTATCATTATGTAACTGTGTTTTGGGTGGTTGGTTTTGTTTTTTATTCAGCAAAGGAGCCAGCTGTTTGCTTTGACAGCCTGAAAAAAATTCAGGCAAACTTTCAAGGTTGAAACACTGTCCTGAACTTGATGTGCTCTGCGTTTTGTCGTGCCCTGCTCTTTGCTGTGGCACAAATATGAAACCAACTGTCAGCTTCTGGAGAACAAATATTCTGGCTGTTGTCTTCAAGAGACAAGTAAGTCACTTCACAAGAAATACAATGTAACATGAGTTTAGAGATACTGAAGGGCAATTTGAGAGTCGCTTGTATTTGATATATTTTTATCTTTCAAGAGATTATTTGAGGCGGAGGGAAGACTACTGGCTGCCGTAGTGCTGCACTGGAAACACTCACTGAAGTCCTGTATTAGGCCACAGTTGAAGACAATGTATTTCCTTTTTAGTAGCTGTTGCTTGCTCTTAAGTATGTATGCAAGCTACTTTGAAAAGAAATGGAATGTTTCCATTTAGTTACTGTTTTGATGTGTTTACTGTTGCTTAGTTTCTCTACTTACTGTGTTTCCCCTGCCACCCCCTTTAACATGATGACAAAATTACAGTCATAATAGCAACTTTCTAGTTAAGGATATCTGCCTGTAGGGAA
>NW_009953496.1:4602820-4607703 GCF_000747805.2 Chaetura pelagica | reverse complement strand
GGGAAATAAATGTTCATCATATAATGCTTGGTTTAGTTTGCAAAGTTCTTGTGTCCTTGTGCAACTTTGCTAAAGTTGGCAAATCTGTGTTTGGAGGTCAGGGTGGCTTCAGAAGGTCACTTGCTGCAGCTGGCAGGTGTGGATGTGATTTCTCCAGTATTATACAGCATCTGCACATCAGCGTACAGGCAGCAAACACTGCTTAGAAGGTTTTATTTCCAAATAGCATTTCTCTACAAATGCACCAAAACTGTCTACTTTGGCAGAAATCCTCCAATAGACTGGGACATAACTATAGGACAGATTAATTTAAGGCACTTTTATGGGATTTAAGATCAGTTGGTGTTGAAATCTCCCATCTTTAAACTTTAGTGCATAGTTAAAAGTAATGCTGATGTTTTGTGATATATACCTTGTATTCTTATCTACTCTCAAAGGTATATCTCAAAGGAAAAATAATGAAGCTTTGCCATGATATGTATTAGAGGCTGAGCACTGCTTTTCATCCTCCTCTGATGAAGTATTTTAGGAATTTTGAGTAGTTTGCTTTGATTAATTCAATATATTGTGCTTGGGAACTTCTAAGATAATAATATTTCATGAGAATAACAGGGATGGTGTGTTACTCTAGGACTACTCCATTTAACTTTTATCAAAAGCAATGTGGTCATTTTGACTGGGCTGTCACTGCTACTTCCTGTTTTCATGTCTGGGGACCTGCAGCAGTGCATTGTCACCATTTCTCAAGAGACTGAGAAAGGGTGAAGGAGTTCTTGCAAAAAAAAGTGGAAAATGCCAGCTGGCTGTGATCTTGGTTAGAAGTCTGCCAAAATCTTCAAGGTCCCAAATTTCCTGAGCCATTTGAATTGTCTTGGTTTTAAAACATGATAGATTTAAAAATGTTTTTGTTGTAGAGCTGATTTGTGTTTCCTAAATAAAGTGTTCCTCCTATCTGACACCTCCTCTTGAGTAGTCAGTGTAAGTCTTCAGAAAAAAAACAAACAGAAGACCAGACCAGGTATATTGATGCCAATTGTTAATCCTTGATTTTGGCAATTCTTTTTTAGGGTATACAAATGTAATATAGTCTTTTAATGCAATATCTGACCTGTTAAAAATGTGGTGGACTGTGGGTTAAAGAACTTTATTATTATTTGTAGTTTATAAACACTTCAATTAAAACGATGATGATGATGATGTAGATTTTCATCTTTGTGCCTGCTGAAAGCAGTTGGAAAGGAGCGCTTCACGAGACTGTTGAATTCTTCCTTCTTCCCTGATCACTTTGTGGATATGTTGAGCAACACTGCTGAGGGAGTGGGTTGGAGTGGATAATTGTGCCACAGGACATGTGTGTATTCTAATTCCTCATTTTAATTAGGGTTTAAACTGTTGATACACTGAATTTTGTAAATTAAAAGCAACTCATGGGTGGCAAGGAGAGTGTGTGAGATGGTACATGTACATTTGAGTGTCCTGAGGGAGGAGAATAATATGTTTTATTTTGGGCAAAACTCAGAAATGTGGATAACTGGAACAAGACTTTTTGAGACAAATAAAAGAAAGGATGATTCATAGTGGAGTGTGTCTGAAATAGAGAACAAAAAGGATAAACTGACAGAAAAAAAGTTATGTGGTTTACTGAGCTTTGGAATGAATGTGAAAGGAATTGCAAGAAAGTTTGTGTTGGGAGGCAGAGGAAATAATACTGGAGAGTCAGGGATATAGCATTGGCTTTACTGATAGAAACTATAAAAGAATGATCTGGCCTTGGAAACATTCAGGTGAAGTATTGCCTACAGTACTCACACAGAAAAGCAGGCATTTCTCTCCCTCTTCCTCTTCCCCTTCATGCCCCTGTTGTCTTTGCTGGTAGTACACTGGGCTTCTAGTATTCCTTAGTTACTGGCAGAGTATCAGAATTTCCTCAGGAGCTTTAATAGTGATTTCCTAGTGTCTTGTAAGTAGATATACCAAATTATGGAAATTTTAAAACATTTTCACGGCATTTTCATGTGGGTTAGCTTCAGGCTGAACAAAGTGCTTTAACCTTGCATGCACTCATTTGGTACTAAAAGGTTTTCTTCAACTTAATTTAGACGGGTGTTTATTGCATGAGCTAAAGCTCAAGGAGTGTCTCTACAGATCTAATGTACTTATGGTTTGTTTTTGGAATTATGCTTTTCATTTTCCAAATATCTTGGATAGGACCAGTTTGATGGGTGGGTGGAGTATAGTAATCTTGATTTGAATGGCTGTAGTTTACAGTGATGATCTTGCTATTTTTGGCTAGAGGCAGATTTCTGTAAGAGTGGCTTAAAAGCACATTCACATTTTGAATGCTGTTTGCATTTTTCAGATTCTTTTTATATCATATTCTATCTTGCAAAACCAAATGCTTTCATTCTTTTTCAGAGTACATAGAAAAACTATTTTTAAAATTTCTTTTCCGTCTGTTGGTTTCTCTTATTAACAGAGAAGAGACTAGGGGAGCTGGAAAGAGATACAGCAGGGCAAGCTGGTATTTAATTCAGCTCAACAAATAAGAAAATTTAAAATTATCTGTATACAGCTACATCATTCAAAATTATTTTAAAACAAAGGCTTCTTTCTGCTTTGAAGAACATCAAATTGTCTGAGCACATTAGTGCAGCCTTAACTTACACTACTGGTTGTTAAAATCAGAGGTCAGACTGGCCTCCTAGTGATTCGCCCTCTTCTTCTCTGTGGGGAACATGGAAAAAAACCTGTTCCTAATTGTTTGAGAGTTTTCTTTCATTATTTTTTTTTTAAAATCTCATTTTAGACAACATTTTACAGCAATTAAAATTGAATTATTAGCAAACATGGTGAAAGTCTGCCTTTAGATATTTGCTGGCAGAATTTCAGAACACTGTTTAGAATGAGGGGAAGTAAACTGCCAAACATTTCCAGCCAAAATTGGCTTATATTGATTTTTCCTCATCTTAAGCCAATATGCAGGTACTCTTTCCTGGAAACTCTTTTGCAGAATTTTTCACATGAATGCCAGCAATGGAAGAACCTTGTCTCTTGTTCGAGGTCCTGCAGCCTTTCTGTGGTAATGGGGAATGGCTTCTGTAAGGAAAGTTGCTTGCTAGGCAAGGGCTTCTTCCATTTTCTCCTGTGTGTCAGTGCTTAGTTTGAAGGGGCTGTGCCCCTTTAGATGTTTCTGCTCCGGGTGGTATCCGTTCTGGCACCATGATGACCCCTACTATAATGTGGGTCTCCTCAGGCACTGCCGGAACAGACTCTTTTGTTGTGACTTAAGTTGTAGCACTACCAGTTTTCTTATTATGCTTTGGACCTTTTATCTGATTCACTTTGGATGTCTTCAAGGGCATTCTGAACTACTCTCTGTTCAGCTCAGTCCTTGGTGATTGGCCAGAAGCTACTGAAACATATAGTAAGATAATTGTATGAAATTATTAAGATATAGTTAAATGTCTTAATCTGTCCATGTTTGTCCCCCACACCCTCTGCTTTGTTTTAATGCTTTTTATTTCTTGCATATTTTTGAACTACAAAGAAGTTGCAAAAGAAAACACAAGCAGGATGGATGCTCGTGGAGTAGCAATATATAGGAGATGGAGAGGGACCCATTCAGGTCAGGTCACAGTTGATACAGTACACAAATTGTGGCAGTAGGATATGTCTATGCTTAGGGCTGTGTGTTCTCACAAATTTCAGGTTAGCACAACGTAGTTAAAGGCGAGTGTGTGTTCAGCCCCTTCATTTACAATGTAGTGTAGCATTTTCTGCTTAGAGAAACCTTTTAAAAGGTGAACAAATTGAGTTGAGAGATCAGTATTCAGTGAAGATGAAGTTTGTGAAACCCCTACTCTACCTTTGCCAGTCCTGTGTGTGGTCTTCATGTAGATCCATTCTTTCTGGCCTAAGACAGCTTTTACAGACCTCTGTTTAGAAAGCATTTATATTACACAGTCTACCTCTTATGGAATAACTATATCCGAAATAAAACTTCATGTAATAGTGACTGTGGAAGATGGGATTTGTAAACCTTGTTGTTTGAGGTCACTTGAAAAATTCTTCTGCCACTTTTGTGTGATGTCACCACCTGAATGTAGAATAGATTCTTGTTTGTTAAGTAAAACAAGGCCTCTTTTAGAAGATCTTGCTTGACTTCTTACTCTTGGTTTGCATTTGGTTATTTACAAGTTGGGGTGGGTATTAAAGTTGAGGGGTTGAAGGGAAGGAGGTAATGAAATGTGACTAATTTAAAACCTTGTAATTTAGTTAAAATTGAAATTTAACTGCATTTAAATAGATGGGCTGCAATTTTTTTTCTGCCCCAGACACACCAGCCTTCTGCTATTTGTTGTCTGTGTTAAAACCTTCTCTATGCTTGAGTTTGACAGCTTGCATGTGACCAGCATAGGGCAGCATTGCTTGGTTACAACCCTTTATTCTCAGTGAAGCTAAGTAGTGTTCTACACATGTTCAGTAACTTGGAATTTGGCTTCTGTAGGATTAATTGTCATAGATAAAATGCAAGCCTGTGCTTGTTTTTCTTTCCCGGTCACTTTGTGCAGAGTGGCAGTTCTTTGTGAAGGAGTTGGTGCAGACTGTTGATGCTGGACGGAATGGCTGAGGAGAGTCTAGGGGCAGGGGAATGTGGTGCACCCCAAGCTGCCTTACCAGCATGGAGGGATTTAGAGGGCCTTTGGGAAGTCCAGACTGCAAATTAATACTGCAGCATCACAAGAGGCAGTTGAAGCCTTGTGTTGTTGTTTTTTTTCTGGGTAGTCAGGAATTGCATGTGGATTCCTCTTCTTAGATCAAGTCTGGTCTGGTCACCTGGCGAGACTATGGAGCCTCTGCAGCTGTGGCAGCATTTCTCAGCA
>NW_009953496.1:4595651-4602750 GCF_000747805.2 Chaetura pelagica | reverse complement strand
ATTCCTGCACAAGTTTTTGTTGGCACAGCTCCAGCATTTGCAGCCTTAGTGTACATCAGGGTGCCTCCCCCACAGTGGTGTCTTCAGGATTGCAAATGACCAATATATTTTGGTGCTTGCCCTCAGTAGAGCTTCAGTCTCCTTGAGAAGGAAACAGGAAGCAAAATGTTACCGTAGATGATGGTTATGTACAAGAAAGTGGTGTAGCTTATTATGTGCTATCGGGGAAGGTGAGGCTCATCACAAAAAGAAACAATTTTCCTAAGAGCCAAGATACGTAGATTTCAAGTGCTGTTTATCCTTGTTTCAGGGCTGTATTTTCCCTTAAGTTTAACCATTTACTGTGTAAAGACAAATAGAATACACTTTCAGAAGAATGGTGATTCTCTGCATGAATATGCTATTTCAGTTTCTTAGTGTAGAAGAGAAATACTTATTTTCTTGTACTTAATATTCTCTCAAGAACATTTGCCTACAGCACTTTACCAGTTCCTGTCCTTCGAGTTGATTTTTGGATTAATAAATACATGTTCAGATATATTAAAAATCAGGGTGGAAAGTAATTCTGCAGCCTGCTAGTTCAGTATTGGCGTTTGCTATAATGGTGAAAAATACCCCTGCTGCCTCTGTGGTATATACTGTGTGGTTGCAGTATTTTCTAATAGACTTGAACCTATGATGAGCTTTTAAAATAATTTTGAGTGGCTATTAATCTTCTCTAAAAATGCCAAAGTTGATGTGTACCTTGTTGGTATGAATTTATACTGGTATCAGTGCAAATTCCTACTGCTATCAGTATTGGTTTTTGTGAGTTATCCGTATTAATTTGAGTGGCTTTTATAATTGGGCATTTAAAAGGAGATTTGTGCAGAACAGTCCTGACTGTATGCAGACTAAAAGTCTCTGTGTTCGGTTATCTCCCCGTTTCTCCCTCCTTTTGTTGGCAGTTCATGGCTATTCTAGCCATTGGGACAAAGGTAGTCTTTTTAGTACTTTGTACTCTTCCCATGTTTTTCCTCCCATTGCCTCCAGACTTGTGTAATTTTTTCTGTCCTGTGCTACTTTCCTAAATTTCCACTTTTGTTCTCTATTCCTATACTGTTGTCACAGTAGAAACTTCTAATACTTCTCTCTTTTGTGTAATTTAAAAAGCTGAACACGCTGTGTGGTATATTAAATACTTAGCTATGCTTGTCATTCAGTATGAATTACTATTATTATCTGCATATAAAGAAAAAACACTCCAAGGAGGCTTCCTCTTGTTTGGACTGGGAGGGACACAGCCCTTGCGGATGTGTGCTCATACACAGCCTATGACTTTTTACCCTTCTGACTTAAAAGACTTTCTTATCAGATTTTAATGTGTCGGTGTTAGACAAATGTTAATGCTTTGCAGACAAAAAAAAAAAAAAAAGAAATGGACACTCAGTATTTCAGCTTAGGAAAGGCTTGTATAGGCCCTTGAGAAATTTGTTACTCACTACTATGCCTAATGTTAGTACAAGAGATTTTAACTAGCTCACTTTGCTTGCTGTTGCATGGTCTACTCACTGTGATACGGATAGCAGGTGAGTAGAGCTGACCAAGTCTGACTTGGAGGTAATAGTACCTTCAAGTAAATTAATCATTTAACTGGAAAAGATAATCTGTTGTCATATGAATCAGTTTTACATCTTTTACTAGTGATTTAAGGATGATGTGTTTCTAGGTGTGCTTCTAGTTCCTCTTCATGTTTAGCAGGAGTGGACTGTTGTGGGACTCACTTTTCTTTCCCTTCTGAGTTAAAAATCCTTTTATTTAGTTGAGTATTCTTTGGTAAGCAAAGCAGCAATTGTTAGTCTTTTTTTTTCCCAATAGTACATTCTGCATCTTAAATACTTTCCTTTTTTTTAAAAAAACACAAAACAAAAACAAACAAACAAACAAAAAAATTCTTCATTAGATTTGTACTGTGTAGAGTCTTTTGTCGGGGCTCTCTTTGCTAGTCTGCTGCAAAGAGACAGCCCGGTCTGTTAGAAACTGGTTATGGACAGAAATTGTTAGGAAGGTTTCCAGGCTTTCAATGAACTTTTAGCCAATGACAGTTAATTAGCTTGGAGACAATAGGCTGGCTTAAACACACCTTTGTTTTTCTGCATTACTCTTCAGAGTAAAATTTAAAAGTTGAATGTTGATTATTCAACTGCAGAAACAGATGATGTGGTTAGTTGGCTTCCAGGTGGAGTTGCTGTTATTATGCCTATACGAGCATGTGAAGTAGTGGCGTGTGGGCACAATGGTGTCTTTTGAGTTAGAATATACCATGATGCCAACACACAGAGTGACAATCACAGAACAGATGGGGTTGGAAAGGACCTCTGGAGGTCACCTAGTCCAACCTCCCTCATAGAGCAGGATCCCCTGGAGCAGATTACACAGGAACACGTCAAGGCTGGTTTTTAATATATCCAGGGATGGAGACTCCACAACCTCCCTGGACAGCTTGTTCCAGTGCTCTGCCACCCTTGGAATAAAGAAGTATTTTCACCAATGTGCTGCGAAGATGCTTCCATCTCTGCCAGGTGAAGAGGCAGCAGAAGTTGGGTTTAAGACATGCCTTGAGGGTTCTACCAGTGGGTCATAAGGGAACCTCTTAGTTTCCTGTGATTTTCTTTTTGTTTCCTCTTTGATTTATTTTCTGCCCCAGTGTAATCCTCAGACCCCTCACATGGCAAACATCACAACTATGACCATCTGTGTGGTGCCCATGCTTTGTTTCAGTCCTTTTCCTGGAGAGGTGGACAGCAAGGGCTACTTACCCCGAGGCTGTCTCCTCCTTTGTGCCCGAAAGAATGAGCACAGTCGTAGCCCTGGACTGGATGGGCAGGGGTTGGAGGGAGCAGCATTGTGTGCAGCTGTGCAGCACTGCAAATCCTCACTCTCCTTTATGTCCTGGATCACGCTAGTACGGGAGTATTGATGTATAATCGCCTATAGCACAGGAAACAGTGCTAATGTTTATTGGCTTTGTCTTTACTCAGTTTGTTCGTGCCAATTCTCATTTATAATACAGCATGCATAAAGACATAAAAATGCATAATGAATACTGAACATCTGTACAGAGTGCTTTTGAGCACTTCTTTGGTATGAGTGTTTGAAATGCTGGCTGATTAAAATACCCACAAAGGAATTTTGAGATCTTACACAGTTTTGTAAAACTTGTCCTAAGCATTTAAAGACAATTTCGGGCTTTGCAAAATAGCTTTATCTGGTGTAAGGTCAACTATTTTGTTTGAAAAATGGCATATAATTGAGAGAGAAAAGTAAGCCAAAATGATTATGTATTAAACTGTATGTGATAAAATATAGCTTGGCTGCATGACATGTTTAGTATTTCTCCTGTTGATGCTCACTTGAATTTGAATGCCTTTCACAATAAATATTTTTTTTCTTCCCAATTAGCCATTAGTCTTACAGATCGTTATTTAATGGATAGTGTATTAATGGACTTCCCACCCTAATTACTAAAATGAGTGCCTTGCAAATGCACTAGTCAATCAATGATTGAATGTGTGTGTTGTATCTTGAGCTCTCTTCTTTTTCACTGAAGTACCTCAGCTGTTTAGAACAGAGATATGTTGAGAACCTGTCTTCTGAATTTTAGTCACACCTCAGTGATATGTAGGGGTACTGGTTGTAAACATTTTGTCGATGAACTCAGTGATATTGTGAAGTTGTGAACTTTAACTGTTCTTTTTGATGCTAACTGGAATGGTGATTTTGTTGAGTGAGTAGATCCATGTTTGGTTCTGCCCTATAGCTCTTAAAAGTCTGATATTGATGCTAAAGAGTGAGTTGGAAGTGTGTGACTGTGTATTGATCTATCTGTCAGTTAGACACATATAAAGAGACTTTATCTATGGTTATATATGTCTAAGGCTCTGGCCTTAATATTTCTTATGCTGCATTAATCTAAAATCCTTACTCTAAACTCAAATAAGATATGTGACTTAGCAATAATATGTTGCATTTATATCAAGGTTCAAGCTGCAAAATAGTTGTTTAAGTTATTTTATTGAAACAAGTAGAAAAGATTCAAGCTGGAAGCAGTAGCAATAAGACATGATCAGGGCTATTTTTTGAGTGCTGTTCTTCTCCTAAATCCTTAGGGTGTATTCTAGAGACCAGGCTGAAAACTCATATTTTAGGAGCTGGAACCAGGAACATGGAAGCTCACTTACAGACTTGAAATTCAATATGAGGCTTACTAGTTTGGCTTGTAAATCGCAATGGCAAAAGGAAAAAAAAAGACAGGTGTTACTTAAGTAACCTGTGTCACTTTCGACTTTGCTTACCAAAGCTGTTGTCTTTTCTGAATGCTCTTGGCACATCCCAGGGTTTGGGCAGTGGGAGGCGGTTATGTGTGCACTGCCTGCAGTGAGCCCAGTCAGCTTGTTAGTCTTCTGGATCAGGTGTCTGGCTGGAAAATCTCAGCGTGATGAACCCCATCATATTAAAAAATAAATAACTGCTTTAAATTAAAATAATTCTGTGATAGAATGCTGTGAATGTAACAAATGTGCTGGTGAAAACACTGGGAGCTGGGAAAGCTTTGTTTTCTCTTGGGTCCTCACTGCAGAGCCAGTGGCCACACAGGTAGCTAAAGGGATGTGGGTTTTGTGTAGGGGGTTGCACATTAAGTGGCTGAGCCGTTTCTTTCTGTTTTTTTGTCGCTGCTGAAAATGTTATGAATCGTTGCTAGGAGTTACCCCCCAGCAATTCCAGGTCAAATACACTTGAAAGAAGATAGCTAGCTATAGGGCAAGGCTGGATCTACAATGGTGCAGTAAGGCAGTATAATCCTGGTTTTCAAAAGACATCCATTTTCTTCCCCTCTCATGTGATTGCACTGGAAGTGCTGAATAGCTTCTTAATGAGTCATAGGTTGCGACTCAGGCTGTGCCGTGTGGTAACCCTCTTTCTCCCTTTGGCCAGTTTATCACAGAGCTGACACAACATGACTCTTTCAACATAGCTTCCAGTCAGTTATTTTGAGGCCTTGGAGACAGCCCATATCGAGAGATACTGATAAGAGTGCAGGCTTTGCAAAACTGTTAATGGTAGATAGTGCATTTTTACCCCTCCAGGCAACCTGTCTCTTTGAACCCCTGCCACTAGAGAGGAGAAAATTACCTTCATAATTTAATACAATTTCTGTTGCTAAAGTTCTATTTTTGTGTTTCACTTTTAGGCAAAGCCTTTGAATCTAGAAGTAAGTGAGTAGCATTTCACAAACAGGCTTCGAAGACTGTTGATTTTAGAAGTCAAGTACTTCCAATGATTGGATCTTCTCTGAGCTTGGTTGAGTCTGTTCTTTAAAATGACTATAACTGCCATGGCCAGCCATAGGTAGAGCAGATGCATCTATCAACAACCCGTAACTTTTTATTTTTTAAGGAAGACATTAAAAAAAGATGTTTCAGTGTTTTTGCATATTCTAAGATTTTCATTTTAGAATAGGAGTATCTACCAATATCACTGGAGATAGTAAATTATTATCTCTTAATATTACTAGGAAGTTACATCTCTATCCTTTAATGAATTTGATAACCACTATCAGTGGCTTTGATAGGCTAGCTGAAAAAAAATAAATACATGTAATGTTACAGACTAAAAAGAAGATGCATATAGCTATACACCCCAGATAAATGTGAAATAAAAGTTTCAGTTTTGCATTAAATTAGTTATTTCACTGTCTGCTGTGGTTCCAAGATAAAGTTTGTGTTAAGAAAGAAGCAGACCTGCACTGAGGAGTCAGAACTGTTGTAAAAGCTAATAGTAATTTGAAAATCTGTTGGAGAAAATACCTAGTAAGTCCATTTTTTGGACTTCATATAAGCGAAAAACAGCATTCAAGGAATGTGAAACATATATATAAAGTTGAAAAAAATTAATGTATATGTAAAGGAAGCACGTTTATTAAAAAAAAGAACTTCATGGAAGGAGATTAACTTTCATTGTGAATACAGAGAATGATGCCAGGATGAAGCAGAGTTTGGTAGAGCTGTAATAGAAATCTGTTGTGATTCCAGGTGGGCATTTCCATTTGTGAGCCTCTTTGCATGGCTGATGACTTCTGCTAAAATGAGTGCTCCTCAAATTTTACACTTGTGCTATAGTCGCTGCTGTTGTATCATCATTTAACTCTATCTTCTCCAGCTGCTTTTCAAAGAAGTTTGCATGAGATAAGCAATATAACCAGCAATATAACAGATGCTAAAAGCCCAGAGTGTGCACAGCTGTCATGTAAAGACTTGCCGTGCTAAGGTGATTATAATTTCAGAATGCTGTTCAACCACTGTAGGCTAACTTTTTATCATTGTCTTCATGGTTTAATCTGAGTCTTTCTCATGAGATGCCTCCACTTACATGAAGTAAGCCTGGTTTTCTCAGTGCCCTGGTTTAAGTCAGGATGAAGCCAGTTATCTTTTTACTTTTTTGTTTGTTTGTTTGTTTGGTTTGGTTTGTTTTTTTTTCCAGTGAACTCTCTTTTAAGCAGCACACTTGCTGAAACTAATAGCACATTTACCAGCCAGTGGGCTGATAACACTGAAATGTTTATAGTTATTGCTGAGAGACCAAGGATACTTTGCTCTGCTTGTTGAATATGCTGCTTTGGACATTAAAGGAGCAGAAGAGTCGTATCTGCAATCTTCCTGTAAGGAGGAGTGGACTAGACAGATGGCAAAATTGGCTAACCAAAGTATTCCATCCCATAATATACTTGGCACTTGGTGTAAATTCAGGGATCATGGAAGTCAAGCCCCTCCTTCTTCCCTTCTCTTCTGTCCATGCCTGGTGTCCAGGGAGGACTCCATCTCTCCATCACCATTGATCCCCAGGTCCGTGCATTCCTGACCCTCACAACTCTTCCCTCAGTCCTGCCTGCTCTGCCGCTCTCTCCGGCAGCTCCAGAACATTTCAGAGCTGCTCGCAGCTCAGGAGATGCTGTGGGAGTTGGGGTTGGGTGAGGCAATAGGATTTTGCAGATTCCTGAACATACTTGTATATGATTGTACATATTTTCTTTTATAATTAGTATTTAATTAAAGCTGTCTAG
>NW_009953496.1:4579095-4595592 GCF_000747805.2 Chaetura pelagica | reverse complement strand
GGGGACGGAGAGCATTGTTGTCATTGGTTTAAATGAACTAAAAATCTTTTCTGCTTCTGCCTCCGTGTCCTTCAAGCAATGTTGTGGCTATCAAAATACTTCAGCTTTCTGAAATTTTATTAGCTGCTGTAAAATGATCTTTGCTTTGAAACAATCTGGAAAGATTTGTAGTGACAGTACGTTGGACAAGAGACTGTCAGCTGTGCAGACTCCACATTAATAACTCTTTCTTAAATGCTGCAGTTGTAGACATGTTGTTTAAGAAATATTAGAAGGAACTTGGAAATGCAATTTTATAAAACCATAGTGAAGTCCAAAAATTATACGCTTCAAGTTTTTCTGTTGTCAGCAGGGCATTATTAATCTTTTAATTGAATTCTTCCATGTAAAGAGCTATCAATCATATCCTGCCCTGCCTTCTCCCTCCCTCCCAAGGATAAATACTTACTTTGAGGCACAGAAATCATGTTTACTTATTTAATTAGAATACCTTTATAAGGTTTTCTGCTACAGTTTTATTTTTCTATGCTTAGTCTGTCACATGATGACTTTTCTGATGTTTTGTACAGTTTCATATATTTCTGTTTATGGTGGTCGTTAAGAGTATTTTGTCTCCTTATTTTCATGACATGCACGAGCAGAACTGGATTTGGGAATCTCTGGCTGGTGACAGTAGAAGCAGCAGCCTGAATATCAGTGTTTAATTTGTTCCCAGGGCATTTAAGATGGATTATTTTGCCTTTGGGGCTATATACATTGAGAATTTTCTAACCAGTTTTAAAACTGGTTGGAGCAGTAGCGTGGATCACACTCCCTCTTCTTCAAATAGCACTAGTTTGTCTGACCTGTTTTCTGTTGAAATAGCTCAGTAAAATGCCCCCAGACTGCAGTGTTAATACACTGCTTATTGCTCTTCAAAAGCATTAGGAATTTCTTGTTCTACTTAGAGCTGTTCATATACAACTCTAGATTTAAAATCACTTTACATTTCTTTCTCCTTGTTTCAGTGCAGTTCGCTGTTATCAAGTTCGCCTTCCTGAAGGTCAAAATGATTTGTAGGTGTGAGCACAAATTTGAGAGTGGTAATTCTGGAAACAAACGTAGAAGATGTCTATTTGATGCATTTTGCTGCTACTAAATTTAGTTTGAGTTGCCTTGAATTGTGCATAAATTTAGGTCAGACCTGCAAAACTGTTCTGACAAAAGATTTGTTCATAAATGTGTTATTTAACTGGTAGCAGAGCACCCCATATTGGGAGGTCAGGGTTTACTACTTTCCACTGTCATTATTACTAATGTAAATTTAGCCATTTTTCCATGTTACATTGGCCTTTTTGCTCTAGTGAGACTCACTTTTATTTTTTTTTCTAAAGTGGCAAACTGTGTCAGAATGTTTTATGACTTGGGAGCAGAATGTTTTAAGTTTGGGTCTGCTGCTGACAGGGGAGGATACTTACCAGTAAGTCCTCATGGCAAGGAAGCATCATGACTTTTGTATGAGGCTTTTCTAAGTTCCTTCTATGTGAAAAACTAAACCCAAAAAGTCACTGCAACTGGAAATGTTTTTGTCTAGGCCCTGATATAAAACTATTGTTTAGTGGCTTTACAGGTTCATCTTAAGTCTTTTAAACAGTGTCTCATTTTGATAGGTGTCTTTGACAGATTACATCCCTCCCACCTAGCATTTTTTTATTCATTCTCTAATTTCTAGTATTAGCTGTCACAGTCATTTTTCAGCAGTGGTGACAGCTCTACACTGCAGTATTTTGGTTTTTGGGTTTTTTTCCAAGCAGATGACTGATGCTGGGGAGGCCTTTAAGAGCGTGTTGTACCAGACATGGCGGAGTGTTCTCCAAGCCTGAGGAGCATCATGTTAGTTCTAGTCCAGGAGCTGTGCTGACCCAGTGTAATGCTCCGACCAGGCCAGCCCTTCTTTCTGAGTCGGGCTTTTTAGTTCAGGCTGTCCACTGTGGTATCACAATTAAAAAAGCTTCCCAGTGGCTCGGAGTGCTGGCAGGGCAAAGTCACATCTGCTGTGGAGCCAGGGCAGAGCAAGTTTGCCCACTGTGGACACCCTGACTGTGTTTAGAGAGCCTAACAAACCACTGCTTTCCTGTAACCTGATGTTCTGCAGTTGCACCAAATGGCAGAAGCCAGAGGAGAGCCTGCGGGAGGTGTTAGAGCTGCAGGCAAGTGGCTGAAGTTACAGCATCAGTTTGTCCCTCTAATGAGTAGTTAATGAGGAGTCTGCCTACTTTTGAAAAAGCAGGGATTAATTTTATGTGTGTTACTTAGGGTGCAGTAACTGGCACACATACTTGAAGATGGGGAGACAGTTTTTCCTATTAAAACATGAAATGTTTTATGTTTGTGCTCATTAGAGAAAGATTCCAGTGTTCTTTCTGGACTTTGCTGTATTTCTTAAAAACAAAATTGTAGATTTCAGTAATTAGTGGGATTTGCATATCAATGTGTGAGGGTAGAGGATTTTCAGGTAATGGTGACAAACTTTTAACTGAAAATCCATTTTAATTAATAAAGGACATAATTAAGCTCAGTGTGCCTTACTCCATTAGCCAAGTTCTAGCCTCAGAAACCAAAACGGCCAAGCTGCTCAGAGGGTCTCATTCCTTAAACATTGGCAGTCAAAGAGAAAAAATGTAACAAGTCATAGCTACAAGTTCTTTTACTGGATACTTTTATTCTTGCTGTTTTTAGTGTTTAGATGTAGAATTCAGGTTTTTTTCTGACATTTTTGGAACACCGTTCCCCTCCCTAATGAGGTACACAAAAAAATAACCCCACTTAACACTCTGAAGTTTTAAAACTTGATATTTACAATTAGAAAAGTACTAATGGGAAGTTGCTGATAGATTGAATTTGCTTTTAATCACAGGTCAAAGCACAAAAACATCTTCTGGAGAGGAGAAAAAAATGTCAGTAAACACTTTTATAGCTCACAAAAAGTTTTTAAAAACATTGTGTAGATCTCATTTGTTATTTGTAAGAACTGTCTTGCTCATTGCTATTTGTTAACAGTAGGTGTACATATCTTTACTTCTAGGCTGAGTCTATACTAACCTTTTAATCAAAAGCTTAAGTCAGTGATAATATTCTCCAGAATGAGAATCACTGTTCAGGGTTTCCACAATTTGCTTTTAGGACAGAGTAAACCCCAGGTACACTCTCGCTTCTATAGAAGGAAGATTACAGTTCTTAGCATACATACAAGTAAGATGAAAGAAAATCACAGATGCTTTATGTGGAATAAAAAGTAAAGTTTGAGGAGTCTGTAAGAGGGATGCTATGAAAGCTCTTTGATCCTTTGTCAACCAATGTATTATGGAGGAGAGACTGGAACTCCTTCCAAACTTGTTCTTGCTTTTCACTGCTTAGTGAGCAAGAAGGAAGTGCTAAGTGTAAAGCAAGTTGGGTTTGAGTCTTTTTAATAACCAATCAGTTGCTTTGACTTAGTAACCAGAAGAACAGGTGGGTGAAGTAGGTAATCATATTGATGATTCTATATGTAGTGGAAGCTTCATGTTCCCGTTTTCTTCCAGGAAGGTTTTGCACTACTGACAAGGCATCCAGGCATGCTGAGCATCTATAATATATAAATAAGTTTTGTATTATTTCATAAAAATATGAATAAAAATAAAATTGGTACATTTCCCCCCCCCCGGTCAATTTAAATCTATCTGCTGCTCTTTTCTCAGCTATCAAATTCTGGAGTTATAATGACTGACTGATGCATAGCAAAAAGTGTGGCAGTGACCATCACTGCTGGAAATGTAATATTTTTACACTCCAGAAAAACTGATTAGTAACAGCAGTGGCCCAGCAAGGAGCTGTTACAGGCAGTGAACCTCATAATGTATCATGAGCTCAGAGATGAACAGTTTAGGAATTGTTAATCCACCCAAACTTGTACCTTACTCTGAAAGCACATGCTACCTACCAATCTCTTGAGAGATTTTGAAAACAAATGAATCCATAACAATAACTTTTTTTTTTTTTTTAAGCTCAGCACTATATTATTGAAGACAGGCAACTGTGATACAGGGAGTGCTTAATAAAAGCTGAAATTGTTCTACTTTTTGCTGTACTTGGTTCTCATGAAAATAAAACGGAGTAGAAAGAATTGCTACAGAGTAATTTAAATAGGATAGGTGGAAATTTTCAAGGCTTTTACAGTGAATCCCAAATAAAAAAGTAATACCATATTGCACCAAAGCACTAGCTACTCCTTTTTGATCACCAGGCCTCTTTGTGACAGAGTAAGGGGAGTGAAATGTTGAGCAGTGGCATTTGTCTGGGTTACAATGTCTTACTGCCATTGTTCCTGGTAGTAGTGTGTTTTATTGGCTAAGTGGCTTGTGAGTGTATTTTCAAATATTTTTATTCTAATATATATTTGATTAACAAAAGAAAAGCATAAATTTTGCAGTGATTTGATTCCCTGTTTATATTAAAAGGAAACATAAAGTACTTTTCCTGCAGAACAGTACTTGAATACTTCCATACATAAATGCATTGGTTTAAACTTGACTAAAGCTATTTAATATTTTTGTAATTGGTATATTTAGGCACTGAGTGACTTAAGACTTGTTCCCTAAACTGGAAGTTTGACATTTTATCCTTTGTCATTAAGTGATTAGTAACAGTGATTCTAACTATAAATATTCTTTATTGATATTTCCAAATATTAATTCTGTTTGAATTGTAGTGATGACTTGTATTAAGAAAATGAAATATAAACTCTTTTGTTATTTTCAAGCAAAAAAATATAACTTCTAATGCTTATTAACTGCTATGCTTCTTTCACATTTCAATATTTATTCTTAATTTCCCTTTTTCCCTTTAATCCTCTTTGTTTAATGTAAGGTGCAGCTAATAAAGAGGAGCACCTTCTCTCCTACCCATTCCCTCCTATTTTTAACAGCCTCAGTTGAAGAAGGCTTCTGCATTAGAAGCATTAACATGTGTGTATGCATAACATCTAACTTAAAAAAAAATAAATAAAAAAAATCTGTTATAAAGTTATTGTAAATTTATCATCAATCTGCACTTATATATTCCTACTGTATTTAATCCTGAGTAGCAGCAAAAGCTTATTTCACATTGCTTTTACATATTTTGGGCACAGCTAATGAGAGGACTCTGCAGCCTGGGTTTTGTCTTGGGGCAGAAGGGTGTCACCCCAGTACTGCTGCTCAGCTTCTTCCTCTTCTTGAACTGACACTTTCTCCTTGAATTCTTTACATCAGCAACAATGTTCAGTGCTCCTTCCCATAGACCAAAAAATGTATTTGTCCAAAATTAAGATGACTCTCTTTTTGTCAGCTAGTTGCTTATGGATTAGAGCACCAGGGTTTGCATCTTGTAGAAATGTAAGAGCATTTAATTGTCATGATGAAGCAACATTGTGAAATGTCAGCTGGTAAAAGGTCTAAACCTTTATTGCTGTGCTTAACTCAGACTGCAAGTGCTGCATGATAATTCACTGATGAGTTTTGGATGTCAGTGAGGTGTCAGTTTTGGGGACCTCACACAGTCACTGGCTAGCTGGAATAATTTGTCAGTCACTGCTTACTGTGTGGGCTTTGATGGTGACAATGTAATTCGCAATTCCTAAATGACAAGTTCTTTAATAGAATTTTGTCTTCCCATTAGATTTCTTATATTCATCTTGTCTGATCTAACATTTAAAATACTTAAAAAGTATAAAGTGACCATAAGTCTTTAAATTGCAACTAGCGAGTTGAATTTTTGAATTTTTCAAATTGAACTTGAAAGTAGAAAAAATGGAAAATTAAGGTCCTAGCTTTTTTTTCTGGAAATTGTACAGTTTGAACACCATTTTGAGACTTTGAAAGAACCAAAAAAGTAAGCATCCTCCTTCTGCTCTTCAAGGTCTACAGCTGCAAGTATGAATTTCCTTTTCAGAGTAAAGAAAGAAAGCAATTAGTCTAGCATATGAATTGGTAGCAGGAGGTTTAAAGGTGACCTGAACGTGTTGAATGAATAAACATAATGTTAATTCACTTATGGCTGTATAATTTAAAACCAGATCAAATTAGATCCTCCTCTGCATACTTTCTGAAATTGGAGTTCTGAATTTCTGGTTTGCTGTACCTAAAAAGAGTGAAGAAATAAGTTACTGTATCAAAGGTTGAAGATGTTTACTTATTCTTGCCTCACTTAACCTGGTGAAAGCTGCTTTTCATAAAAACCCTACTGTATCCTAGTAATTTTAAGGATTAGGTGGGATCCTAACTTTTAATTGTTGTTTCCTGTTTGATTCAAAGTCAGTGAAGACACCTCTCTCATGCATGTTGTTTTTTAAGAGTAATAATTACATAACTATAATGTGGTGGATAGTCACTTGCCTTCAGTATATTTTAGAACACTTGCCTAATGTGTTCTTGACAAAGTATGGTGATGGATTGTGGAATGTATGCTTTTTTCTAACTGAATATTGAAGGAATTAAAATGTTTTCTGGCAATCAGTCCATTTCATTTTGTGTTCCCTGTTAAGTAACAAATTAATACTTTTTATTCCCAGCACTTTTCCTCTTTAGGATTGTCTGCTTCTCTAGTTTATGGATTGAATGTGGTATTTCTGAGTGCATTGAAGTAGATGGTTTAGGAGGGAGGTAGCAAAATATTTCCAGTAATGAAGTTCCAAATTTAATTACTGCTATTGTTGATGCATGTACAGAAACCAAGTTTTGGAAAGGAAATTTCTTGCATTAGCCTATGACTGCTCTGGGTTGAAGCCTGTCCTCCAGGAGGCTGATGTTTTCCATATCTACATGCAGATGTGCTGGCCCCTCCACTCATCTGGAACCCAGCTGGGTCCCACACTGCCACCCTGCACCAAGGGCCTCTCTGGCTGGCATACAGGGGATTCAGGAGCATCCTGAAGAAGCAAGGCAGAGGAAAAACCTCATTGCCAAGTGGTATCTCATCCTCTTCAAGTGAGTTGCCTGTGACAAACAGCAACATTACAAAACTGGCAGAAAGAAAAAGATGAGGTTTGATACCAAAACAGATCCGGGTACAGTAAGTCAGATGAGCTTTCAATCTTTGGGGCTATTTTGGCAAATGCGTATTTAAAGTCAGCAAATGGCAGACTAGTGTGACTCAGCAGCAGCAGCTGGAGTAGAGATGCCATCTGTAGTCTGAAATGACACTCATAGTAGCGTGGAGTTGCATGACAGCTAACTACATGTAAGGTAGGTGGGCCCAGAGTGATAAGTGATATTCAGACTGTGGAGTAGCAGCACTTAAGAGCAGATGTCCAGAGAATATGAGTGATCCCTGGGTAGATGCAGTATTACTGTTGTGTAGACTATTATTGTGATTTTTGGCCTTGGGGGAAGGGTGTTGCATCCAATTTTATCAGATGGCTGTGATAAGTCAGAGACCTACTGAGAGTGATGCTGAGAGAGAGCAGATGTGGATTGTTTTGGTAGAGCTCTTTTTTGGAAACACTTCGCTACTGAGTTGCAAAAGTATTACTAGAGAGAGAAAATATGCCAGCTGCAGTAGGAGTTTGATGTAACTGCCAGTTTGCAATTCCTGGTTCTCTTGGGATGAGAAAAGGTATGAGTTTAGGTACCTAGGCAGATCTATCAGCATAGATAACTCTACTGTATGGATTGAAGGGTAACACTAATCAGACCTTTGAATATGCAGAGCACTAGTACTTGCACTGACTCTTAAGGTCTGTTCCTTGGAGCTGTTCCTGTAGACAGTATAAATGGTGGCTGATTACAAGGGTGTTTGTTGCTCAGTAGCAACAGGCCACTTAGGGGTTATTCTGGATAAGTTTGTTAGTAGACTGCCTTAGTATACCTTCTAAACAGAATGTCATCAGTGTTTTCTACTGTCAGTTTGCCAAGTGGGGTATCAAATAGAGGTCTTCAGAACAAAGCCAGTGCTAAAAACTAGGCCTGTCTTGTTGGCTAGTTCATGAGTGAGATTCTTAAGACTGCCTTGCAGCAGATTGAGTGGTGATTTAGTTCTACAAACGTAACTGATCTTTATCCTGATTTGAAGGTGTTTATTTCTGTCACCAAAAGGTGATTGCTTACCTTGCTGAGAGGATTGTGGACCCCTGCAGCTGAGTGAGTGGGATCAAAATGGTGTTGATATGGCTTAACTCTGCCCTCTGTTGAACTCCATACTGCAGCATGCCTCTCCTCCTGGGCTGCAGTATACTTGTGCGTTCATTAGAAACAGCTACTATGTGCATAAGTTCTAAAACTGTTGTGAAACGAAGGTTGTCTCTCAGGGCTTGCATGTGTAATGCTGTGCCTGGCAATTTAACTCTAGGTGAAACTTATTTGGACTAGGAGTGTTTTTCATTTAACTGGACTGTATAAAGAACAATACAAAGGTGTATTGGTGCATGACTGCCAGTCACTGCTAGATGGAAGACCTCACTTGCCATCCAAAGTCAGACTGATCACTGTTGAATTTTACCTTTTCTAAATGTGTTGTGTGGGCAAATGTTACAAGGAGTTGTCTCCTACGAGAAGGTGCTGACAGTGTCTCTCTCTTCCTTTGGCTAGTGAGAAACATGTACTGGCAAAGCTGGTCTTTTTCAGTTCTGTTTCTCTGTTGCTGGTAGGAGATGCAAGCAGTTCAAGACTGCTGAATGATGCTATTTGCCTCTTGATTTAGCTGAGTTTTGAGTGCTAGCACATCTTCATGTTCAACCTCAGAGATGATATCAGGGCAACTGTACTTAAAATATCTGTTTACAGAACAGTTGCAGTTTGTTAGCTACCTATGACACTTGTACCTTTGCCAGGTGGGCCATTCTGACTTTAGGTAGATGATGTTGGCAACTTGGATGAGTGGGGTAGTATGTGATTTTTGCATTGGACACCTATGGGCAGCCAAAAGCAAAAAAGGTAGCTAACCAAATGATTTGCTTGCCCATGCTTAACACTTTGTGCTCTCTCCCTTCGCTCTGTACACATCTGCCTTGATTCTTATTCTAGCAATGGACTTGTGTCATTGCCTTTTTTGGCACTTGTTGGACCTCTCAGTCCCCCTCCTCCCCATTAACCCTCTGAGTTGTTTTAACCAGCTAAAATATAAGAAAACAATTCTTACAACAATAACAAAGGAATAGGTTTCTACCAGTTGCTGCCATTAGTTCTGTTGAGTTGAATTGGCCGGCTTTCTGTAAGTGGGCATCAACAGTGAATGGTTACAAAAATAAGTTTGTTCTGTGAAAATGGAGAGAGAGGAAGTGAAACTGGAAGGCAGCCAAAGCGATGGGCTGTAAAGAGAATCTTTTCAGCAGTTCTGTGAATAGATAAGAGTGGGAGAAGACACATATTTCAAGGGCAGAGAGGAGATGCCAAAGTGATTGGGTTAAGGGGAAATGAAAGCTGGAAGAGAGCTATAGAAAAAGTGTGTCTCAGAGAAGCTTGTTAAATACCCTTCAAAAATCAGTTAAAGTTGGAGTGAAGGACACAAGAAGAGGCTTGAGTGCAGATGTGAAAGATGGATGATAGTGTTTGTAATTCTTGAGGAGAGATGTGCTGACATGAGATCAAGATTGGAGTAAAAAAGAGTTGCAATGGTGTTGTGTTGCTGGTGGTAGCCAGACATTGTCAGAAAGGCTGAATGAGGAACACTTTTGGCAGAAGAATTCCACTGTGGATCTGGGGCAAGTTGGAGTGAACCCTGTAGAGAAAGTGCTTGTGTGTGTATTGATGAGGATATCCAGAGATGAGATGCAGATGAGACGTCAAGTCTGTCTCTGTCCCTTTGAAGTGTATGCCAATATTGATGATTACAGGAAATGAAAAGAGGACAGAACCTCGCAGTGCCAGTGGGTCACATGAATTTGTACTTGATCTTATGCCAGCAATTTTCAGTAATCTATACTAGTCACTTTTTGTTCCTTATGAAAATACAATGGTGTTTTTCCACTGTCTCATACTTTTCTGGGATGGACTGTGATATGGCAAAAAATTGGGAAGAGGGGGAAGGAGCATTTGGTCACACTCTGAGACTGGTTTTTTATTACAAATTATGTATATTCCTCTGCTACTGAAGTGTTTCAATTTAAACCCAGCAAATTTTATTATGCTTGTGTGTTTATTCATTGAACTCAGATTATGTGTTGGTTATTAAATATTGATTTCTTATTAAACATTTTAATGCTTTTCTTGGGTGTTAGACTTTAGGAAGTATTGTCTTCTGACTTGCTCTGTGTTATGTTCTGTATTTTAACTTTGAAATAACTTGATGGTGAAGAGTAAATTTTAGCTTTCTTCAAGTTATAATACAGAAAAAAAAATAAGCTGTCAGTGAAGGATGCTTTTTTTGTGGAGTTTGGTGGTTTTGTTATATATGTATAGTGGCAAGAAACACAAGCATCAGAGCACAGGTTGCCCACCAAAACAAACATTTACTCTCTTGGCTTTAAAAACCAATACCTCCCTGCCACCACTAATTCAAGTCATTAGATGTTTCCTCCTTCCATGTGATTTTTGTTGTCAGATGAGGTATAGTATGGATTTTAACTTAACTGATACTTTTTAGAAGCTTATCCTGCTGACATCTCTCTTTAATTTCACTAGCAAACAACCCCTTTTTAGGTAACAGTGTACCAAAGTGAATCCTTTGTCATATACATATTTTTGTCTATGTACTAGCAAAGAGTGACTGAAAAGATGTTGTGAAGTCATGGGCATATAATATTTGCACAAGTTCTAGTTGAATGTGTAAATACCTCATTCAGCTTGAAAATGAGAAGCTAGTACAAGAGCCATGTGTAAGACTTTTTTTTTAAATAGGAACAGAGAGTACAGAATATAATTTAGTACTCTGAAGAGTGAATCATAAAATGCAGTCTGGTTTGATTGCAGCCTCAGCTACTGAGCTCTCAAGTGCTGTTAAAGCAGAAGAGTTACTAGGGGGTTATATGTATGTGGTTGACAATTGCTGAGAAAGCTGTATAGCTTTTAGAATCACAGAATCATAGAATCATTAAGGTTGGAAGGAACCTTGAAGATCATCAAGTTCCAACCCCTCTGCCATGAGCAGGGAACCCTGCCACTAAACCAGGTTGCACAAAACCTCATCCAACCTGGCATTAAAAGCCTCCAGGGATAGGGCATCGACAACCTCCCTGGGTTACCCATTCCAGTTCCTCACCACCCTTAGAGTGAAGAATTTCTTCCTAATATCTAACCTAAATCTCCCCTCTCTCAGTTTAAAAGCATTACCCCTTGTCCTATCACTATCTTCTCTGATGAAAAGCCCCTTCCCAGCTTTCCTGTAGCCCCTTCAGTTACGGGAAGGCCGCTATAAGATCTCCCCAGAATCTTCTCTTCTCCAGGCTGAACAGCCCGAATTCTCTCAGCCTGTCTTCATAGCAGAGGTGCTCCAGCCCTCTGATCATCTTGATGGCCCTTCTCTGGACCCTTTCCAACAGGTCTATGCTCTTTATTTTATCATGCCAGGAGCACATCTTCATTGTTACTCCTTTCTCAGAACTGTGTGTAGCCATTTCCTCACAGAGACCCACACGTGCTTCCCTGCACAGGGCAGTACTCTGACCAGTGGAACCCATCAGTGATTGCACATGGTAGGAGAGAGCAGAGTGATGGAAAGTTGCCGGCAGAAACTTTCAGGTATTAGGCTGCTTATAACAATGCGTATTTAGGACATGACTTCCTCAGACTTCTTCCCTATTGGTTTGTGTTATAGTCTTTCTGTTACTCTTTCAGTCTTGTTCCTTTCCATTCAACAATGTCTCTCCCTCCTTAGTTTTTCATGTCCCATTTTTGCGTTCTGAGATACATCAAATAGTTATGACTTCATTTAGTTGTATGTTTTATACTTTATTCAATAGCATATGTTGATTAAAAGATGGATATAGTTCAGTATCTTATCTCCAAATGCCCTGATTTTATACTCTGTTGTAGTCACTGGCAAGTTGGTAGGTATGCTTTCCCAAAATACTATCTCAGTGGCATCTGATCATCTGAGCCAAAGGTGCTTTCTGTGTAGTTAGTGGTTGTTTTTTTCTCAGCTGATACCAGTGATTGTCCTTCCTCTCCCCTGAAACTGTGTGGCATCCTGTGGCAAGGGAGTTCCACAACTTAATACTCTAGCATTTAATTTGATCCTGACACCCCATAACTTCATTTGGATCCCTGTAATGTTGTCACATGTGCAAAAAAGTAGCGACTGATTTCTGTTGTCTTTATGTCACTAGGGTTACATCTGTCCTCTTTACCGTCTCTGGCTGAAAATTCCTAGTGTTTTAAGTTAGGTCTAACCATAGAATGTCTTGGGTTGGAAGGCACCTTTAAAGGTCATCTAGTCCAACCCCCCTACAAATAAGCAGTGACATCTCCAACTAGAACAGATTGCTCAGAGGCCCATCAAGCCTGACCTTGAATGTGACCAGGGAAGGGGCCTCCACCACTTCTCTAGGCAACCCATTCCAGTGATCCACCACCCTCATTAAATATTTTTTTTTTCCTAATGTCCAACCTAAATCTACCTTAAAATCTAGCTTAAAATCATTACCCCTTGTCCTGTCATTACATACTCTTGTGAAGATGTCTTCCCCAGCCTGCTTACAGTGTTTGCCTATGGTGGGAGGAAGTTGTCTCCCTGGTCTCTGTCTTGTAGGCTATCAACTTGAGAGCCATGAGGAGAGGGGTTGGCAGTGAAGACTGAGGCAAAAAAGTTGTTGAGAATCTCAGCCTGCACGTCGTCTGTTGTTAGTAGGTCACTGCTGTTGCTCATTGTGGTGGTTACGCTTTCTTTGACCTTCCTTTTCTGGTTTACATACCTGTAGAAGCCCTTCTTGTTTTTCTTCCCTTGCCAAGTTCAGCTCCAGCTGTGCCTTGGCCTTCCTGACCTTGTCCCTGCAGAACCGGGCAATGTCGCTATACTCTTCTCAGGATACCTGTCCCCACTTCCACTGCCTGTGTAGTTTTGTCTTGCCTTTTAGTATTTTGGTTTTGACTCAGCCGTGCTGGTCTCTTACATTCCTTGCCTGACTTCTTACACTTGGAGACTGAGATCTCTTGTGCTCTATGGAAAGCATCCTTAAAGATCTGTCAGCTGTCTTCTGTTTCCTTGTCCCTGAGGGCCATTTCCTATTAACTAAATCCTTGAAGAGCTGGAAGTCTGCCTCATACCCCTTAGGACAGTGAACTTAACTAGCATGATCACTGCAGCCCATGCTGCTTTCAAGTTTGACATCCCTGATGATTTCACTTATTTTAAGCATCCTATGATCATCTCTACTGGATGTTCTTTAAGTCTCTTTAATTTCTGCTATGTAACTCTTAAGAGATTAAAAACCAGATCCACACTTAATATTTGGATATCGCTTATAATGTGCCAAGAAATGTTCTGTGTTCTTTTCTTTATTTCTTTCCGCATAATGTCTAACTTTTGAATTACCTTTTAACTGCATTTTATTATCAAGCTGCTGCTTTAATAAAAATACCTATTTCAGCCTTAAAGTCTTAAGACTGAGTGGTGAATGTCTGCTCAGAGACTGTCACTGGTACTCTATCGGTGTCTACCAGGATAGTATTTAGCCACAGTTTTTTTTGTACTTGACATCTGTGCAATGTATGACATAAAGGGATATGTTTTCACTTGCATGCTGAAATTGTAGGATTGTAGGAATCATGTTTCTCTGTTCTCCTCATTGTACTTTGGACAGTATACCTTTAGGACACTGACAGATGATTGGCTCCAAAATGTTACAGGTTCATTGCACAGTATAAAGTAGGATTCATCTAACCTTCAGGCTTCTCTATTACACCATTTTACAAAGCCACCCCAGTGATAATATTTCTCCATTTAAGAAGTGGAGGGATTAAATACATCTTGCATCTGCTTGGAAAGTATTATGATGTATCTGAGTGTTCTTGTAGTAGTTACTTCTATTGAAACTAACGTGCAGATTTGCAGATAAAAATACAAGTTTTGAACCCCTGAGTTCAATTTCTTGGGGACTAATAAAACAATGTTTTGTCTTTGTTGAATTGTAGTAGAAATATATTTCTGAGTGTAAATATTTCTACCATAAAATAGCAAATTCTTGCTAGAATCTACATGTCTATTGCAATTTGTCTGAAGAGGGTAATTTACTGCACAAATAGATCTAAGTTTGAAGGTGTATCAGTACGCTTTGTCCAAAATGATGTGATGGCTGATGGTTTTTGCTCATCAGAGGTCCTGTTGACTACTGATTGTGACAAGAGGCACCTTATATGCTTACATGCACAATTTATATGCTAAATCAGTTAAACAGTAAGAAGTGATTTACTCAGAAGATACAAAGGAAGAAAGAGAGTTGTTAGAATCTTGTTCTGTGTGTGTGCTCTGAGTGTGTTCAATAGCTTTGCTGTCAGATGCTTCTTTCCAAAAGAAATCTACCTAAAATATTTTCACAGTACTCTATGAAATATTTTGATAAATCTTACTGTGCTGAAGAATGAAGTAGCAACTAATATGAAGAGTAGCAAGAGAAATGAATCACTCGTTTGCTGTTCATTTGATTCTCTAGTGCATCTTTAATGAAAGACGTAGGTTTGTAAGGCTAAAGAGGAAGGAGTGAAAGACATATCAGAATGAGAAATATCAGTTTCTCTGTGTTTGCTGCTTTCAGCTTATTTAGTATGAGAAGTTTTCATGTAGTTCTCATTTTTTCTCAGCTTTTCTCTGATACTTTATAGTCCATGCATGATGTTGCAGTGGGCAGTGTTAGACTTGTCTGTGTCATTTAATACAAGATGTTAAAAGTTGTAAGGATGTGTAGAGCTTTGTTTTGATGCCAGAGAAAATATGAAGTATTACTGAGAGGTTTTAAGATGAGACAATATTTTAATTATATATTAGGCAAGGACAAGCCACGGAATAACCGGCCAATCAGTCTCACCCCTATCCTGAGAAGGCGATGGAACACTTAATCCTTGAGACAATTTCCAGGCACATGAAGTAAAGCAGCAAATTTCATCTGCTTAGACATCAGTAAGTCATTTGGCACTTGTCTTCCAAAAAGGGAGAGTCCCTCTGAACATTAGGAAACAGTTTTGTGTTGTTTTTTTGTTGTTTTTTTTTACTGTGAGGATGACTGAACACTGGCACCAGTTGCCTGGAGAGGTTGTGGAGTCTCCATCCTTGGAGATACTCAAAATCAGTCTTGACATGGTCCTGGGCAACTGTATATAGGTGGCCCTGCTTGAGCAGAGGGGTAGGACCAGATGAACTCCAGAGGTTTCTTTGAACCTGAGCTGTTGTCTGATTGTGTAAATTGGGGGTCAGTATATCTGAAATATGTCATTTGCTGGTCTATATCTCAGCAGGTCTTTCTCTAAATTGGGGGGCTTGACTGTTTCCTGTAAGTATAGAAACCCCAAAATGCATTTACATTTTTCTCCTCTCTAGCTTCCTTTTCATGAGAGTGTTGCTGGATTGCATGAAAAGATATGCCACATATTAAAATGTTTATTACTATTTTCTTACTATAAAATTAAAACCTAGAACAGTAACTGCACTTCTGATGCATAAGGATATGAAGATATATTTTCTGTCTCAATATTTCACATTCCCTCTCTCATTCATGTGCCTGACTTCTGTGATTCACCACTAGCTTAATTTCTTTGTGTACCTTGATGTTGTTTCTTGAAAGATCTCTCCTAAGAGGTTCTTGTCATGTTCCTGTAACTCTGGATTTATACTATGACCCAGCTCTTCAATCATCTCTCTACCTTCATGGACTGATCTCCTTTTGTGGTTTCAGAAATGACCTTTTGTAAAAGCTTCTGTCACTTTCTACATCAGTGCTTGTCCCATTTGCTTGCTTTTATTTGGATCTTCCTTTTTGCATGACTGTTGAAAATTTTATGCACAGCCTTCTGCTCACCTCCCTTTAGGAAGTCCTCAGCTTTCATGTTGGCCACATATTGCTTTTGAGCTCTTTGCTCTCCCATTTCATGACCTTCATTTATAGTTTAGTCTGTATAGCTTATGCACCCTTTCCCTCATTTCCTCATTGGTTTGTCTGCCTTCTGCACTGATGCTGTTGTAACCTGTGATCATTTCTTGTCCTCAAATGAGATTCCTTTTTATTTTTGAGTGGTTGTTCTCACTGTTCCACTGGAAACTGATATTTTTGTCTGTTGAACAAAATGTTGATACCTGATGTCAAAATACATGTTTTTTAAAGCAAAGTTTCTATTTTAACTTTTTCCTGTCATGTAGTTTTACGGTTAAATTGACAAAGTCATAATAGGGTGGCTAATGTAGTAGTTAGGCCTGCTTTCATGTTTGAGTTGCTGATGTGATTAGTAAAGAAAAAAAGTGTAGCTATGAACTTTTTTCACCAGAGTTCTTGTTTCAGCTTTTTTTTTTTTTTTTTTTTTTCCCTTGGAGAGTAGCTTACAAAATAATCTAGCACTCTGAATCTATAGAAAGTTCTGTGATTGA
>NW_009953496.1:4571645-4579045 GCF_000747805.2 Chaetura pelagica | reverse complement strand
TACATTAACTTTTAACAGCATTTTGCGAGAACATTTAGGAGACATGCCAGAGATCTATTTAAATTTACTAGAAATAAGACCTAACAGTTTTTTGGAAAAAGATGTTATGTTCAGAAGCAGTGTTGTAAGACCACACTTCCATAAATAATAGAATTTATTAATTTCATTTTGGAGCTCTCAGTTTGTCACAGAATTTGCTTGCTGCTGTTTTGGTTACTGTTGGTGTAGTCATGAAAATCTTAATTAGTTTCAAATACACAGTTCTACCTCTCACTCCTCAGTTATTTGCATTCAAATAGTGTAACTCCTTGTCACCAGTAGAGTTGGTCAGAAGTCTACTCAGTGCACTGGAGGAATACTAAAGCTTGGAGCCTGTGAGCTGAAATATGAAATAGCTTTGGTATTTTGTGGATGTTGGCTGTTGTGTACTAATGAAGATCTGTTCATAACTTCATGAAACTGTTGAACCTCTTCATGGTTTTGGAAGGATCTTGTGAACTGAATTGGAAATTGTCTTGATAGTTTCATTTATATAAAGTCATCTGCATATGTGGGCCTGTTTGTTCTCTGCCTTGCCCATGCCAACGAAGGATGAAGAAAACATGAAAAAAGACGTTAAGCAACTGTGACTCTTCATAGCTACTGGTTGTTGCCTCCACAGGAACAGAAAACCTCCCTTTCCTTGGAGCACAGGAGCAAATTTGAAGACAGTTCTGTTTAGATTAGATTTTGCTTAGTCTGGAAGGATAGATAGTGTAATAGAACCTGATCTTCTCACCCTTTCCTCTGTTTCCTTCCGTCCTGTTCACTGCTGGTGAAGCATGGAAAGATGTCTTGTTGCTTGTCAGTATGAAGCTTTTGAAACTGGAGATGAAGTAGCCTTTTCCAGTCCTGGTATAGTGGGAAGGAACCTAATTTACTAAAAGGAATCTAGCAAATGGTGTGGCCAGATAGACCGCATCTGATTTTGAATCTTTATGCTCTCCCAGGATTCTGGAATTAGGATAAATGCTGTGATTAATAGTGAGATCCTTCCCTGCGGATGACAGGAAAGGATGTCAACATGAGACTTTCTACATTCTTGGTAATTTGTATCCAATACTTTTCAAGTTCCCATCTTTTCTTTGTAAAATAAGCCGCTGCATTTTATTAATTAGTAACATGGAAGACAGATATAAAATGGAAGAAAACAAATGCATAGATGGGACTTGGTTATGACTTATTTAGTATTTTTTTTGCTTATATTGGTTATAGTACTACTTCATTGCTATTGAAGGATGGGATTAGTTTTTAATACCATAGAATCATTTTAGTTGGAAAAGACCTTTAAGATCAAAGGTGGTTTATAGCATATAATGGTTTAGGGGTAGTTTTATCCACCTCCTTTTCTGAAATGTGTATGTTTATATGGTTATTTAGATTAGTTGACTGTTCCAACACCACCAAAGAAAGTTCTACAATGAAAATAAAGAAATGCTAACTTAGGAATAGTTGTCCATATTTCCTACTAAGTTGTTGGTGTTTACACTCTAGTGCTGTTTTTGGATGAAACTTGGAGTTCCATGTTCAAGTTCATAAGCTGAGAGGATGATAAAAAATACTGATAGTGGTAATAAGGTGAGAAAAATTCTGAAAAGCATTTGTTGGTAGTTGACGTTACTTGACCTTTATTACTCTGACTGTAATCAATCATGTTTTGTGTAATGAATTCTAGTACTACAAAATAAGATACCACTGCAAAGTAGGTAAGTATTCCCAGTATTTAGTACGACTTCTCCCTATAGTAAGGGGGAACCTGTCATTTTCCATAAATGTTGCTGTTTTCAGTTGTTTTCGTTTTTTAAATAGTGGCTCCGACCTTCTGCCTTTTTCGATGCCGTGGTTAATTAAGATTACTTCTCAGTTATACTTCCGTAGGTAATACTAAACATAAGCATTTTAACCTAAGTCATAAAAAGTGATTCCTGAACTGCATTAACAGCAATTCATAGTATATTAATAATAGCTATTTGAATGCTCTCAAACAGTGTGTTTTAAAATGCTCGTAATAGAAATAAAGATGGAAGCATCCTTTGCTTTAAGGCATGATGCAAAAGAAACAGATAAATTAATGTGGTTGGTAGACGATTTAAAAAGCAGAACCTGTTCCTGGATATATGACTGACAGGAGACTTGCTATAGTCCCTTTATTTATGTATTTCAAGCTTTGAATTCACCAGTCAATGTGAGGAGAAAAATTAATTTTTCACAGGATTTTTACCTGATGTCCCAGATAAACATAATTTTGTACTGAGTTCTTAGAATAGAGCTATCTGCTTTGATAGATTTAGAGCTAGTCATTATGCTTTTACAGCAGGTGGTGGCGAAAAATAAAAGCATGCTGTTGCATAAGAGGAGCAGATTGTTCCAACTAGTCATTTGAGATGGATGAGAAAAGAGTATTTCATTCCTAGTGTGACACCTTCATATATATGAGTCCTAGGGAAACTACTGGTACCAGAGCTGTGTGGAAGGGAAAAGTTTTGATGAAAAGGTTTGTGTGCCTGTAGTACAACTCTTATGCTAGATTTTTTTTTTTTTTTTTTTTGGTTTTTTTTTTTTCTTGGTCATCTGCATGTTCTCAGTGGTTAAATTTCTGGGCTTATAACCAGCTCTTTAAATTGAGGAGTATGAAGTTTAAGGTGTTACTTGTGTATTTTACATAATGCCAGAAGTAGCTGGATGCAAGAACAGATCTCAGAAATAAAGAGTAAAGATATGTTCTTTTGACTGTCCTTCCATACATGCTGTTCTGTGGTTGAAAGACATACTTTGCAATGCCAATAGTTTATAGAAATAGGTAATAATGTACACTTTTTATTTTGGAAACTAAATCAGATACTTCCATTTCCACTCATGCCTTAAATTATTTCATGACTTTCTATTATTAGTTTCTGAAACTTAGTGCCAGATTTTTATAAGAATTTACTTGGGCGTTCCAGCAGATATTGTTACCATATACTTATTTTTAAGCGCCTAGTTCCTGCTGTTGCTTATAATACGTTATACCTTTTTTTTGATATTTTTGTAGAAAATGTGTCATATGACAATGAAACATACTCTTTTTGGATTTAGAAAAGTGAATGCCAGCATTCTCTTCTACCCCGATATTAAAGGCTGTTTTTTTTTATAAAGATGATATAAAGCGTGTTATAAACCAGTAACTGTTTTTCATCAGGTATTTTTATCACATTTTTAATTGTTTTTTTTTGCCATCACTTTTATGAGTATATTTTAAAGGGCACTGAAGGTGTTAGGGTCTAATTAAATATGAAAACTGACATACAGAACTCCTAGGTGATATGTGGGAATAGTTTCTTTTATCTAGAAGTCAATAGATCTCCAGTACAGCATCCCTATAATGTCATTCATAATAAATGTTACGGGTATCTTAAATTTAATGTAATATTGGTGTGCAACTGACTGTTTCTATTCTAGATAGTAAAAATTATACAATTTATAGGAAATGTAGTGAGAACACTGGATTTTTTTAGATAAAGATAATGAGTTCAAAATCGGAACTTTCTGTCCTGAGCTGATGAGCTGGGAGGCCACTTTAAATTTGTAGTGGACCTCCATTTATCAGTGGGAGTCACTGACACATGGTTCTCTTAGTCCATACCTTGCTTATATTTAAACCTGGTGGGGGAAAAAACGTTTCAACTCTTCTTTCCTGTGTTGTTATGAAAGACCGTAGGAGAAATAAAAACCACAGAGCAATCAATCTCAGTAGAGTGCTGCTGTTAAGAAAATATGGTAACATTTAAAAAAAAAATAAAATAGTTTGTCTTTAAATTCCAGCATACATAAGTACCTTTTTATAGGTGATGTGTAAACCTTGACTATATGATCTTAATTAAATGTAGATTAATCTTTGGGCTTTTAAGATGATATTAAGATTAAATTTAGGTCAATCTTAATGACCTTGTTACTTAGTGGAGCTTTAATTTCTTTTCTGAGAGTTCAATGTGGAATATTCATAGCTTTCTTTTTATAATGAACATTTAAGATTCCTTATCTTTTATAAATGAAAATGGACATGTAATCAGGACATTTTTGGGGCTTGCATGATTTATTCCATCTGTTAGAAGGGTGTTGAAGGGGACTCTGAGAGAGTTCTTAGGTGTGTGTAAGATGAAGTTTAACTATGTGAAGCTTATGGGAAAAGATAATGGGAAATAATACATGGTTGATTTGCTTGGTTTCCGTGGAATGTAAATTCCTACAAAGGCAGGCTGAGAGAGTGGGGATTGTTCAGCCTGGAGAGGAGAAGGCTCCAGGAGGACCTTATAGCAGCTTTCCAGTACAGGAAGAGGGCCTACAGGAAAGATGGGAAGGGACTGTTTACAAGGGCATGTAGCAATAAGATGAGGGGCAGTGGTCTTAAACTAGAGCAGAGTAGATTTAGATTGGATATCAGGAAGAAGTTCTTTACAGTGAGAGTGGTGAAGCACTCAGACAGGTTGCCCACAGAGGTGGTGGAGGCCCCATCCCTGGAGACACTCAAGGTCAGGCTTGAAGAGGCTCTGAGCAACCTGATGTAGTCAAAAAGGTCTGGGGGGCTGGCCTAGGTGACCTATAAAGGTACCTTCTAGCCCAACAGATTCTATGATTCTATGAAATGTTTCCCAGATGCAGTTTGGCAAAATAACCACCATCCAGACTTTAAGATGCCTTCTCTCTCCCTAACTTAAGATTCCGGTTGTTGATAGGGTATTGGTTTCTGATGGACTACCTGTTTTTTTTGTTAAATTAATTGTGGAGGCTTACGTGATGGCTGCTGCCACAGGTGTAGCAAGTCCTGGCTGTGGCACTGCCTCTCAGCAGAGTGTGCTGCTTGTCTCTGTGTGGCCCTTCTGGGCCATGTCCTGATGGCAGCATTGTTTGAAGGGAGGAGATGCTGGCTACCTTGCTTGCCACTCCTCAAGCCTGTATTAGGCTGCTGAGGTCAGACCAGTCTGGTGTATTGCTTTAGTCCCTACTGCTGCCTCTTTCTGAAGCGTGATATTAGAAATCTAAAGTAAACGGGGATTTAGGTGCTGTAAGGTCCAAGAGCTTTTGAATTGTCAGTGCTTTGTGCTTCCATCTGGGAGACAGAGCAGAGGTGCACAAATCCCTGTTTGTGGCATGGTGGTGATACATAATGGGACAGTGGCTGGTACCAAAGTACCTTACTGAGTTATGCGGGAGGTGACAAATGGCTGAGTTCGAGATTTCTAACTTGTACTTTATAGGATGTTAGCAGCTTCTTGGCAAAATGTTGGACAGAAAATGCAAATATGCATTTGAGTTCAGCTGCTGAACTTTTTTGGAAACTGGTGAGAATTCACTGAGCCACCTTCTTCCCTGAACAGTGCTGTCACACCATTGCAGAGAGTGGCCCCGTAGCTGAGTTAGCGTACCAGCAAGTCCTGGCCTATGGTGTATTTCTGTCATACGTGTTTTCTCATTTGGTTAAAGATTGGTTAAAAATTTGTATTGTTTTGATCAAATTACTGGAAATAACCAATAGATTACTGCAGGTTTCACCCACCTATCTTATCTTCTTGTGTTTTCCACACAGCATGTTACACTAAGTTTGTCTCTGTGTACCCAGAGTTACTGAATAGTGTGCAGGCAGTTGACTGTTAAAACAGAGAAAGGGAGATCCAAATTTGCTCATGCTTTGAGTCACAAGGAGTGGACTTGCAGGAGGTTTTAAATGTCTGTCTTCTTGTAGAGGATAAATCACTTCAGTATTGGCTTTTTCTTTACTTGTCTTGAAATGTCACAACCTGCTGGTAAGAGAAGGAGTTTTGCTCCATGAGAAGAAGACATTGGTTTAGGTAATAGGGTGGATTTTGTAATAGATTGATAATCTGTCCTGATAAACTTTGTTCATGTGCATGTGATAAGTGGACATTTGCTTGTTCTGTGGTTACAGCAGTGATGTGCTATGCATAAGGAAGTTTGGGTTGCTTGCTGAGTATTAACAGGCACATTGTTTTTTGCTAATCAGAACCCTGATAACTAAAATTAATAGTGGGCACAAAAGCAAGCAATTAGGGACATTCATCTTCCAAATGAGTCTACAAGATTCATTGGTAGTTTAAATTTATATACTGAGGGCACTTAAACCATTAAAAAGGGTAATGGCTGCCTCGCAGGCATGTGCTTCAAAGCCATATGTCATTTTGGTGCTGGGACAGCAGACAGTGATAGCTTCCCTTTAAGGGAAACTGCTATTCATTTATCAATTAAATGTCGAAGAAAATGTACATTTTTGTTGTAGAGTGATCATAGCAGTGTACTGTAAGTTAAATCAAAGACCAAGATTTATGTTCGAAGCCTTTCTGGCTTTATCATGATAGATGTTAATTGGAAAAGTCTCTTGGTGCTAATAGAGCATTGGAGTTGGACTTTTAAAGGCATTTTTGATTTAGAAAAAAAGCGCCTTGCAGTCTTTGACAGTGACACTGATGTAGTAACCAACTTAGTACTAGTATGAAATGTTAAGGTTTTGTTATTGTTGTGCTTATGCTGTCACAGGGTAGCATTTGAGAAGGTTTTGCTAACATAGACCTGAACATGAAGATTTAAGGTTTTATGGTACAAGGATTTAGCAGGAATTTTGCTACAGTGTAGAGGTTTCTTTCTCTCCTGGTGTTGTCCTTGCCAGCCAAGGTACTGATTAACAAGTGGTCTTATGAACAACAGAATTAGCTAACACTTTTGCTGTTTTGTAATTTATTCAAAATTACAAATATTTATGCAGAACTGTGGGAATTATTTGTCTCTTACTGAAGATGAAATGTAATCTCACTTTGGGACACAGCCTAGCTTTTCTGATCTAAGTTAGTAAAAGTGACTTCCCTTTCCCGAGATACGAAGTGTTTTTGTAAACTCTGTACCTGTTATGTGACATTTGAATACTCTCATTTTGGGTATGTGTCACGATCCGTGACCTATTATATCTCCTTATTGGAGTGTATTAACTTATCAGGATTTGCTGAGAGATCCACACGTGGGTATCGCCTCACACAGAGGATACAGGAACTTATGTCCCGACTTTTTTGAGTGAATAACTCGCTCAGTGCTTACTAAATTTCTAACAACAGCAAGGTTTATTGTGGGGAAAACAAAGCAATTTGGGGCAGGAGGTTCAAAAGGAGTGATTACAACACATTAAACATATATGGGTACACCTTAGTTACACATCTTATCCACGTGAGGGAAGCAGAGGGGAGGGATTTGCCCGAATGGCTGGATTATATTTTCCCCTATAAGCTGGGGTAGCCGGAATTGTCTCACCACGGCAGTGCAGGTTCGATGAGCGGGTAGCAAAGAGGCTGCAGGCACTCCAAGCGCAGGTCGCCCCCCCC
>NW_009953496.1:4552909-4571337 GCF_000747805.2 Chaetura pelagica | reverse complement strand
CACGCCAGTGAGCGGGACCCTGTCCCGGCCCCTGCTTCCGGCCACGGCTCCTCCCCTGCAGCAGCTGCTCCCCCCCCATACACACACACAGAGGGGGTTTCCTGCCGTATGGAGACGCCGTGTTAAGTCAGTTTTGTCGGCTGACTCAAAGGACATTTCATGTTTGTGTAAGGAAATACCTGGTCCTTCACAGTATGTAAAAAATATTTTTACCCTAAATTTGATGACATACCTGCCCAGTCCTCCTTTCCTTACTCTGGCCAGTGCCAGGCCATTTACACCTTGTACAGAGGACAGAAATGGCACAGCTCATAGAATCACAGAATGGTAGGGGGTTGGAAGGGACCTTTGGAGATGATTTAGTCCAAGGTCCCTGCTAAAGCAGGTTCACCGACAGCAAGTTGCACACGATTGTGTTCAGGTGGGTTTTGAATATCTCTAGAGAAGGAAACTCCTTACTGGACAGCCTGTTCCAGCACTCTGGCTGAATGCCAGAGTAAGAAAGCTTTTCCTCATGTTCAGATACTTGTGTACAAGTTTGTGCTCACTGCCCCGTGTCCCGTCACTGGGCACCACTGAAGTGTCTGACTCCATCCCCTTGACACCCGCCCTTTAGATATTTAATAAGCATTGATAAGATCCCCCTCTGTCTTCTCCATTCTAAACAGACTCAGGTCTTGCAGCCTTCCCTTGTAAGAGAGGTGCTTCAGTCCCCTAATCATCCTTGTAGTCCTGTGCTGGACTCTTTCCAGTAGTTCCTTGTCTTTCTTGAACTGGGGAGCCCAGAACTGGACACAGCATTTCATGGTTCTCATTATTCCCCTTTCTCACCTGCAGCATGTTCTCCTGTGTGTGTAGTATGGGTTGGTGAGAGCCTGGCAGGCATGGGAGGGTGTTCATTTTGATGGACCTTCAGGTACTCACGTAGTGATGCAAGAATTTACCATAATAAGGAAACTTATGTTTGTTCTTTGGACCTGCAGTATTCATCCCGTATTTTGTATTTGAAAAGTTGGGCAATGAGATTATCACAAATGCTCTTGTTATTCTAGAGGTGTCTTCTTAACAAGAGAAATTTTAAGAACAGCTGGTAATTGGATTGATGTGCTTTTAACTACTGAGGACAGAGAGGATGCAAGAAATATCTCCCCTGATTCCCAGGAGTTGTTAATAATATAATTCTTGGATGCTTACGTAACTTCTTTTTGGATTAAAAAAATACTCCCTAAATAAAGATGAATGCACTGTTTTCTCTTTCACTCTCTCCTGGTCTCACCTTTTTTTTTTTTTTTTTTTTTTTGAATGAGAGGAGTAAACTCAAGGAGTACGTACCAGGAATGGAGATAACAGATGCTACAGAACTGCACGTGTGGTGTCTGTATTGTCTTGCACGTGCGGTCTACTTCAATCAGGCTCTTCTGATTCCTTTGTTTCTTCTGTTTCAAACCTTAATCTCTTTCCATGATCATAGTGTTTTCTTTTTCTGTACTCTATTTAATTGCCTTGAGAGAAAAATGTAATAAAAATCTTACTGAATGAGACAGACCATTGCTGTGCTACACAGTATTTTTTTGTTTGTTTTCTCCTATCTTTTACGTTCTTCCCTGTCTTCTTTCTCCCTCTCACTTCTCCTTGCAACTTTTGTTGTAAGTTTTTTATATCTGTTGTCTGTGTGACCCTGAAAAAGCTCCTTTAATTTGTGTTCTGCTATGCTAGATTAGTTTAATAAAACAGGATTATCCAATTCATTTGGCAGCAATTATTTCATTTCTAAACAATTTTAATTATTTTGAATGACTGCTTTTCTTCTGGGCACATTATCTTCTTGATGTTCAGACTGCTTTCAGTGCACTGAAGTTGTTAACACCTTTACTTTTTGAGCCTCCTCCATTATTTTCCATTGCCCCTTGTTTTGGATAGCCTGTTGCTTTTTGTCATGCAGACACTGGGCCAGGTTTCACTTGACCTCATTGACTCAGCCTGTGAGTGTGACCTCCCGCTCTGAGAGAAGGTGCCTTTGGGCAAAATCGGTTGTGTGAAGCAGTGACATTTTAAAAAGGGAGAGTAGCACTGAGGGATGAGCTGCTTGTGGGTGTTAGCTTTGTGCTGGCAAGCCTGTGAATGGTGCACAGGCCGCATGGACTCCAAAGCTGAGGTGCGCCTGGGGAGGAGCACCTCTGTGTGACTGTTGAAAGAGCTCTGCTTTTAAATAAACTAATAACAAGTTTCTTCCCTAGGAGGATGTACATTTGATGATGGTCCTGGACCCTGTGACTACCATCAAGACCTGTATGATGACTTCGACTGGGTACATGTCAGTGCTCAAGAGCCTCATTATTTGCCACCCGAGATGCCTCAAGGTGAGCACCTCTTTCATATACTCAAGGGATAAGTTTCTCTATTAAGAAACACTGAGCCTCACTGAATATGGCCTTCCAGTTTGACATGTATAATGGAGGTAATTAAAAAACCCAAACATATAACAATCTTTGTAATTGAGAAGCCTTCTTGGATCAAATCCCTCTTTAAAGTTAAGGGGAATAGGGAGAGAAGAAAGGAAGCCATAACCTCTTCTTTATTCTCTGTGGAATTCTTGTTGACTTGTATTGAAATTCTGCGTTGTAAATGACAGTTAATGTATCAATTGAATTATTCAGGTACTCAGTAGAACTAATGGTGAAAAAAAGGATACATGCAAAAACCCATAGACTGATTCCTTCCCTCCCCTCCCCCAACCACTCATCATCTGAAGGTAATCAGAAAAGGTTTGATTTATGGAAATATTGCCGTTGTTAATTACTATTTAGGACAGGTAATGAATAACTGAAGAGGTATACCCTACATGACCTTGCCTGCTCACCTTTGATGAACAGCTTAATCGGCACTTCCCAGACAGCATGATATGCTGAGAAAATGAAAGCATTTGAAATTCAGTTACTTTTTCCAATTAATAGTACATTAAGTAATTAATCATGCAGAGGAGGAAAAAAGGTCATGGCTATTTTGTTTGTATCTAAAAGGTTTTGTGGAGTGAGGTATGTGTGGAGAAGGAGTGGGAAATGTTGCCACAGAGAAGTAACCTAACCTCTACACCATTCCTTCCCCTCCTTTTTATATATTGTTGTATGTTATTAATGGTGGTTAGTATGTATAATTTTACTTCTTAAGTGCTAGCTTGCTGGTTTCCCCTGCTTTGGAGTCACTGATATAAGCAGCTATTACTGTGCCCCATATCTTACAAAATATGTTAATTAAGCAAGATCCACACTTTACTTAATTGGCTGCTTGGTGCTTCAAGTTTGCATATGGAAGAGTAAATTTAAGCCCTGAAGCCTCGACATTCATGATGCTGATGGTCTTGTATTAACAAATTCAAAATACTATCTCCCCTAGGCTAAAGGCAGAAATCGGTTGATTTTCAGTTTGTGTTTTTCAGAGTCTTAAGGGGCTTGTTAAAGTGGTAGAAGCAATTTGATTGTGATGGAAGCACCATTTTGAAAAAAAAAAAAAGGTATTCTCAGGCTTCAGACACACTTTATATAGGAGGAAAGTAATGTGAAGAATTGAATTTTGAATGAATCTCTGTGACATGATAGCTGCTTCTTGCTTCTCCCAAATAACATACCTGTTGTCTGTGGGAAATTTTCACACTTTTGACTGTGGCACCTGATCTCTGTTCATTTCTGCTACAGGCCCTTTTCCTTTGAGTGCATCATATGGGCTCTTCTGGAAGAAGTAATTTTTTCGCATCTGTATTGGAAAACTGTGGCTGCTCAATAAAACTTAGCAGAATAAAGGAGTGCTTCAGAGACAGTCCAAAACAGATATATAAGATCTGATTTTTTTTGTTTGTTTGTTTTGTTTTTCTTCTTCCTCTGGTCAGAATTCTTAAACTTTTTTGACCACTGTTTCAAAGTGTGATTTTTGGTGATGGAGACTAAAGTAGTCTCACCTGATGAGCTGCCCTTAAGAAGTTCAGTCTTCAGATTCTGAAGATCTGTGCTGTATTTGTGTTTGAAATAGTTTTGTGTTTGAAAGAAAACAGTTTTAAACTAAGTCTGTGTAACAGTTCTAAAATGAGCACTGAATTCCTCTGGTTGTTCTGCAGGAAGTGGAGCAGCAAGAAGGTCAAGTCAAAGCAGGAGGAAAATAATTGTGTGCAAACATCTGCTGTGGGGTTTTTTAACATTGCTGACCCTGCCTGATTACTGTTGAAACTGTAGCTTAAGAAGCAGTTCACTGCTTGTGAAGTTACCCAGGTAGAATAAGATGTAGTAATGAAAGTATAGGTAAAATTAAACCACTGCTGTTTTCACTTTGAAAAATGCTGGGTTTTCTGATGTGTAGAAGCCAGGGGTCTCCTAGGCACATGAGACAGCCCACTTTTTTTTCCTGCTCAGTCAGAGAATGAGGGGAGACAAGGGGGGTGCCCAAGAAAGCTGAGCAGTGCAGAAATATAAGTGCTAGCATAGGGACTGTTCTATCCATCTCTTCTTCTGAGGCTCTGTAATCCTTCTGCTGGGCACCACGTTCCTTAGTGTATGTGTTGACATTCTCTCCATGGTTGCCTTTTGTAGTGTTTGGAGCCCTCCTTTCTTACAACGTCCAGGCCTCGGCCTTAGTTAGGGGACCATGTATTGCAGTCCCGCTTTGTCTCAGGAGGAGCTGTTTACCAGTATGTTAAAAACATAATTTAAGATGAATATATGGCTTTTAGAGCTCTGTCAGATTCACCTAGAATCACTGTAGTCATGAAGGATTAAATTCAGTTTTCAAATGTCAAGTTTTGATCTTCATTAGCTTCAGAAAGTTCTATTAAAAAATCAAGTGAGAGAAAAAGACGTAAAAAATGAGGAGAAAAGTTTGACAATTGAGTTTGTATTACTTTTGATTCAAGGGAGGGTTTTAATGTGATGGTGTGCTTTGGAGAAGAATAAATACTGGAGAATTTCAGACCTAATGGCACATGTCTTGGCGTGCTATGAAAATGTGAGAACTTGGCCTAATGAAAAGGATTTTGCAAGTACAGCAGTAGTAAATACTATTGGTGAGGCAAGTGTAATTACCTGTGAGTAACTAGTGCAACATCAGAATCTCTTTATACTGACCTGCACTGTATTCCTGAAATTATTAGCAAAGGCAAAAACCACTTATCTTCCATTATGGGAAAAATAAATATAGTACATAGTGATTAATTTTGAAATACAGCAAACACTTAGGGCAGGTGTTTGTGTACAGCTTTAAATATCAACTTGTAAATAGCTTGAACTACAGCTTACATTATAAAACCTTTGGATTACTTATTAAAACCTTGGAAAACAACTGATGTCCAACATTAGGTTTCTAAGAGCATTTAAAAGCAAGTATGCTAGATGAAGCTAAAGGTCTGCTGCTTTTGAGAGTAGCCATTAGCAGTTGCCTAGGGAAGAATGCAGAGGTAGGACAAATGAGGGGTGATCATGCCCTGAGTGTTCTCCTGGTTTCCAGCTGTTTGGCATTTAGCAGTTTCCTCAACCAGAAATGGTATTTATTCATGGTGTTCTCAAAGAATTAATGTTTTTCCTGTAAGCTTTGTCTTACCTTCTGTGGACTCCTTGATGGCTTTTAGTGTCTACTGTGTCCCGTAACAGAGTGCCAGCATTTGCTGCAAATCATGGGATGATGCAGCTCTCTTTACTTGTTTTGAACTCTTTCATATGTGTTGGCATCTCATACTGGAACAGGAAGTGAGTAAAGCCTATTCCTAATCACCTTCTCCAGCCCATTCAGGTTTTTTAAATACTTTGAAAATTAAATACACACTCTTCTTCTGACATCATGTTAGGTTGAATGTTCCTTCTGTAGAAATGGTTCCACAGCTGTGGATTTGCTTTTTGTATGAGGCAAGGTTGGTCACCAGGTGCTCTATTTTTGTAGATGTGGTGACAAAAACAAAGTATTTACCTGTTGGTCTTTGTACCTCTGAAGAAACTCACTTCCTGTACGTTGAAGCAAACCTTTTTAAACCATGCATTATATTTTCAGGTCTATGGTTTTTATGCATTATACTATAAGAGATGGAAATTAGAAAATGCTGTTAAGATGAAACTAAATATTGTTTAGATTTTTTCCAGTTATTTTAGGGGCCTATTCACAGGGTGTTTCTGCAAAACTTTTTGTCTGCAGAAGTCTTAAATACAGTGCTTTCTTCTATCACTGGGAATGTGTGAAGGGGTTGTTTTATCCATATTACTAGTACATTTACTGATGTTTTTATGTTTAAATAGAGAAGATAGTTTATTTACCCTGTTTGGTTTGCCCATTGAAAGCAACATTATTCTGAGGCTGTGTAGGGTCAGGGCATAAGAGCCTGTAATAGGCTGTGTGACAGGGAGCCACTTAATGAAGGTTTTTTTTTTTTTTAATATAAGGGCTATTACCCTCCTGGATACAAATGCAATTTGAAGAACATCTAAATTATAGTGGACGATAGTGATGTGCTGAGATGGACATCTTGTTTCTGATCTCTCAGAGGAATAATTTACCAGAGTTGGATGTGTGCTAATATTTTTTAATTGGTTTTCTAGAAATATGAGGAAAATAAATTACCAGTAGTGAGGGAAGGTCTTTAGTTGCACTTGGCATCTGACATGACTAAAGAACAACAGATTAAATATCTAAAGATGTTCCTTAATATTAGAGTGTGTTTCAGAAATGCAAAGTTTTTTTACAGTGAAGAGTAATGCAGAAATTAATTTTTTACTTTGCAGAAATGACATATAGCCTTACATGTCCTGTTTTAAAGAATAAAACTAAATTCACTGTTCATTAATGTGCCCCATCATTCCCAGCGACGTTGCCGTGTTGCTGCCTCCGTCCAGTTGCTGCAATGCGCATATTGGTGTGCAGTCAGGTCAGAGAACTAGTGTAGGTTTTAAAATGGAAACTCAGAGTAGGGGGAAAGGGAGGGCAGAAGTATGCAGCATGTGTCAACTCCTTGACCCAGTACATTGTGCATCTGTAAGAAGAGTTGTTATGCTGGTGCAGCTGATGAGGACCATGGGACCTGCTGGAATCGGTGGGTACAGGGGTCGTGTAAACCTCTGGGGCACCTGAGAGAAATATGAAAATTGCACCCTTGGATTGGCATGCAACTTTAATTTTCCTGTACAAATAGCATTGAGAATTTGTTGTGATCTGAAAGGTCAGTTGTACACTATTTAAGTTCTGCCTTCTACAGAATGGAAATAGCTTTTATGTCACCTGAATGACCCAAAATGAATTTCAGTACAGGCCCAACGTAAGTGTTTATGAAGTGTATAAATGAGAGAGGGGAGTCAGAAGGTCATGAAATTTGTGTTTTAATACAGTTTTCATATGAATGTGGCTTGGGAAGGAAAGCTGTAATGTAGAGATCATATAGGTGAGACTTTTGGCCTTTGACTTCACTTAAACCTGATTTTTCTCCTGTAGAAATGAAAGCACCAACCCATGAATAAATTTAAATTATGTGGATTTGTATGGGTACAGTCAGACAAAAGTTAAGTGGGAAGCAGCATCTGGTGAGTGCTGGGTATTGCCTGAGATGATGGTAAGATGAGAGCATGGTGAGCAGGAGGAGGACTTTCACCACGTGCTGGATAACTGAGCTCTTCCGTGGGGATGCTCATCCACATATGATACACTGACTTGCTGTTTTGCGCTACAGAAGGGTGAAGTTCAAACAGAATGCTTTCTGTGTCTCTTAATTTTAATAAGCAGGCTGGCAAAGTTTACCAGTCCACTGAGCAGTTGAGAACTGACTTTTCAGAGTTTTGGTACTACACGGCTCACATAGCCAGTGTAAGGGTAATAGATCAGATTAACTGTGCACCAGGTAATTTATTGACTAGTCCATGGACTGGCAAATTCAATTCAGGAAGGTATTGGGTTTAGAGTTTGATCACTGAAAGCCTGTCTGGGTCATTACATCATGAAATAAAGTGCAAAAGTTTGGATTTGTGTTTGGGACTGCTAAGAAATTCTGGTTTTCTCTCCTACTTTTACATTTCTTTATGTGATGGGGTAGACATATTTTATTTAAGGTGTCTGAGGGGTAATTTTTTTTTTTCTCCCTTGCATACCTCAGTTTTCATACTCTCCTTGGCCCCAAAGGTTGACTGATACTTCTTCTCTGCTTAGCTGGTCAATAGAGCTGAGTTTATCCAAAGTACTTCCTTGACCGGAAGAACATATGTTACTGCTTTTCTTATTCAATAAGCCTTGTGGTTGGTTTCTTGTCTGTATTATTTGTTAGCAGCATCTTTAACAGAAAGAAGCCTATCTTGTTAGTGCAGTGCAATTAATGTTTACCTAAAGAACACCCATAAACACCCTGATCCTATTTGCCTCTCTTGGTACAGTGCACTCATCAATCTATTGACCAAATCCAAGGGTTCCCTGTTGTTCTCAAGCACGCTTGATATAAAGTGAAGAAAGGACGGGCTCAAGGAAGGCTTTATAGATAACCCACAGTGTAGCAGTGCTTTTGTACATGTAGGTAAGCAGTTTTTTATCAGGAAATTTAGTCATGGGGTTAGTAAAAGTAAGGTTTTTATAGAAATTACTTTTACGTATAAGTAACATCTCTGAGTTGTTTTTTCATTCTTTGATGCAGATGGACTTATTCTGATTCATTTGGGTGGTGAAAGACAGAATGTTTAAAAAAGATTAAGTCCTATATCTACACAAAATGCACTTAATCTTCTAGGCCAGCTGAGATACCTGCTTATGTAAAGTGATATTTGGTTGGTTGTGCTTGATTTTTTTTCTGTAAGGTTATAATACTGTTCTCTTCAACCTCACCTCTTCCATGCAATATGGATTTCCAAAAAACTCATTTGCTTCTGAATAGTTTATCTTTTTACTGGCTTGTATGTGTGAAATAAGGGTATTTTACTGATATCAGTTGCATTTCAGAAAATCTGATTGTTATTCTGAGTATAGTGTAACCAGATTCCAGTGGAAGCTGTATAAAATGCTGCTTTCTGAGAAACTTCCTTCTCTTCTTTTTTTTTTTTTTTTTTTTTCTTCTAGTTCAATATTAGAAGCATGCTAGTTTATTACTTTGAATCTGGAGTAATAAATTAAAACCAGGTGAGAAATCTGTTTGCTATAGAGTTCCAAAGCAGTAGGTTTATCTTGGACAAATCTACCTTTGCTGTGCTGGTACCATCAGAGCATTCATAATAGTATCCTTGCCTGTGACACAGCCTTCTGTTGCCTGGTGCAGCTTCCTAGCTTCCAGTATATGTATCATGAGATGTTCAAATGGTATTGACCATCACTGCAACACTGTTGTGGGGGAAGAAGTGTACTTGTCAACTCTTACCACTGCTAGTTAGGAGCCTGGGCTGGAAGTAAAAGTGTTGCTGCTTACATGAAGTCAGCTGCTGCCTGGGGTACTGTGAGTGTCAGTAAGTGGCATTACCTGAAGCTGCTATTTTGGTAGCCTTGTGAAGGGTGAACAAAAAGCAGAATGGTACTGTGCCAGCCTTTCAGAGTTGCAGGAAAAATAGGGTAGCCTGGAAGGTGTTTCAAATTATTTGAGGCATTTAGTGTTTGGCGTGTGCAAGGCTGGAAGCCTGAAGCACAGCTGCAGAGTAGTGCTTGTTTGATTTCTCACTGCTTCCCTGCATGGAGAGGAGTCAGCCAGCCCTGCCTTTTGAGTACTGTATCCGCCTGTTGTGCCATTGTCCTGCCCTCACTTTTACTCTCAGCTTACTTGTGTGTGTGTATATATATGTATTTGGTTTTGTTTGTTGTTTGTTTGTTGTTTTTTTTCTTTCTCCTGAAGATAGCAGTAGTTTGCTTTACCTCCAGATTTTATGGATATTTTGGAGAGTAGTGGAAGGCCAGACCTGAGCTAAATTACGGCTGCTTCTCATGTGGCTTCATTTGGCTCAGAGCCTGGGCATAGCTCTTGTGCTCCTGCCCACAGAGCATGGCATGATGAAGTCAGGGCATCTGGTAACTTTGCACCCTCTGTTTGGCACCCTTTGGCTGGATCTTCTCAGAGAAAAGAGAAAAAACAGACAAGTATGTGAGCTTACTATACGTTTACATTGCTACTTCAATGTGCTGTAAGCAGAGATGGCCTCCTCCCTTCCCTTTCTTCCACAGATTTCTGGCAGCTTCTATTTTTGAGCTTTGACGTTTCTGTAGGTTGCCCTGACTGGAAAACTTATTGATCTCTTTTCCACTCCCACTCACCTGTGTGCAATTTTTAGCAGTCCATAATACCAGATTCATGCGACAATATAACTACAGGCTGTCCTGTAGGAGATTGAGAAGGTTAGAAGCAGGGGAAAGTAGTAAAATAATTCTACTACTTGCAAGAGGGAAAATAATAACTGGGCCTGGGAGCTATGTGGGGGAGGGAGTGAAGGAATAACACCATAGTGTATGAAAAGATTGGTGTTAAGACAAGATGGATAAAAACTCCATAATGGAATGAGCGATGTTGTACAGTGGTTGCTACTGTAGATTACTATTTTGGAAGCAGTAAGCTTCAGAAATACCATGTATTTCTGCAGTCAAGGTGCTACAGTAATGCTTTGTTGCATGGGTACTTCACGATCAAAGAGGCATTCTGCCCCTTCCCTGTGATAACTTCTCACTTTTGTCCTGTCAGTCACAAAACCTCTTAGAAATGGAAGTGAAGCAGTGAGTTGCTTTGAATTCACAGCAGGGTAAGGGCATTCACAATCCTGCTTTTAATACAGGACCTATTATGCGACTGGAAACTGATAGTTGAATTACCTGTGTGTTCATAACCTGGGCAATGGCAACCCCACCAACAGAAGAAACAATGCCTGTAAAAATAAATAAAAAAACCCTTAAAGATGAAGTGAAATTTAGGAAGCTATGTAATAGCAACAAAGACAAGTGCTGCATTCCTCCACTTTTTCATGTGCAGTGCCTGAAATTTTTCAGTCTGCTTAGATATTAATTTCCCAGCTCTAACCCTTTTGCTGCTCAGTGAGCAGTGTTATGTTCCCTTGTGCTTTTGCTGCAAGTCCATGCAGAAGTCACTGATGATTGTTAAAGGGACTAAAGCTATGGTAGTAATAATACTATATTATTTTACAGAAGAGATTTTGATCAACTAAGAAGATAAAAAACCTTTTTACTTAGGTTGTGCTGAACTAATGAAAAAACTTTTCTGAATATACAGTAAGATTTTTTAATTTGGGCATTTTTATCATGACTTGTATGGATACTTGTTCAGATTGCTGTTACCAAGCTAATTATCAGTAAGGCTTGCTTTATATCCCCCTGCCCCCATCCTTGCTGGGATTATTTTATTCCCTTTCCCACCTTTCTGTGTAGAGATAGTTTGAAAAGGCAAATCATTGGTACTGGGGGTCACACAAACCTCAATTCCAAGTATGTAGGCTTAGGTAGATATATTAGAGAAGGAGCAAGTTTATGTCAGGTATGGAAACAGATTCCTTTGTGTTGCTTTGCCTCATTTGTGATGTTTGTGGGTTTTTTTGTCTGAATCTTGCTTTATCATTAGCATGTTGCTGCAACACATAAGTAACATCCAAAGCTATCTTCCTTTCTTCCCATCTTCTACTGAGCTTGAAAGCATAGCCTTCTTCAAATACATTTTAGTGTAGATTATAGAATTATAATTATTATTATTCAGAAACTAAATCCATAAAGAACATGACCTGCTAAAAAATGAATTTTCAAGTGCAGTGCATTTTTTCATTATAAAAAGTATTGCTTTTGTCGAAAGCTTGGGTAGATTTTAATCAGATTTAAACTGTGGTTAAAATTAGCAGGCAAGAAAACTTAAATTAGATCATACATTTTTAACTTCGATTTGCATTTTACTTAGTCTCTCTTTTGAAGGGAAAGACCTAATGTTTTTCCCCCTCTACCTTCCCTCATAAAGGACTCTTGTCTCCTTCAAGAAGCCATTCACAAGAGCTGTCAGGAATGTTCCAGGCTCAGGTGGCCTAGCTATGAAAAGTTACATGGCCCTGTGGTGAGGGTGATGTCTGTGTTTTGTAATGCTTGGTGAGAAGCTGAGTTTTCCTGGAAACCCCAAACTCTTTTGAAAACCCAAACTCTCCCTTTCCTAATGAAGTATGAGTGGGAGCCTGTTTCAGAGGGAGGGCCAGCACTTGCCTCTCTCCAAAGAGAGATGACAGGTGTTTTATGGGGCAGACTATGCATGATTTGGGAAGGAGTATTCACCTCTTTCCATACACTCAGTTTTATACTTGCAATGTCAGTTTGGTTGACTTCCCCTTCCATGCAAGAGTTTGCCATTACTGACATAGCACACATGCTTCAGGGCTTCTTCCTAGAGCTTCAAGTTTCTTCTAAGAAGAAACCTGGGTCTATGTGCTGAAAGCTTTATCTGGATATTTGGGTAGTGGCCATGTTGCCTGAAGTTTACTGTTGTCCAAATGGGGGCAGTCTTCTAACGCTATTGCAGCTGTGCTTGGGTCCTAAAGTGTCCCTTCATGTCCTGTAGTTTATGATGCATGTGTTATGATACAAACACATCTCTCTGGTAGATGCAGAATATCCCTTTTATTACTTCCATTAGATGTCATGGGGACAGTGGTTGTCAGCAGGGCTCCAGGTACAAGCCTGTCTTCTCCACAGGATGATGAACCTGGCCTTCTTGAACAAAGCTGGCTGTCAGCAGTCATCTCAGAGGTTAAGGTTCATTCCCTGTGCCATCCTCAATGGCAGGATGGACACAGCGGTGCACTGCCCAGGTCAAGTTCTTTGAATACAAACATAAAGAACAGAGGTTTCTGGTAGGTCTTGAAATAGATTGCTTGTAGTAGAGCATGTGCATAAGTGGAAAAGTACACAGAAGACAAATACCCTGCCAGACAGTTATGAAAACACTGGTCTGCTTCTTCACAGAATGTTGTAAACCTTTCCTGGATTTGAAAAAGCCTAGCTGTGTGGTATTGGGCCCCTTCTTTGTCTGGGGAGGTATAATTAAGGAATGCTATGCACTAATAAAAGCACAAGGATGGAATTCCTTTCCTTTCCTTTTTTTCAGGTTGGGATTTTTCTTTTGGGTACACTTCTGGTTTTGCTTTTTATTTCATGAAGGGAAGATGCATTTAGCTCTTTGTTTCAGAGGAAATACTTTTAGACCTCTGAGTCTGTTCTACAGTATAAAATCACATCTTCAGAAAGAAAAATGGATAAAAGTGCAGAACTTAGGGGTACATTTAAAATGTACAATGCTAGATTATTCACAGATACTCCAGGTGTCCTTAGGTTCCTGAGGTAGAAGAGGCAGTCCAGCTCTGCTCCCTGATACTGAATTGGTTTGGCTCTATGCTGCACTAGGTTTCTGGTTTAGGAACATGTGTATTGTGCAGCACTGGGACACATGTTTATGTTCATGCATCTCATGCATTGTGGAACTACATATGTACCAAAACAGTGATTACTTAGAGATTCTTGAATTCTTTGTCAATGCTTCTGTATTTTGCAGGTAAAAAAACCCACAACACAACAAAAGCAAATAAACTTCCTCCTTCCGTCTTACTAAAGAGCAGCTGTCAGGATGTAATGGCTATTTACACTTTATTTTGGATCAAAACATTTTTAACTCCCTTGAGGAAGAAAACCCAGCCATGTATAAACACAAATCAGACATACCATGCTATTTTAGAGAAAGTCAACAAACAGTATAAAGTAAGCAATTCTCTTCTACATTTGGCTCCTTTTAACTAATTCCCATGAATGAGGGATCAGCAAGTGCATGGCATTCAGAAAGAAGCAACGGTTTTCCTTAATTTTTCCTTTGGTATAGCCGAAGTCTGCTAACCCAACCCTCAAGTTCCGTTGGCGTCTCCCACTTCTGTGTGTTTGTGACAGGCTTATGAGTCTCTGAGATCTCCAAACTTGTGGACTTTATTAAAATAAATAAAGAAAATACGCAGCTGAGTAGAATCTGCAGTGGTAGTATTGAGTGTCCCTTGGGCAGGCAGTGCAGATGGCTTCCAGTGCTTTTTGTGCCTGTTGGTGACAGTGACTTGGGAACAGGTTGCTCTGGCACCGGGTTTTGCTGGTGGGCTCTTAACACTTTACTCCTGACTGGCACCAACAGCTCTGCTTTCTAATTAAACTGTAGTTGCAGGTAGATATTAAGCTAATGCAAGTTTCCAGTAATGCTGTAGCTTCACAAGTCCCAGTGAGTCAGCCTAATACCTTACTGTTGCTACTCTTTACTTCCTCTCCTCCCCTGCTTTCATGCTTCAGCTAACTTCCCAAACTAGCTTTACTCATCAGAGCTTACTGAGAGCTGATCTAACTCATTATCCCAGAGAATATGTTACTGTTGTTGTTTTTCTGGATTCAGCTGACTCAGTGCATTGAGTTGACTCATGGAAAGGTCTGACAAGCATCAGAGCCAGCAGCATAAGGGAATGAAGAAGCTGGAAGGAGGAGAGACATAAAAATGAGAGGAGAAGCAGACAGGGAGTTGCTGGGTCATGCCACCTGTAAGCTGAAAACAGCAGCTTGTGTTTTGAGTTTTATGATAAATATAATCTAATTTCCACACAGTCAGACCCAGGTTTTTCATTTCATGGTCCTGCCAATGCCCTTGCATTTGCTCATGTATAAAATCAAGAGATGAGTCTGTTCATCTGATTAATCAGACGATAGACGATCAGACGATTTGTGTGTAAGTGCCCACTCCAAATGTGGAGAACCATGCAAGGAGCTTCTTTGGAGGTTTCAGTCAGATACATAGTCCAGACCTCCTGAGTGTACTGGTAGCATATTGCTGCAAAACTTTCTCCGCTGAATTTCAATATGTATATGAGGAATATGAAGTTATCACCAATTAAAAAGTGATGGTTGCCTAGGAGCAGATGACTGCACAAAGAGAACTGCTGCATCAAGCAAATGCAGCCTGTTCAATAAAAAGGTCAGCAAACCATAGCTTAAAATAATCACAGGCAAAAGTGTACAAGGAACTTTTTTAGACAAAAAAATGTAGATTATTCCTTCTAGAATAAATAAATTTTGCAATCCAATCAGTTGATCTAGTGTGAAAAGAAAAAAAAAAACCACCTCCTTAGAATTACCATGTAAATTTACTTACACTTGTATGATATGAATGTTACTCATAATACACAGTTTAATTTACATACATAATTTATATACAATTATATTAATATAATATTCATGTAGAATTTATATAAAGATTTTGATTAAGGAGGGTGAAAGAAGCAAAGCTACAAAACGGTACATAGCGTATGAGTAGGGATCAGAGGATGCATCAGCACTCCAGTGAGTGTCTGCTATAGCCTATCAAGAACAGGAGATAGATGAAGGTTTCTTGATCATAGAATCATAGAATGGTTAAGTTTGGAAGGGACCTTAAAGATCATCAGGTTTCAACCTCTCTACTATGAACAGGGACACCTAACACCAGACCAGGTTGCACAAAGCCTCATCCAACCGGGCCTTATACACTTCCAGGGGGGGGCCTTCCACAACCTCCACGGGCAGTCTATTCCAGCACCTTACTACCCTAAAGGTAAAGAATTTCTTCCTGATGTCTAGCCTAAATTTCTTCTTTCTTAGTTTAAAACCATTACCCCATGTCCTATCACTACCCTCTCTGGTGAAAAGCCCCACCTCAGCTTTCCTGTAGATCCCCTTCAAGTACTGGAAGGCTGCTATAAGATCTCCCTGAAGCCTTCTCTTCTTCATTGGGAACAGCCCCAACTCTCTCAGCCTGTCCTCATAGCAGAGGTGTTCCAGACCTTTGATGATCTTTGTGGCCCTCTCTGGACCCTCTCCAGGAGCTCCGTGCCTTTCCTGTGCTGCAGGCACCAGACCTGTACGCAGTACTCCAGGTGGGATCTCACTAGAGCAGAGCAAAGGGGCAGAATCACATCCCTCAACCTCTGCTGGACACACTTCTCTTATGCAGCGCAGGATGCAGTTGTTCTCTGGGCTCCAGCACGCACTGGCAGCACATGTCATGCTTCTCATCAACTACCACCCCCATGTCCTTCTCCTCAGGACTGCTCTCTATCCATTCTTCCCCCAGCCTATGTTTGTGCCTGGAGTTCTGACCCAGGTGCAGGACCTTGCACTTGGCCTTGTTGAATTTCATGAGGTTGGCATTGGCCCATACCTCAAGCCTCACAATCACTGACTTGGAGAAGTGCCACCTTTTTGCAAATGAGGAAGAACTGCTTGAATATGGTGGAGGGTAGCCTCAGCTGAAGTAGCAGTGAGACTTGAGTTGAAGATCCTAAGTCACCAAGATGAACAGCATTGCAACCTTGGACTTTTGCAGAGCAAATTTTGACCTGTACACGGACTTGTTTGGTAGGATCCCATTAAGAAGAAGTTCCCTGAGGGTGAAAGGAGCCCAGGAGAGCTGGTTGATCAAGGACAGTCTCTTGTAGTACAGTGTTAGACTGATGCCTTGTGCAGATTGTTGAGGAAGAATGGCAAAAAGCCATCATAGATGAACAATGGTGGTCCTGACTGAGCCTGAGCACAAAAAGAAAGTGCACAGAGACAGAAGCAGGGACAGGCTACCTGGGAGGATATGGAGACTGCCTGGTTATGTGGACATAGAATCAGGAAAGTCAAAGTTCACCTGAAGTTGAAACTAGCAAGGGAGGTGGAGGTTTTCTCCATAAGTAGGCAGCAGGTGATTCGTCCCCTCTACTCAGCACTGGTAAGAAACATCTGGAGTGCTGGTCTGGTTCTAGGCTTCCCAGTACGAGACACTTATTGGACCTACTGGAATGAGTCCAGCAAAGGGCTGCCAAGCTGGGCAGGAATTGGAGGCTGGACATCTAAGGAGAGTAAGAGAGCTGGGACTGTTGTTCTGGGAAAGAAATGGTGCAGGGGAGACTTTGTCATCTGGAGCTGCCTGATCAGAAGATATGGAAAAGGTGGAGCCATGCTTTCTTTCTCATGGAGATAGGATGAGGGGCAGTAGACTAAAATTAGGATATAGGAAATTATGGTTAGATATTAGGAAATATTTTTTGGCATTGGAGTGGTCAGTACTGGAGCAGGTGCCTAGAAGAGGGTGTAGGATCTTCATCTTTGGAGGTGCTTAAGATCTGATAACCTGATGTGTAGTTTAACCTGATCTGAGCAATGGGTTGTACTAGAATGACCCCAAAAGTCCCTTCTGACCTGAACCACTCTGTGACTCTGTGGAAGCTGGCATGTGAGGATGATGATTAAGAATAAATATAAATCAATTATTAGAAAATGAATATGATGAAAATCAGTCAGGAATAATAGGCTGTCAAGTTGAACAAAATAGAAGGAAAATTTTGTGGGGTTTTGTCTGCCACAAATTATTATAGGGCAACAGAAATACAGATCTGATTGAGTTGAATTCTGCTCAGGAATAGGAAGGGTGCGAAGTCCTTACTCAGGTAAGAGCATAATTTCTTCTCCTGTTGGTAACTGGGATATCAGATGGCAACTGCTGAAAAATAAATACATATTAAATCTGTAGGACAGTATAATTTGCATGCAGCACTCTTTGAATAAAATCCTTGATTCAAGACTTTTCCAAGACATTAGTACTAATTTTTTAAGATGACCTGCTGGTGTTTTTAATTATTTTTTTTTTTTTAAGGAAAACTGAAGGTTATTCCAACTTCTCGTGCTTTTCTTTTTTAAACCTGATTATGAGCTTGTTGATGTAATGTTGTCACAGGTATATGACAGGATGAATGAGCTAGGTTTTTTTTTTGAAGACTAGAAGTTAAAGCAAAACTTTTGGTGCCATTTAAAATAATCTGCTTGGGAGGCAGTTGGTATGACAATGTCAGCAGAGCAGTATCGTTGGATGAATGAAGCTTAAAAGTGGTAGCATAGCTAGGTAGATATTTTGGGGGTTTTTTATTTTTTTTATGAAGTTAGTGTTTTATTCACACAGTACTCTTTGTTTTGGTACCTGTGTTCAGTCATAAGTTTGAATGTATTTGTGGGACAGAGGCCTGAAAAGCAATGACTTAAAAGATCTTGGGGGTCACAGGCAATCTTACAGCCAGGTACAAATGTAAGCACAGACTATACATTGTTGGTGGGCAGATGCAATTGTGTGAGCACTGAGCACTTGCCCTTGTGATACTGTATCTTTCAAAACCAGACACTCAAATGGGAGAGAGCAGAGAATGGAGCAGTGAGCAAGGTTACAGACTCAGAAAGTCCCACTTGGTGAGACTGAAGAATGATGATCTCTTCAGTCAATCTGAAAGAAATTTCAGCTCTTGTGTGGATGGCCTGAAAGTGGCTGCGTGAGGTTTAATTGGTGATAGCTTATTTAACCCGGCCAGCAGAGACGTTATAGTGTATAGTGATTGTAAGCAGAAGTGATACAAATTCTCCTCGGCTCTATTTTATTAATATCTTTCCCT
>NW_009953496.1:4545461-4552688 GCF_000747805.2 Chaetura pelagica | reverse complement strand
TAGCGAGGGAGGTTAACATTAAAACAATTTTGTTTAGTTCAGATTTGTTTTGTTCTATGTTTTTTACTTTTTAGTAATTTTTTACTTTTTAGTGACTGTAATTTGGCCTACTTTAGATCTTGTTTTTGTAGCTTGTATATGTTATGCTATATATGTTATTCATTAGTTTCCACATGCAATCTGAAAACAGAAATACCTGTTCAGTCTGAAGTGGAAAAGTGGTTGCATGGAGGTGTGCTATAAAGGTGCAAAATGAGTAATGTGCTGAAATGCAAAAATCCTGAAGGCATTTGGGCCTGGCTTTGTCTGTCTTGGGGAGAAGCTAGTTTATTCAGTTTCTAGGAAGTCACTAAGTGGAAAGACTTATTTATTAATTTATTTATGTTTCAAGTGTGGCAGCATTTTAAAGTCTGTGCCAGGGATATCCAAAACTTTCAGATTGACAAGCTGGGAACCTGCAGTGTGGCCAGAAGTTCAGCACCATCTCCCAAAGCCAGGCTTACCCCTCACCAGCCTAATATTCCTCTACCCCACCAATCTGTCCCATCTCCAAAAACCAGCTGCTCCCTTTGAATTCCCCTCCCACTTCACCAAGACAGGTTCCTTTTGCTTCAAGCCTCATTCAGGTTGGAGATATCAGGGAGTGACCCCACCTGAGGTGGCCCCTTCTCAGTCATGTTCACCAGCACTTGAGGGACCTAATGCTGCACCTGTGGTCACTCTTATATCCATATATAACTTGAAAGCTTATACAGCTCCAGCCTCTCTTTCTCCTTGGTCCAGGGTAGCTGGCCATTGCAGGATTGATCCCCAGATGTGGGAGGTTGCAGCAGGGCTGGGAGAGAGACATGCATGCCTCCTTGAGGTACCTACAATATTTGTATGTTATTATGTATTTGTGGAATATCTACATATTCAAGGTACGCTTTTATAAGATTTTAATACATAAGCATTGTACAAAGCTGCTTATTAAATTATACAAAGCTCCTCAAGTGGTACCACCGGCTTCTTGTTTCTGGAGTTTCATGTACAATAGAGAGTCTGTATTAGAAGTAGTAATATTTTGCAATTTCAACCTTTTTAAGATAGAAGAGCAAAATTAGTTTTTTGCCATTGTGACAGCTGTTAGATGTGTATTTTGGTGAGCAGGCCTTTGCTAAGCTGAGGATTTGAACAGATACCTCAGGTAGGCTTCCTAGTGTCTGCTAATGGGTTACAAGAAATCAAGTTAAAATTGCAGTTAGAGGTTGAGAGTGTTGTAATTTTTCCACGAAATGGGGGATCTGGGGAGGGAGCACAGGTTGTTGCAATATGACATTCAGTGTTTTCTGCTTAATGTGAGTAGCAAATAGTGATAGCATTAAGAAAAGGGAAACAGTACTTTTACAGATCTTTGCTAAGTGTTTCCTATTGACTTCTGAAAAGGTAGCTGGAAAAATATTTTTGTTTTGTTTTATTTTTTGAGTCATGCACTGACTGTTACTGGATTGCTTGGAGATTTCAGCTGACTTCCCTGCTGTGACAAACTTTCAAATATATCTGACTTAAATAGATGCACATTTATCTTCCATGTGCTTTCATAGCTCCTTTTAACAAGTTTCCTCTTAACAAAGATATTTGCATTTATATGTTTGTCTCCTGCATCCCATCTGCTTAATCTCTTTGATCCTTAACCGAAATCCAAATTATGTTAGCATTTTAATTGTTCCCTAAGTAAACTGTTATATGACTCATACAGGATCTAACATCAGTACAGCAACAATTGGAAAGGTAGAGCTGAAGTTAGAATGCTTAAGGTTGGAAAGGACCTAAAAGATCATCAGATTTCAACTGCCCTGTCATGGGCAGGGACACCTCCCAGTAGACACAGCCTCATCCAGTCTGGCCTTGGACACCTCCAGGGAGGGAGCATACACAACTTCCCTGGGCAAACCTGTTCCAGTGCCTTACTACCCTGAAGGTGAAGAATTTCTTCCTAATACTTAACCTGATCTCCTCTCTTTCAGTTTAAAACCATTACTCCATGTCCTATCACTATACTCTCTGGTGGAAAGTCTCTCTCCAGCTTTCCTGTAGACCCCCCCCCTAAAAAAAGTATTACTTGTTTGATTTTTTAAAATTTATTTTTATGTTAATTATTTTTATATTTCGTATTTTATTTTTAATAAAAGAAAAAAAAATTCTCTACAAGCAATCAAATTCATATTTAAGGCTGTAAATAAGGAATAGGGTAAATGGTGTATTTCACATTCAAGTGATGCCTGGTTGCCATAATGAAGAGGTACTGAATTTAACAGATGAATCAAGTTTGTTTATTACAAATCTTAACATTCTTCAAGTGTGGAGTAAGTTACATTGGTTTACATATTTATTCAGGTGTGCTGTGTTGAGTTTTTACTTAGAAAGTAAAGTAGAACAGGAAAAAACAAGAGATTTGTAAACATAATGAAGAAAAAAACTGTAGTTTCTTTGAGGGAAATAAAATTATGCAAGCCAGAATCTTGTGAAAGTAATACCTGTGATACTTTCAGGATAGCCTAGAAAATCACAATTGCTTTGAAGATTTGCAGAAGAGTTATTATAATTTACCTACCCACAATCCCATAGATAACTGATCAAGATACTGCAGCATCCTTGGTCAAGTTACCATATAGACTTTAGAATGTAATTCTTTTTTGTCACTGTTTTAGTGCTGTTGAAGATGAACAAATATGAAAACAATTCTCCTGAAGTTAGTAGTATGCAAGCTTTTTAGGGGTGTGGAAGGTATTAAATCTCCATGATCTGTTTGCCTTCCTTCACTTTGAGACTCAGCAGGACTTGTGAGAAATTTTTGGAAATTTTTGGAGGTATGTGGGAGTCATAATGAAGAAAATTGATTTAAAGGAACAAAAAAATAAGTACCAGGTGCAAATTAGATCTGGTATGTGTTTCCATCCCTTCCTCCAAATACAAACTGTAAATGTTGAACTAAAACCTATTTCTCTGGTGTTTTACTTATCTTTAACATTTGAAGTGAAATTGGACAGTTAGGTAGAAAAAGAAAATCCAGAGTTAATATAAAACTGTAATTTGTAGTCAAGGAGATCAGTTGACAAGGTTGTAAGATCCAAAGCTGATGGATTGCATGTTTAAATTATTTGGCAGGTTTCTCAAGATTTTACATTTTAAAAAAAATGCAAAAAAAAAATATTTTTCAATGTAGACCACTACATTTTTGTATGTTCCATTACCAAATTCAGCTCTTATACCAGTCTGCCCTGAAAAGATGAAAGATAATTTCCAAGAGTATTAGGGAATGTTTTTGCTAAGCATTAACCAAAAGTTGCTTTTAATGCACCGTTTACCACAACAAAGTCTCCAGTCTGTGGTTACATCAGTATATTAGTTTCCTGTAAGATCTAAAATGCTATAGATCTTGAAAAAGCAAACTTTGATCAAAAGATCTGAACTTGAAATATGTATACTAATTCTTCCCTTGTTTGGAGTTGATAGAATAGTGAATATTTTTTGCATTAAATAAGCAAGTTAATTTTAATATTTAAAAAAACCCAAAAACAACCTGTGGTAATTTGCATACATATCTAACTCCTCTGTACTCAATTGAAATTTATAATAGGAAGAAAAATTACTTACAATGATGTTTGTCTTTGACCTTCTACATTAATTAAAATGGGAAATATCTCTAGTTCTGTTTCATCACCTAAATGATGAAAAACGTTGACTTTGTACTGTGTCATTTCCTAGCCATCCCTTCCCCTTTTTGCTTTGACTCTTTTTTCACCCACTCCCACTCTCCTGAACTACTTTAACTTAACTTTGTGTATATAGGCACAAGGTCATAGAATACAATGACATCCAAGGCTGCAGGAACATGACTTCAGTACTTTACAGACAATTTATTTGCTTACATTAATACGTATGCACAAGTTCTTAAAGATTCTACTATTCCCTTGGTGCCTTTCCCTCCCCCAAGTAACTTCCTGTGTGCTAAATGAGACTTAAGTGATGCTCTAAGGAAGCCTGAGGCAAAAGAACAAACAAGCATTTTTCATACATATTTGCACTGCTTATCGAAAATATTAATGACTCAAGTTTTAATCTTTTTTCAATTTGATGAGATGCCAGCCATTTGCAGAATTCTTAATTGACTTTGAAATATAAAACAAGGAGTTACTCACCAAATTAATTCTTCTGAAAAGAAGTCCTGAAGATGAACCTCTTTATGAGGAGGTGGGCATGTTGGAACACAATGAAGAGTATATAAAATGACCCAGAGTTGGCAGGATTATCTGTTTGCTTTTCATTTACAGAAGACTGACTTAATGTATAATGATAAAGAATTGGTCCCAAGCAATAAACAATGTGTAAAAATGGGTGTGAGGAAGGCCAGGTTTCCTGATGCTTTGAGCTTCCTAAGATCACAGCTGATCTTCTACATCTGAATGAAGTAAAAGGCTTATATCACCAATGGAAATAATTAGATGTTTTAACCAAAAAGCAGATATTTCTGCTTTTAAAAGTTCTTCTACCCAAGCAACCTTCTCTTGATGGGCTTCTTAAATATAAAGTTGTTACAGGTTGCTTCATTTTCAGGTACGGGCTTTCATCTGGTAGACTATATGGGCTAACACGTACCAGTGTATGCAAATACATGCAGGGAGAGTGTAGAGAAGACTTCTCCATTCTCTTCAGTGGTGACCTGTGACAGGTCAGCAGGCAAAGGGCACAAACTGAAATGCAGGAGGTTCTGTTGAACATTGGGAAACAATTTTTTTATTGTGAAGGTAAGTGAGCACTGGTACTGGTTGCCTAAAGAAGTTGTGAAGTCTCTATTCCTGCAGATATTCAGAAGCCATTTGGATACACAGTCCTGGGCATCTGACTCTAGGTGACCCTGCTTGAGCAGGAGGTTTGGACCAGATGACCACCAGAGGTTCCTTCCAACCTTAACCCTCTCTTTCTGTGAAATTTTTAATTAGTTTATCTTATTTCCTGTAACTGTGGAATACTTTTAAAATGAGATTTACTGCTTCTGAACAGCAAGACCAAAGAATTTTACAGCTCTGAAAATCTTGTCCAGCTCTTTTTATTGCTGTGGTCTGTATATACAGAAGCAGATTTTTTTTTTTTTTTTTTCCCCTAGACTTCTGTTAGGAACAAAACTAGATGATTTTTGGAAGAAAAATTGCCTTCTGAAGTGTTGCACAGCTATTATGATTCCTGAGTTACTTTTCCCATCTGATACAGGCACTATTCCTCTCAGTAAGTTTAACTCAAGCAAAACATCTTCACCTTATGCCGCTTTTACAAAAAATAAATAATCACAACTTCAGCATGATATTTCTGATATATTTCTCTGTTGGTAGTGTTAATTTATATGCAGTTTCTTGAAGCAATGCAGACTGTTTTATTACTGTTACAGCTTTTCATTGGAATGACAGTTCTACAAATAAGTAGCATGCATGTCAATACTGGAGGTTTATGAGACAGAGAGAGAGAGGAGGGAGGAGTAGATTTGTTCAGATTTTCTTCAGTCTTTAAGATTTTTAATTTAAATATAGTAGTAAAATAAATCATTTTCAAAGATGTAATCTCCTCTGAACTAGTACAACTTGGTAAAATTGCAGGAAGTAGGCGTAATTTTATTTTAGTGTTTTTAAAGTTTAAGCGTTATGACTTGCCATATTGTATTAAGTGTACACATAAATTGCAGTGCATTGTGCTGTTCATGGGCACAATACAGTAATTTGAAGTCTTCAAGCACTTTATTAAGGAATGGAAAACTTGGAGATTTTTTGCTATCCAAGAGAAGAGAACATAATTAAAGGAGGCACAAACCCACATTTATAAGATACATGCCACATCTGGCAGCTTGGGTGAACGTAATATGTCTGTCTGGCTCTGGGAATGCCTGCGATTGCGTCTGCCTATCTTACACAGTAGGAGTTTAGCTAATGAGGTTGCCTAGCAAAAAGTGCATCAGGACGAAGTCAGGGTTAAAAATAAGCATATATATGAAGATAGGGCAAAAGATTTATCATGTCTGTAAAACTGTTTCAAGTTGTTATGGCAACTAACATTTTAGGCCTATAATTACATAAGTGTCGCCAATCCTACATAGATTACGTTTTCGTTGTGTTTATCTTCACTATTTTTTTAAAATCTCTTAAGTATTTTCTAAAATATTCACTATTTTAAATAATCTGTCAGTGATTATCTAAGGTTCATATATTTTAAATTCTGTAGAACTACAGTGAACAACAAAATAAAACTTCAATGGAATTTACCTAAAGCTAAAGTACACGAAAACTATGTGCAATTACAATACCAAAGCAACTTTTTTTGCTCAAACCTGAAAAATAGATATGAAGATAAAAATTCTAATACTTGCCATTTTCTAAAATTAAGTGGGCTGAAGCAAGAGGATACTTTGTTTATTTGAATAGAACATGAAGATGAAGAAGACCACCCAAGGAAAGTAAGCTACTCCAAAGATATGTTTAGGTACAGCCCTTCTAGGTGGAGCTGTGACAAGGCACTGGATATTTAAGGAAAGATGTTGGTCTGCCCATCTCAGAAATTGTTTAAGTGCTTTTGTGACTGCCTTGCTCAGTGACTAACAAGATTTTCTTGACTAAGAAACAATCAATACAGGTGTCCATAATTCTTCCACCTCAGATTGGTCCATGGTGGTGTGTTGTCAGTTCTTTAAACCCTTCAGTTTTTCACATGTGGAAGGACTGACATGTGCAAAGTTACTTGGAAAATCAGTGGACCTTAAATTGTTCAAGTCGTGCATGAAATTCTTATGATGATTAAGAAGACTGGATTATATTCTTCTGTGATTCGTGAACGTCATTACTATTGTCACAGAACTGTTGGATTTGTATTTCATCCATGGTAAGGACAAGCAATTAATACTCTTGAGTCCAGATCCATAATGTTACTTAGTGTAATACGGTGAGAACTGTTTAAGTTCCCCGTCTGTCTAAAATGGGTGTATTTACAGTGAGATGATGAGAACTGCTGTTGGTAAGTGTGGCGTTTGATACGTACAATGTGTGTGCTTAAAATGGTGGGTTTTTTGATAATTTGAAGCCTAGGGAATTGGGCTAGAAGGAAAGCTGCCAGCCTGACAGAGGGCTTGAGTTGTGAATTCAAGCTTTGTTAGCTATAATTGAAGAATGAGGTTACTGGTAATTCTCAAGGTCTTCTTTTTTATCA
>NW_009953496.1:4539366-4545401 GCF_000747805.2 Chaetura pelagica | reverse complement strand
ACAGCAAATGCAATCTTGCAATACAACTGTGCAAGACAGATTTTTATTTTTATTTTTATTTTTTTTAGTAGGAACTTGCTAAAAGCTTAGAATTTAATTAAACACACAGCTTTTTGTGAGATGTCAGAAGATAAGAGCTTGGAGGGAGGTGCTGGGGGGAACAGATTTTGAAGGATTAAAAAGAGCATTCCAGGTCATCTTATTACTGGGAAGCCAAGTGTGTTGTTTTGAACCGTATATGCACAGCAGAGAAACTTTTTTGTATGAGGAGTGGCAGTGCTTACAGGAAGTCCCTATAGCTGTCCACTGCAAAGCATAATTGGCAGCAGTGAATAATGTTCCAGACACCTGGAAAACACCAGTGTGGAATGGTGGACTTATCAGCTGGTGTCCTGACCGTGTCACCACAAAGTGACAAGTCTGGTGCTAGCCTTTGAAAGGGGATACAACAACAAGTAGGAAAATTAGCCAGTCCTCAACATGGGAAAAGTGATCAGTAGGATATCCAAAGTGTGTCGTGTGACCTTGGTTGTTCCATGTCAGGCAGTTTTGTGAAATGGGGTGGATTATGGGACTAAAAAGTTGTTAAGTGAAATAAAATTATTTAGGATTATTAAACCTGTAGTTTATTCCAGAGAGTTGCAGAAGATTCTCTTTGAGTGGGCGGGTTGTGATAAACAAAGTGTTTAAGTATGTGATTCCTGATCTGCTTCCTGGAAGAACAAGCATGGGAAAAGGTTACTCCTGTGCTGTGCCTTAAACAGTGTCACAATTACTACGTTTTAATGTTTCATGAAATACCGTATATGCACAGCAGAGAAACTTTTTTGTATGAGGAGTGGCAGTGCTTACAGGAAGTCCCTATAGCTGTCCACTGCAAAGCATAATTGGCAGCAGTGAATAATGTTCCAGACACCTGGAAAACACCAGTGTGGAATGGTGGACTTATCAGCTGGTGTCCTGACCGTGTCACCACAAAGTGACAAGTCTGGTGCTAGCCTTTGAAAGGGGATACAACAACAAGTAGGAAAATTAGCCAGTCCTCAACATGGGAAAAGTGATCAGTAGGATATCCAAAGTGTGTCGTGTGACCTTGGTTGTTCCATGTCAGGCAGTTTTGTGAAATGGGGTGGATTATGGGACTAAAAAGTTGTTAAGTGAAATAAAATTATTTAGGATTATTAAACCTGTAGTTTATTCCAGAGAGTTGCAGAAGATTCTCTTTGAGTGGGCGGGTTGTGATAAACAAAGTGTTTAAGTATGTGATTCCTGATCTGCTTCCTGGAAGAACAAGCATGGGAAAAGGTTACTCCTGTGCTGTGCCTTAAACAGTGTCACAATTACTACGTTTTAATGTTTCATGAAAGAATGTAAGAGATTGTTTCAGAAGCTACTGCCTGCTGCTTTGTCCAGCTCTATCCTGGCATGTCTGGTTCTAAACTACCTTTGGGAAGCAGATGCCTTGGTATAATAGTTTAGTATTCAACTTTTAATTTTACCAGGAGGTGGACCTGGTGTGGTCCACCTTTTGATCTGCCAATGAATCAAAGGGTATTAAAATTAGCTTTGAATTAGCTTTGAAGTAGCATATGAAGCTGCCCCTCTAAGTAGTTTCCTGCAAGTTCTGCTTTTTTCCAAACAACAGAGATGGAAATTATTTTATAACTATGATTATTTCTGTCGTGGGCAATAAGAGGACCTGAATATTCTTAGTTTCATACTGCATGGCTCAGTGGCAGCTGAAAAAGTTGTGCTGAGAACTAGCTAGTTGTAGTCATGGATATTGCTGAAAAGCCTGGCTGTTGTAGTTAGGCAAGGAGAACTGACTGGTTCTACTCTTTAGAGGAAACCTGGATTATTGCAGGACTGTTTGCATACGTCTTCTAAAAGCTGTGGGGCCTTTTTGGGCGCATTCATAATTTGCATAGCACCGTCAGCATCTTGGATTAGAGACTCAGGCAATGGAAGCAGCTCAGAAGGGAGCTGTGAGGTTGTGTTCATTTTATGGAACAACCTGTAATTTATTTTCTGAGTGGTAAGTCATGTAGCTCTGTGGTGTCTTCAAATTAGTAGCAGTCTTGTTGAGTAATCAGAAAAGTATGAATCACTGATTAGCATCTTTATATAGTCAGGAGTACTGTTTTCTGTCTAGAACTGATTAAAAATATATTTTTATGGTAACAGGATGTAATTGAAACAAAACAGAATTAATTTTTAAAGTGAGTTTAAAAGCGCTCAATTTTTTACTTTCCTTCCTCTTTCTGCACTGGAAAGCAGGAAAGCAACATTCAGCTTTGTTCTTCATTCATGTACAGTGTAAATTTCGATTCAGACAAAAAAATTCTATATAAAAAAATTGTAAGCAGAAGTGTTGACAAGCTGACTAGCTGTAAATGGACAGCCGTGTTTTTGCATCCCTTTCAACTACACAGATTATTTGATTTGGTAGTCTCATAAAGATTTTATAGGAAAAAAACAACTCTGGATGCTGTTTTTCTGCTCGTGAGTATCTTTTCCATCTTGTTGAAGATTTAGGCAGCAACAGGTCCTGAAATTAGGAATGCCAGAGAGCTGTATCTTCAATCTCAGTATTGTTAGCAGTGTAGTGCTAACAAGGAAAAGGAGGCTGGTAGCCAGCTTCTAGGATGTTGTTAGGTCCTTTATGTAATTTAGGCATCTCCCTTAAAAGCTTTCAAAAATGATGAAATCTTTTGTGTATGTGCTACCTGTTCTTTTGCATTGAGAAAAGTAAAAAACTAACAATCAAACCCTAGTGACTTTCCCTTCCAACTTCCTTCCCAAAGAACATTTTAATCTTGTTTCATATATGTTTTTCTCGTTACTATGTGTATCCCTAAGTTTAGATTGACATTTCTTCAGGTTAAGGAACAAGTACAGAAATAATATCCATATCCACTCAGATTCTCATAGAACTAATTTTCTAAGTACAAATTTTCCAGCTGAGAGGGTGCCTGTTTAAAGTGTGGGAAACTATTAGTAAGCATCTTAAGCATAGAATTAGCAAACTGAACAGTAACTTACCGGAGACAAATCTCTAGTAAGTCTTCTCACTACCGTAAGAGCTCAAGCAGCTCACTGCTTTTAGATATGTGCATGTATGTTTTGAAGGATTTGTCTTGTTTCTTAAATTGTTTAAACATATTGATCGGTCAGTTGAAAATACTGCATTGTATGAAAAGGTAAATAAAACAACCACAACAAAACAACATAGCATTTTGGATTCTCATAGCTTTTTGCATTCAGTGAGTACTTGAAAATCTCAAGTGTTACCCTTTTGTGTCATTTGTAGTAGTGTGGGTGTGTTCATCCTAGATGAGAATTGTTTTGGTTTGTTTTTTTTACACGTGGTAATTTCACAGGTTCTTAGTTTTGTTACTTTTGCAAAAAGACTTTATCCAGTAATAAAATTCAGTATTCAGTACTTCTATTAGATTCAAAGTTTTTGTAGACATAATCAATGAGGAGGGTCACAAATACATGTTGAAGTTGATTTCAGTGCATCATTACCAGCCCTTGGTGGTGGTGTTCTGCCCCCATTTTCCAGGGGCTGCAAATTGTTAGGTATTTTTAAGAGGACAAATTCTTAGCTATTTTTCAGAAGATGAAATTCATCAGGGTGTCCAGGTTTGGCAAAACAGCTTGAGGCTGTGTGTAGTAGTCTTTTATGTGCTGTATGGCAGAGGTGGATGTGGGCTAATATCTATCTAGGTTCCTGTGAAACACATTTTCTTCAGAGATATTAATAAATTGTTTTATTTAAGGTTGATACATGGAGACCAGTTCAGTGCCTTGTTGCTTTTGTCTTCACAAGAAAAGCACTGTGCATTGAGCAGGCTTTCTTAGGGAAGGACCATTTATGGATAAAATCATTTTCTAAGAAACCTGGTGAATTCATGTGGATCGTAAAGGAGCCACAGCTGAATCACTTCAGCAGCATGGCAAAACATTGCCTGGCAAAAAAAGACAGCAGAATATACAAACTGGAGAGCAGGAAGAAGGTGGAAAATGGATACTTTATCAGTGGTAGAAGACATTTTTATCCCTGTCTCACAGAAAGAGAATCTTGGGGCAAGTGGGAAAGGTTGCATTAATAGTCAAAGATCTAGTGACAAACAGAATTAGGGGGACCAGAGCTGTGTTTGCTGGGCTCTGCTGTCTGTTCTCCAACTGCAGTTCTGAGCTATTACACTATTAGTACTGGTCTCAAAATTGCTGAGATTTTTTTCTTTATAGAAGGTGAATGATAAATTAAAAGGTTGGTAGTGTTTCAGTATGATTCATTGATGCTGGAAGAATGAAAAATGAGTTTTCATCATGGTTTCCAATCCTATTTCCCCAGCCAAAGCTGGATATGGGGGTTTCTTGTGAATGTGCATAGCAGAATATAAGGGATATTTTATTTGAATAACTTAACCCACCTCATTTCCCTCACACACCTGCCACCCCCTCCATCCTAGAAAACAAAGGCAGTTGCTGAAAATCTGATTTATTATAATGTCTTAAATCAATAATTTTAAATGGCACACTTTTAAGGAACATAGTCAACATACTATAGGATGCCAGTTTGCTTCATAACATTAATTTAATCCTGCACATTACAATTGCATCACATGTGTGAGAGAAGGGTCTTTTTTGTGTCGTTATTTTATCGTGACACTTACAAGAGTGAACAGTCTCTCTAAAACCTCAAAACTGTTAAAACCTCTAATACTCAGAATTATTTCTGAATGAAGAATCAGTTTCTCTTCAACCATCCAGTTAACTCCTGTTCTCTGCCTTCTGTTCTAGGCAGCTCGACTGAGTAAACACTGTTGTATTTTCTCTGCCCCTCTACATTTTAGATTTTGTTAAACACTTACATGTCCCCTATTCCTCTGTAAGAAACCCATACCCTCTATTTATGTATTCTCTACAGCTAAACATTTTACAGATATATATACATCTATATATAAGAACATTAGTTAATATAAAAGATAGGAAGTTGTTTGAGGTTTGGTTTGGGGTTTCTGTTTTCTCTTGTTTTTGTTTTCTTCATAAAATGGAGCTAGAAGTGGAATAAATAATACAATTTTTCACTTGCATGTGTGTCCCTGGAATAAATCCATAGGAATGTTACAGACTTTTCTTTCCCATATCTGAACAAATAGACCAGAGATTATTAAGAGAACTAGAAGCAGTTTAGTGAGAAGAAAAATAATAAAAAAGAAAATCTCCAAATGTCACATTAAACAAGCAAGCTTTGCCACCCTTGAATAGTAACTTCCAACGGCCTTTCTGCGAAGACTTGGCAGAGCTTCAGAAAACCTGCATTAGACTCAGTATGTGTGTTCTCCTCCATTCAGTCTTTCCTTGGGGAGGGCTGAGAAGAGCCCCAAGCAGGGCTTGTTTGGGTTTTTTTAGTTTTCACTGTTGGTGAAATGTCTCAATTCTTTTATGTAGTCTGGAGAATTAATTATCTAGTCATCCACTGACAAGGACTGGAAAAGTTGTTCCCAGTCTAGTCTTCTGTGTGTTTCTTGTGTGCCTACTTACGTGGAACAAAAACCCTTAAGTACTTTGTTTTTATTGCTTATTCACTTAATGGCATCTCTACTGAAATTAAAGTAATAGAGAGTGTTTTTTGTGAGGCAGATATTGGCCTTAAGTGAATTGAAGTCACTAAATTGATGCTATCTACTGAAGGATTATATTGCTAGATATTTGCTACAACGGCAGTCCTGTTCTTGAATTGGTAGCCTACAAGTGGAAGGTTTTGCTTTCTGAACAAGAGTGAAATTTGTGTCTAAGAGAAATGTATCCTGGAATTCTTGAAATAATGTTGCAAGAACATTTTGTTTTGGGGAAGAAGAGCAAAATAATTTATTTTTGTTAAGTTCTATACATTAATAGTTATACATGAGGATAATGTAGTATCATCTTTCTATCACCCATAACTTGTAGCCGGACTTGGTGAAATTGTATGCTGCTTAGCACTGTTTTAACTACAGTTGTCTGTGTCTTCAGCCCCTCTTTCC
>NW_009953496.1:4500409-4539349 GCF_000747805.2 Chaetura pelagica | reverse complement strand
TCCCTGCTTCTTTTTTTTTAGTTGTTGGAGTGTTACATCAATGGTCTTTAATTCCTGACAGTTCTTCTTTTTACTGTTGTATTTCATCCATTACTTTCCTTTCCCTTGATACCCCTTATTTGTTTTTAATTCTCTTTTTCTCCATTACTTTGAGATGTCTGCCAGTGTTGTATCACAAGCAGTCTTGCAGAATATTACTGGTTTTTTGTAGTGTGATGTTTTCTAGGGCTGGTCCTGTAGGACTCTGTTGTTAACCTCTCTGCAGCCTGATGGTTGCCCTTTTAACAGAGTGTGAGGAGGCTTTTTTCTCCAGCTCTTCTTTCCTTTCATATTTTTACATTAATTTTCATCTGTGCTGTTCCATCTGGCATTGTAATACTTTTTTTCCACCAGCATATTTGATGTGATTCTTATGAAGAGTTTCAGGATGATTAAAGCCATATTTAGATGTTGGCATCTACCAAATTTATAGAATCATAGAATCATTAAGGTTGGAAGGGACCTGTAAGATCGTCAAGTTCCAACCCCCCTGCCATGAGCAGAGAACCCTGCCACTAGACTGGGTTGCACAAAACCTTGTCCAACCTGGACTTAAAAACCTCCAGGGATGGGGCATCAACAACCTCCCTGGGCAACCCATTCCATTTCCTCACCACCCTGGTAGTGAAGAATTTCTTCCTAATATCTAACCTAAACCCCCTCTCTCAGTTTAAAAACATTATCCCTTGTCCTATCACTATCTTCTCTAATGAAAAGCCCCTTCCCAGCTTCCTGTACTGAGTAGTACTGGAAGGCTGCTATAAGGTCTCCCTGGAGCTTTCTCTTCTCTAGGCTGAACAGCCCCAACTCTCTCAGCCTGTCTTCATAGCAGAGGTGCTCCAGACCTTTGTTCATCTTGGTGATCCTTCTCTGGACCCTTTCCAACAGGTCCATATCTTTCTTGTGCTGCAGGCACCAGAGCTGTACACAGTACTCCAGGTGAGGTCTCACCAGAGCAGAGCAGAGGGGCAGAATCACCTCCCTGGCCCTGCTGGCCACACTTCTTTTGATGCAGCCCAGGATGCAGTTGCTCTCTGGGCTCCAGCACACACTGGCAGCTCATGTCCAGCTTCTCATCAACTACCACCCCCAAGTCCTTCTCAGGACTGCTCTCTATCCATTCTTCCCCCATCCTGTATTTGTGCCTGGAATTCTGCTGACCCAGCTGCAGGACCTTGCACTTGGCCTTGTTGAACTTCATGAGGTTGGCATTGACCCAACTCTCCAGCCTGTCAAGGTCCCACTGAGTGGCCTCCCTTCCCTCTATGGTGTCAACCACAGCATACAGCTTGGAATCATCAGCAAATTTGCTGAGGATACACTCAATCCCGCTGTCCATGTCTGCAACAAAGATCTTAAACAGCACTGATCCCAATACTGACCCGTGAGGGACACCACTCATCACCTGCCTCCATCTGGGCATTGAGCCATTGACCACAACTCTCTGGGTGCTGCCATCCAGCCAGTTTCTTATCCACTGAGTGGTCCATCTGTCAAATCCATGACTTGTCAGTTTGGTGACCAGAATGTCATGTGGGACAGTGTCAAGTGCTTTGCACAAATCCAGGCAGATGGCATCAGTTGCTTGACCACCATCTACCACCTCTGTAGCCTTGTAGAAGGCTACCAGATTGGTCAGGCATGACTTGTCTTAGTTAAGCCATGTTGGCTCTCACCAATTACAGTTTGTTCTTTGTTGATTGTTACTTTTTATATATATATTTAATTTTTTAATATCCACTGCCCCCCCCCCCCCCAGCATTTATCTTGTTCTGGGCAAGAAGGTTCTTGCCATATGAGTGTGAACAAGCTAGCAGACTAGGGCTTAAATGTGGAGAAGAAATTTTTGCCTACTCATCTCAGAGTGATGAGTGGCCCTGAGGAGAAATTAATAAACCTAACAGAGATTGTGTAGTATTAAATTTGTCTGTTAAATTGGCTAACTCTCAGAAATAATTCAGAGCAATATTGAAGTGTCAGCCTATGTAATTGTGTGTAGGTATGCATGTTATTGTCTTGTTCCTTCCTCAGTTTAATTATACAGCACCCAAAATGATTTATGAAATGTGAAAATGGTTTCTGTTGAATCTGATGGAACAATTATGTGTTTGGAGGTGACGTAGGATTACCCCAGCACTTTTCATTATTTTTGGTACTGCAGGTTAGTGTGTGTTTAGTTGAAAATGAAAGGGCAAGGGTAAGAACCTTGTTATATGATTCACTACTGTATTAAATGGAAATTATCCAGTATGCTGCTTAAAGTGAGTCTCTCTGGCAGCATGGTACTTTCAATAGTATTATGATTTATCAGTATAGAATCCTCTTAACATGCCAATGTGGTGTCCATGTCAGTCTGGAGTAAGTAATCAAATTTTTAAGGCTTTGACTGGAGGTGAAGCTTTATAACCTTTGCTTCTTTGAAGACAAGAGCAATTTTTTTTAATTGTTAGAGGTGATAAATAGCTGTCCAAGTAATTGTACCTTATACAGACAGTAAGGCACTGATCACTCAGGGTAGCAAATGTGCCTGCTGACCTTTGAATTAAAGGAGAAATTGTGGTAGATATAAAAAACTATAGTCTGTCCCAAAAATTATGCTTATTTGTGATTTTGAACTTTTGAATAGGGTGGTTTAGGTAATATTATCATTAATTTTTTCATGGAAACTCTTGATTCATTGAATATAATGTAATATGAAAGCTTTAGCATTCTCAAGCAAATGCTAATTTGTCAAAAATTAATATATTCTCTGAATATAAATTGCAAAAATACGACAATTAATTAGTTGCTATGAGACACACAACTGAACAAGGTATGGCAAAAGAGAAGCAAAAAATAAAGGACAGAGTTTGGAGTAACAATTTTACATAGACTACAGGTGTCTGATATTACATAGGTGTAGATATTATGTGCATTCAATATATGCTTTCATTTGCTTCTCTTGGCTTCACCCTCTGATATCCATGTGCACCTACCATCTCTGAAGGTGCCTTTTGTGTAGAACTATTGAGTCTTGCAAAAGAGAGACATTTCTCTTCATAATTCTAACAACATGCATAATTGTATATGCTGATTTTATCAGACGTTGTTTAAATGGGTTCATTAAAATTAGACATCATTGGATACTTCTATAGCCACCTGCACTGTCTTAATTCCTGTTTTGTTAACTGACTGAGCCATAGGGTTGCTGCAAGCCCTACCTCACCCTTTCAATATTGAATATCACAAAAATGCTTGATTATATTTTTAAAAAAAAAAACTTACTTTCAAAATATATCTTACATTTCTCAATTTATTATTTTTATTCCAGTAAGTTTCTTAGTAGATTTTCAACTAAAATGATAATTAGTACCAGACATTGAAAGAAATTATGGTTGTTATTAACTCTCTAGACTTCAAAAATTATTTTTAGCTTTTGAAGATATTTGTTTTGATCTTTGTTCAGACAAAGCACTTAAACCAACAAAACTTAAAACAGCCTAATTGCTCCTGTGTGTCCCTAAATCTCTAGGCTTGCTTATTTATTTGTTTTGTATAATAATGAGAACATTGGACAAGAGAAAGGGGGAAATCCAGATTGCAGATGTGTTGAGTCATAATGGCTTTTTGCATTTACAGTCACTGGAATCCTTCTGCACATCATCTCTCTCCATCTGCAGTCATGTACTCTCTTACTAACAGCTTTCCCAAAACAAGCCAACCAAAAAACCCCAAATCCAAACAATTGATTCTTAGATAAGGTAAGTCATGAGAATGTGTAATTTCTGTTGTTAGTCTCTCTAATTTCTGCCTGATGAATTCACACTCAAAGTGGAAACAGGTGTGCTGCAGTAAACTTGGCTTTAGTAGGGGCAAACATTTTCCAGAGCTGTGGGTTTCTTTACTTGGATACTGTAGGCTGTAGTTAAAGAAGATGCACCTAAAGAAAACCTGGTGTGTCCCTGCTGTCAGTGAAACTTCTTGTTGGCTCATGGCTCCTGGTTGTGCTGCCGTAGATTTTCAACTAAAATGATAATTAGTACCAGACATTGAAAGAAATTATGGTTGTTATTAACTCTCTAGACTTCAAAAATTATTTTTAGCTTTTGAAGATATTTGTTTTGATCTTTGTTCAGACAAAGCACTTAAACCAACAAAACTTAAAACAGCCTAATTGCTCCTGTGTGTCCCTAAATCTCTAGGCTTGCTTATTTATTTGTTTTGTATAATAATGAGAACATTGGACAAGAGAAAGGGGGAAATCCAGATTGCAGATGTGTTGAGTCATAATGGCTTTTTGCATTTACAGTCACTGGAATCCTTCTGCACATCATCTCTCTCCATCTGCAGTCATGTACTCTCTTACTAACAGCTTTCCCAAAACAAGCCAACCAAAAAACCCCAAATCCAAACAATTGATTCTTAGATAAGGTAAATCATGAGAATGTGTAATTTCTGTTGTTAGTCTCTCTAATTTCTGCCTGATGAATTCACACTCAAAGTGGAAACAGGTGTGCTGCAGTAAACTTGGCTTTAGTAGGGGCAAACATTTTCCAGAGCTGTGGGTTTCTTTACTTGGATACTGTAGGCTGTAGTTAAAGAAGATGCACCTAAAGAAAACCTGGTGTGTCCCTGCTGTCAGTGAAACTTCTTGTTGGCTCATGGCTCCTGGTTGTGCTGCTCTCAGTGCTTGCCTGGGGTGACCTGACCCCCAGGTCCTCGTGGTGCAGTCCTGGACTCTGCCCTTGGCTGGCACCATGGAGGCTGCACTGTCCAGCTCATGCTGTACCCTGTCAACAACCTTGTCAGCATGGCTTCATCTTCCAGCAGGCCAGCCTGTGTGAGACATGCGGCGACACCCTTGGCACTGTGCTACAAAAGCTCCTGAAGCACAGCCCCCCTGCCCCCTCCTTCCCCACCCTCAGCATTTTGAACTGAGAAGGCACCAGGAGGGGCACAGGGGACAGTTGTGTCTCCAAGCTGTGGAGGTGACACACTGGGCTGGGGGCTGCCTGGCCAGTTGGGATGGCCTGAGTGGAGTTACCTGTGAGCACCCACGAGACAGATACCCTTGTGGATCCCTGTGGGCAAGGGACTATCTGCTCCTGCTGCTGACTGGGGCAGCGTAGGGGTAGACATTGAAATTAAGTGTCATCTCTTCAGCAGAGCTGATGGTCTTCAGCTCTTTAACCACTCCTTGACAGAACAGTGTGTTTTATGTGGTAGTGAGTGAAAGTGAAGGTGCACGTGCAGGGGAGTATGGGCAAGGAAGTTCTTATTTAAGGAGGTGAAAAAATTATTTCTCTAAGTACATAAGGAAAAGAGAGTGAAGGAGTAGATAAGTTGCTTGTTCTGTTAAGCTTAGGCAAAAAAACCCCCGAAAACATCCTGATGAAACTGAAACTGCTTTACTGTTGGTGAAAAGCTTCTTGGAAAATGCTGTTATTGTCCAGTTGTCCTTAATGTTTTCATTAGTGCCATGGATGACGGAACAGCAAGTGTTCTTTGAGCTAGGGATATCTAGGTTACAGAGCCTGTGAGCCTATTTGAGGGTATTATGGGGTTCAAAATTATTATGATGGATTGGAGATAAAGAAGTATTGAAAAGCAATCAAAAATAAATTATTTGGTGAAACTGAGAGGGCTTGCAATGACACTTGGGTGGATTGACAAGGACCATGAGAGCAACTTGAACTAGTACATCTGCACAAATGGTTTTCATGGTTGCTGTTAATTACTAATTAAATGTGAGTCTGTATTGCTATGCTGTTGTAAAACAAGGCAACCATTGTGATTGCTTTGTGTAAGATATTTAGTATAAATATATATAAAATAGTAATTTTGATTTTTTTCTTTTGTGAAATTAGAAATTTAGAGTGTGGCAGGAGAATTCCCATTCTGAGGAAGCTCAGAGGAATGCAGGAGAGACAGCAGCATATCCTCTCTGGAAAGACTGAGGAGATTAGGATTGTTTTTTCTATAGGAGAGAAAAAGGAAATAGAAATTTTCAAAAAAGAAAAGGTTGATGCAGAGAAGGTGGTTACCTAGTTTTCATGCTGTCTGGGGATAGGTTGAGCAATAATAATCTTAAACTGCAATAGGAGAGATTCAGGTTGGCGATTAGCTGAAATGTTAATTGAATTCTGAAATTGAGTGCTTAATAGCTGTGTCGTATGAGAATCCAAAGTGTTCTGCTATCTACTTTCACAGTCCCCCTTCCCCAAACTCCCCCCAAATGTGTTTGTGTGCATAAATGTCAGGAAAAATTGTGTGTTCTGTATGTGAGAAAATAACTTGTTACCTAACAATACACAGACTTTATTATCTATTTTAATATACTTCTGTTGGGAAGAGTCTAAACTCCTTTTTCTTTCCCTAATTGTTTTGGATTTCCATTATTTGTAGGGAAGATTCTGGTTAGCCCTTGATCAGTTTCAGGGGGATTGATAGGTAAAAGCATAAGATGAAATTAGTATTTTTGTCCTTAACTTTTTTTTTTTTTGACAACTACTTTGTCATTATTAACACTTGTGCTTGTTTTCTAAATTGGTTTGATATTCCCTTTATAGAGAGATATTTTTTTAATAAAACGTTTGGGGTTACAAGACAATGCTGTACAATTAATCTCTCTTCATTGTCTGAGTTGTATCTTGACATTCTGAGTATCTTATTTGGACATTCGGAACATTTAAAGGCAGTATTAGGATTTGTAACTGTTAGCAACTTCAGATTTCCTTTATGGTTTCAGCAAATTCTGATTTTGAATGAAAAGTTTTAGAGAATGAAATTACACTTTTAGTTCAGGATAAATTATACAGTCTCTTAGGAAGTACAATTGCAAAAACTTTACTTAAAAGCTTAGTTGCGGTTTCAAAAAGAAAATCAAATAGCTTCTTGGATAACTTGGTACTCTGCTGTCTGTACTGTGTCACTGGAGAAACCACAATGTGAAGTGAGTCAATCACAAAAGAAATTTGCATGAAATTACATTTGGAACATGGGTTCAATTCCTAATCCTAATAATTAAGTACAATGTCTGATTAATTAATACTAGTGTTAAGAGTTCATGAGTTTTCTGAAATGGAGACTAGGTTCTTGTCTGTCATATGGTGCATCTTTTGGTCAATTGTTCAGTTTTGCATTTTTTAGAACTTTAATCATATTAGTTAGTGCCAAGCTTTAGCTGGTAACCTCATGCAGGTAGAGGAATGTTTTATGGGCTTAGATTAATATGCTTAGTGTATTCTGTTGGCATTGCAAACATCAGTATTCAAGATAAAAGAGGATTTAAATAGCATTAGCATGTAACAAAGAGCTATTTGAAAGGAAAAAGCTCTTTCAAATTTGTTGTTAATTGGAAAGTGTGGTGTCAAGAGGAAGGATGTCTATCTTCATAAACTAGATGTTTTCTGAGAAAAAATCCACAAAAATCCTCTATAGACAACAACAAAACCCACCAAACCCCATTAATAGCTGTGAACTTCCAGTTGTCTCTAAAACAGCAGTCCTCGTTTATATGCAGTCCTTCCCATTGCTGTTTTTCCCATTGCTGAACACTAAGCCCAATTATTAATTTCAAAACAGAATAAAAAAATGCTATTATGTTAGCATGAGTGACTTTTATAATAGATAGGGTTGTTTTCATTCATCTCAGAGGTATTCCCTTGTAGAAGAAAGGTGGTGTGTACTAGAGTGTTAAACCAATTGAGCTGCTAATATAATTTGAAAGGCAAGAGTTTATAGGGAAAGCTTATTTATCTATTTATTTATTTTAATACAACTACTACAGATGGAAAATGTCATGACCTTCTAAGCCTTCTAGCCTCCATCATGCCTGACAGAGAGGCAGCAAACATGACGCTAAGCACAAGTTATAATCATTACTCTGGAGTTGTATTAATGCTAATAGGTTTAAGTATTTGGGAGAGAAGAGTAGTTGTCTGTGGAACCAGAGGGCTGTTAGCAAGAGGTGAAGCATGACGAGAGTTGTCACACACCATAAAACTTGTGTCTGTTTTAACTCTGAGCTCCAGCATCTAGGAAAGAAAGGAATTCTGATTTCTGAACCTAAATTTCTAATGTATTTTAAAAGTTTCCCTAGAGTATCAAGATGAATGTTTCAACTGTGTTTTGGGTTTTTAGTCTGTTTTTGTTGTTTTTATTGCCTAGATGAATTCTTTCTGGTGCACAACAGATATTTAGGTTTTTAAATCTTGTTTCCATGGTATTTAATATGATGCATTATGAGTCCTCATGTTCTTGAATAGGATTTTTTGGGTATGTAGAATGTGTGGATTTTGACTGTTCTCTTTAGGTGGTGTTATTTATTATAGTTATCCAAGAGATACATTCTAGGGCTGTTTGCCCTTCAAAGATCAACATTGCAGTCAGTAACTGGAAAATAAAAAGAAATTCCAAAGTAACTGTTTGTAGATGTTCCTTTGTTTTTAGCCTTTCTCCTTCCATCCATGTAAAATTCAGAGTTTTATGGGACATTTAGTGTTAATGTACCACACTTGATAAATTGCTTAAGATTCTGTTTTACAAATACTCATAACCATCTGTAGTTGATGGTATGAGAACTTCCTTGGAAATAACACTTCAAGGTTTCCAGCTTTCTTTTCCTTTAGCAAATACTGAAATTAACTAAATATTACTGCAGTTGTATTGTTAAATACATGTCTCGTGGTTATTCTTGATTGGAAAGTCAGTCATTTCCAAGTAAGGTATGTATTTCAGAAGGGAGAGTGGATGAGATTTTGAAGATGATCTAATAGTGAGTTGTTACTTCTGTCTTCTGAATGTGTTAGTAAGTATTATTTCCGTGATATAAACATTGTTCTGTGTTGTCTTTCAAAATATATGTAAGTGGTAGCTTTTATCAGTAGTTCTTAATTCATGTTGTTCATTTAATCAAAGGGACATGCAGTTCCTTGAGTGTAAGTCTCACACCTGCAAAAAGAATAAAATCTGATAGTAAAAGATCACTCTTCAGGTTGCTGCTGCACTAAGCAATATTCTGAGGAAAGTTGTTCTCATAGCAGGAAAAATTATTTGATGTCAAGAAAAAGTTGTTAAAAATAAAGGAATGAATATTGTTCCAGTTATCAAAAAAAAAAAAAAATAAAAAATTCTTAATAACCTATTTTATAAACTTCCCATGCTTTACATGAGTTTTATGGGACATTTAGTGTTAATGTACCACACTTGATAAATTGCTTAAGATTCTGTTTTACAAATACTCATAACCATCTGTAGTTGATGGTATGAGAACTTCCTTGGAAATAACACTTCAAGGTTTCCAGCTTTCTTTTCCTTTAGCAAATACTGAAATTAACTAAATATTACTGCAGTTGTATTGTTAAATACATGTCTCGTGGTTATTCTTGATTGGAAAGTCAGTCATTTCCAAGTAAGGTATGTATTTCAGAAGGGAGAGTGGATGAGATTTTGAAGATGATCTAATAGTGAGTTGTTACTTCTGTCTTCTGAATGTGTTAGTAAGTATTATTTCCGTGATATAAACATTGTTCTGTGTTGTCTTTCAAAATATATGTAAGTGGTAGCTTTTATCAGTAGTTCTTAATTCATGTTGTTCATTTAATCAAAGGGACATGCAGTTCCTTGAGTGTAAGTCTCACACCTGCAAAAAGAATAAAATCTGATAGTAAAAGATCACTCTTCAGGTTGCTGCTGCACTAAGCAATATTCTGAGGAAAGTTGTTCTCATAGCAGGAAAAATTATTTGATGTCAAGAAAAAGTTGTTAAAAATAAAGGAATGAATATTGTTCCAGTTATCAAAAAAAAATAATAAATAAATCTAATTAACCTATTTTATAAACTTCCCATGCTTTACATAAGTTCTAAGACTGCATTCAAGAAATACAGGCATATAACTTCCTTTTCTGAAAGGCCTGTAATAACAATTGTAATCTGCTGTCACATATATTAATGTTTACAGCTTTTGAGCCTATATTTAACTTTTGGTGCTTCTGGGGAGTGGTGTCCTCCCCAGATTGTTAATTCTTATGTTCTGCTGTCACATGCTCATCCAGGGAATGACCAGTTTCATTTCTGTTTTCCATATCAGTGTCTTAAGCTGATAGGACTAAGTATCTTCTCAATGCATTTTAAATACTTTTGCTTTTGAAGAATGATTAGTGTGTTAAAGACACTTTGAATATGAAAGCTGCTTCAAAAATTTTAATTTACCATCCAGTAAAAATCTAAATGGCACTTTGTATGATTTTTTTTCCCCTCCTAAGTACTGAGTTTGCAGGATTATTATTTTTTTTTTTTTAGTTGGCAAAAAGGAAAATAATCCTAAAACTATTTTTTGAGCTTTCTCTGAAGACTTTTCATCTATTTGAAATTAGTTAATTTTAATGTTTTTTCTTTTTGTCTATCTGTCTGTCTTTCTTGAGGGAAAAGACCCTTATCTGTGTATATATCCAGCTTGTTTCCTCTTCTGTCTTGACCTGGCTTTGATGCTTGTTGGGCCATTCCAGGAGTCAGTTAATTTCCCTCTCCTGGGAAGAAATGGAACTTGGCTGTCCCCTTGCCTCTCTCAAGAGGGGAGCAGGAGACTTGGGTTGTGTTTTTTCTGGGTTTGAGTGTTGGCTTCTGCAAGGATCCGATGAGCACGGGTGGAGGAGGACATGGAGTGTATCTATAAGCTTTGAAGAAGAGCTCTGTGTGTTTCTGCAGCAGTGAGTTTTCAGGTCATGTCAGTTAATGTTTGTGAGTTCTCCATGAATTCATTTCTGAGCACCACAGCAAAAACACAGTACTCCAAAGACTTATGCAAAATGCTTAGCACTCACATTTGCTGTAAGACTGCCTATCTTAGAATACTTCTAGTATTTTCAAATTTCACTTTAGTTTCTTTCAAAATAAATATTAACCTGCAGAGGATGCGTGTAATACGATCTCCATCAGCTTATAACCTTGTCAATAAAGAAAAGTGTGTCTTTTAAATCAACATTTGAAGTCTAAATGTCCTTTGGCTCTAGGGCCTGTTTTGGCAGATGGTTTATGTTCAGTAGTGGTGAGGATAAGGTGTCATCATAGTCCTATGATTAGTGGGCACAGAATGGCCAACACTGGTGTTTCATCCTCGAATTTCTGGCACAAAAATGGCTGGAACAGAACTAACATGCTGGGGCCCAGCCAAGTAATATCAGAGCAGTTACAGCAATGATGAAGCAAAATGGATTTATATTATTTCCTGCACTTCTGTTTCATACAGTGAAGTTGTTGCAAGTGTTAGTAGGTGTCTGTGTCTTCATAGAATGCCCATTGAAACATCTTACTGGCTTTAGGCTGTGCAGGCATAAATGGTGCCCAGTTATTTGATATCCCTATCAAATAACTTCCTATTGAGTTAATACGATTTTCCATTTGTATGGTTCTTGTAAGTTTTGCTTAGAAAATACATTTTCTTCCAGACAGGTAGCTGACCAAAATGTGCTGCTGCCCGAGCAGCCAGATAGCCCCTTGGTGACCGAGAAGCATCCTACAGTCACTGTCCTACCACCGGTGGATTATTTATGGCTTTAGAACAGAATTTCAGACAGCTCGAAGCTGTTGTTACTTTCATCTTAGCCATCAATTCACAGACACTGATGTTACAAATTCATGACTGAGTGCCTTGCCTAATTCCCAAATAAATACAAAACTATTCCATGTGCCTTTCAGTTACTTAAATGCAGCTCGCTGTTCAGGAACACTGTCCTTGCCTGATGCACTGTATCAAATTTAATTTTCTGAATACTTTGTTAGAAGGTACTGTTCAAAGGAATATATCTTAAGATAAATACTCTTTTGTAAAGATGCTGCAAGCTTCCATTGCAGATTTCAGTTGCTGACATTTTTCTGTCTCAGATTTTGAAGTGCTTAAGTCCTAGTTATTTGCTAAAGATCCATCACAAGAGAAAGCAAGGTGAAAAGACCTAATTATCATACCTCAGAAACTGGTACCTCATCATGTTTTCTTTCTCTGCATATCAGTACAAACAAATCGACAGGAAGCTGGTGTTATATATGGAATTCAAACACTTCAAAAGTGTGTATTTTTCATGTTTATTCATATGTAAAATGTTGATGAGGGAAACTGAAATTTTGTAGCTTCTTGTAGACTGAGGAGTGATTTTCAGTCAAAACTTCATAAACGTTGCTCCAAATACTGGCATACCTTTGAAACATGGGTTGTTTGGTTCAGGTTTGAGTTATCTTTTCCTTTTAATAGGCAAGCATATTTTTGTTGTTATGGAATAGATGAGTCATGAGGGATAGGAGTATCATTCCAGTAGTATCATATGTGTTAAAACTGGGAATCCCAGTTACAAGCCCTTGTGGTGCTTTTGGCATGATCAACTACAAGCTGGAGGGCAGGACATCTTTGCTTACCATATGAAATTGCAGTGTCTGTGCAAAATTTATGAGCTATTGCAGTCCATTAAGCTGAGTTTATGTTTGAATGAGTAAGTCCTCTGCCTTTATTTATACAGTGTAGCTTAATGACCTGTTTCACATTGGTTATTTTAATAATACACATTCACCATAGGAAGTAGAAGAAAAAAATAAGTGGATTGTGTTTTCGAGAAAAATTTCCCGTCTTTATGTTATATGTTGTTGTTTTTAATCTTTCTAGTAAATTCAGAGTCTTGTGTTGACTTGCATTTGAGTTTCAGCTCATTGGCAGTGAGCTATGCAGTGAAGTTGAAATTGGTGATCCTGATTTTTTTTTTTTTTTGCCTTTTATTTTTGACAATCTGTAAAGAAATTGAATCACACCTTCAACAATTTGAGTCTTGTGTTAGGAGTAATACTGCAAATAAGTAAAATGTGTGGAAAGATACCTCTGGATGGTAACAATTTTAAGATTTTTTTTTTAGAAATCTTCTTTACAGCAATAACATTATTTTTCAATTATCTATATGTATATATAAGAAATTGATAACTTAAACTATAGATGATATTAAGCTTTCTAATTTTAATGCCCTGACCCCTAAGTTCAGTTTCATGTCTTAAGGAGTGTATCTAGAAATAAATGCCAAAATGCTATAACAACAGTTAAAATCCTCCATTTGACACACACACAAAATGTTCAGTATAATTATGTCCTGACTTGCCTGTCAGTCAGCTGCTTTCCTTAAAAAAAAAACATTAAAAAAATTAGAAAACTGAATATTGTCTCTAGTTTTAGTTCTTAATTTCTTTAATATTGATTTTCTCTGTCTCAGGGTAGCATATTCTGACTGTGTTGGGTAATGGAAGGAGAAGGAGGAAGAGGAGGCTGTAATCGTTTGAGTTTTTTTAAACCCAAGCATATGGAAGTTTAGCGGGAGCATATTTAATGTATTCATTTGCTTTGGGGTTTTTTTGGTGTTTTTTAAATTTTTAAATTATTTTTATTTTATTTTGAAAAGAATATCCTTCCTGGAAGAAGAAAAAATTAATAACATCTCAGGTTTTATTATTAGCTTTTGCTTTTCCTTTCTTGCAAATTACAGAAATACCTATAAAGAGCCCTCCATGAAATGATCACAGGGATGTTACTCTGAAGAGCAAAATAAGCATAAATTCTAGTTTGTGGGAAACGTAAGTTTTCTGTGAATTAATATAGATGTTTCAGAGCTTCTGTTTGCAGTCTGCTTCCAGTTGCAAACCTATTTCTGTATTTCAGTGTTGGTTCATTGCTCACTGCCTCTCATAAAGGTTGCTTGAAACATAATTGGGGACTATAATTTTATGTAGTAATTAAAAAATGAAGCAAGTTCACATAGTCCTGAGCTTTACGATAATGCACTTAAGTGGCTGAACTCTCTACCTCTTGTCACTGACATTGTCAGGAAGTCAAGGCAACACTTTTAACTTTATGGGGAAGATTGCTTTTTACCATATCTTTTTCTATGAATGTATTTAAGCATTGTCGCCTTCCTTCCTACTACAGTGTTGAAGTATCAGCAAACTGTGAAGTTGAATCCACTTCTGTACCCATAAATCTAATTGCGTATGAAATTCAAAACTATCTGCATTATTTTTTTCAGCTGAAGGTGACATAATCATGTCTTAGTAACTCAAGGAGCACAGTAACAGGTGGAGGAGTTACCACAGTGTGCCCTCAGGATGGAGATGGTTTGATAATTAGTGCTTGTTGGAAGGAAGGAGAATTTTCAGGAGTGGGAGACCAGCCTGCTGAAAATTACAAGTTTCACACTTCAAATAGAAGCCCATTTTTTGGCGACCAAGGAAGTGAGAGAAAAATAATTTAATCAGGCAAGCTGATCTGCCACATTGGTATATTACAGCAGGCGTATTTTAGTTAGGAGATTTTTATTTAAAAAAAAAAAAATATTAAAAATTTAACATGATTTCTTACCTGCAATTAACTGCTAGATGTTAAGAAATTTTTGTTTCCACTAGGGGACCAAACTAAGGCTTTTCTCATGTAATTAGTTAAGGAATTTATTTTGAAATTATGTGTCCTTGCCACTGAGCTAAGACTTCAGTGCTTATCAAAATCAACAAAACCTATCGAAAGCTATGGGGAATTTAATAATATAGCTAAGGAAAAGTCTAATATCTCTAATTCCATGTCTATGTAGATGCCTTTTAGCAAGTTCATTAATAAGTGCTGTGTAGGTATAAAAATATTCCTGAAAGTCAGATTCTAGAGTTGAATTCTTAGCATGAGCTGGGTAAAGGTTTAGGAGGCAGTGTTACTTATCTGTTTCATACCCTCATGTTTCTATTCTGAGCAGGAGAGGATTGGATTGACCTTTTAGGTCAGAAGTAATATTAGGAGCCATTAACTGGCAAATAAATATAAAGGGGCTTCAGAGAAGAAAAGGAAAAATGGGAGCGTGGAGTTTGATTTGGAGAAATAGAAAGCATGTTTAAATAGGAAAAATAACAATTAAGTGTGGTTGGGAGAAATAAAATATTCCTTATGAGTTTTAAAGGTTGTCATCTTGCAAGTATGGGGAAGACTCTTTTGGGAATTACTGAAAGGAGGGTGAAGCAATACCAGTGTCAAACTACGTGTTTCAAGAAAAATGTTACTGATGAGTTGTGCTGCATTTTGTAACAGCCCTGCTGCCAGAGTAACTAAATATCCCCTCAAATCCACTGGCAGTCAGAGTATCAAACCAGACTTTTCAGGACAAATGTGGCTTGGTGTCCTAAGTGAGTTGTTTCTATTGCTAATGTATCTAAAATTCAAGTCTGCCACTCTTTCTAGGTAGAGAAAGGTGTGATAAAGCTGTATTGAGGGATGTGAACCTTATTATTCCGTATTTAATTTTCAGGAAATGTGTGGAGCAAGTTGTGAGAATTTTTGCCTCAGAAACCTCAGAATAAGAGGTCTTAATAAGACATCTTGTTATTTTTGTTCAGTCTGTGATCCTGTTTCCAATTATCTAATCCTAAAGCAGGAGAGAGAAAAGTTTGTAGGTGGAAACGTCTAGTTAGCTCCTCAGAGATATGTGAAGTCTTCTGTTGATAATGTTTATGTGGTGTTTCTAGGCATTTTATACCTTCTGGATTTCTTACTGCTGGAATGGTGAGATTTTGGGATATGGAAACATACACATTCCATCCTTATCAAAGTGAACAGTCAGTTTCTTGGCATTTATATTTTTCCTTTTTTTTTTTTTTTTTTTTTTTTTCCCCCTTCCCTACTCTCTGCTTTCTTAGGATCATACATGATAGTGATTTCCTCAGACCATGACCCTGGAGAAAAGACTCGACTCCAGCTTCCAACGATGAAAGAAAATGATACCCACTGCATTGATTTCAGCTACCTTCTGTACAGCAAGAATGGAGCAAACCCAGGCACTTTGAATATCCTGGTTAGGGTGAACAAAGGACCGCTGGCTAATCCCATCTGGAATGTCACTGGCTCCACTGGCAAAGACTGGCTGCGAGCAGAGCTGGCTGTCAGCACTTTCTGGCCCAATGAATATCAGGTAAGGTTGCAATACATTAATACTGTTTTGTAACGTTGACTGTGAGGTCCTATGCAGTTGGTATTATTTTTGGTCTGTTCTGGTAGAGTATTTTCTCAGTGTCTTTTGATAGTGTTCCGTTCAGAAGAAATAATGATTTGGGGATGGGTATTTTTTGTAGAAGGTAATTGTTCAAAGTCATCTGTTATTGTATAATAGGAAGAAAGTGAGCTGGAAACAAGCCTTGTTAAAAGAAATTGTAAGGTTAAAGTCCAGGAACATCAAAAATTATACATTCCCAGGAATAAATTGCCTGTGCAACTGTAATTTGTACCTGTCTTCCCTCTTCTTTTGGATATGCCTGTGTTACCATGTCTAATTACACAACCGTAAACTGTACTTTTTTCCATGTGACATTTGCTTCATTTGATGTGCAGGCAGAATGGTACTCACCTAATGAGCAGCTGCTCAGGACATGTTTTTCTCCTGTTTGCTTGCTATGGGACAAAACCACCTGCAGTGGAGGACTGTTGTTCAGCAAGAAAAATCGTCTTGTTATTACTAGATGCTCTTATTGGATTTGTTTGCTTAACCTGAGAAAGTGCCTGCACCTGTTTCGCTCAGTGGGTATTTGATGTGAAGGATGAATCTCATATACAGACATTTTTGTCCTGACACACAGAAACAGGAAGAGTTACATTAGATGTGCTCACCTGAGTTGTTACACCATGAGGTGTTACATCATGGTTGTATGAAGTGCTTACATGCCCTTGTCAAAGGATGCTTCAGTCATTGGTCTTGTGAACTGTTTGGAGGTCCAGAGTAGCTCTGAAAGGATGCTAAGTGACCTCTTAATTGATGGTCTTCTTGAATAGTGGTGTTGCAGGAGGGTTTCTTAAAGTGTCTTTTGATGGCAGTTGTCTGCCATCAAAATAATCTCCATAAGAACCAAGCATCACTGAAAGCAGCCTTACTGAAAGTTGAAACTGGTGTCATTTACTATCACTTTGTTTTTCTTCAGTTTTGATTTTCCTTTTTTAATATTTCTATTTATAAAGAAATTTAATCTATGAGTAACACTGAAACTGGGTGGAATTTGATTTAAAGTTCTGAAACCTGGTTTCATAGCTTGGCTTCTGAGGAGGTGTTTTATTAACCCTTTTATGTTGCTGGAAAGTAGCTTCCAATGTGCTTAAAAAAACCCCAAAAAATCCAGGAACCTTTTATAGCAGTATAGTAGTAATCAAGTATAGCAGTATTATATGCAGTAAATCAGTTTTCTGCTGACAGATGGCTGGACTTGACAGTAAGATTGGTGGTTGGGGCCATATCTTAGCTACATGGCCATTTTTCATGTATGTTATAGCCTTCACATTATCTCTCTATAGACTGCACTTAAATTCGTTCTTTGCCTTGCATGGTCATCCAGCAGAATATTGAAATAATGTGTAACACAGTATTTTTAAATTAAAAACAAATCTGAAGTAGAACAGGAGAATTGTTAATGCAACCTGCCATTATTTGTGTACAACTTGAACAATTACTTTTCTGAACAGGAGGGGAAATCTGCATGCTGTCTGTGCATGCCTACTTGTTTGCACAAACAGGGTTGATACTTTTGTGGTTTTAAGTGGTCCTTTGAGGTCTCAGAATCAACATTGCTCTTCATTGCTCCTTTTTTTGGTTGTTTTGTTTGGTTGGCTGTTTTTTAATGTTAGTTTTGAGTTGAGTTACTCTTTGGCATGGAAGTCTGTCTTCATTTTTCTCATAGGAGTTCAGGTCAACTTAATTGCCATTTCCTTCACTTTTAAGTGAGGGAAGAAAGTAGAGATTAGCAAGGGCTGAATGGCACAGGTTACATTATAAGATAGTCTTGTACAATGACTTAAAAGTTGGCAGGATGGTTGTGTTTATAGCACTAATAAAGTGCTCAGGTAATTAGCTCCTAAAGAGCTCTTCTGTCCACTGCTGTGGTGGTTGAAGCATTATTGCCTCCTCTTCAAAGCTAACAGTGGTTTTGCATGTTACTTGTCATCTTATGCGTTTTTGGATGGACTTAACACGTCTTTTTTACTTACAAGACATATGTATATTTTTTTTATATATGTATATATATATTCGTGTGTGTATATATATAATCAATTTACTTGCCTTCATATTCTATGGGGTTGTGGGGTTTTTTGTTTGCCTGACTTTTCTACTTAATTATTTCTGACAAAATATAGTAGTACTCTTTATTACAATGGCTTTACTGAATGCAGATGAATTTGCATTTAGCTTTGTATCCTCTATCTGATGGCAAATGAATGTGGAAGCTTGTAGAAGAGTACACATACAGGACAAACTCATGGTCTTACTTCCCCCAGAATATACTTCCAGCCTTCAGCCTATTTGTGATTCAAGAACTTTGAGCTTAAGAACCAAATTACTGCTGCTGTACTCCTGTTAGCCCACAGGGGCTTCAAGCTTCCAGCAACTGCACTGTATATTACATGAAATTCTAATATTAAGAGCGGATTTGGACCATTCCTGTGGGTTGTTTTTTGTTGTTTTGTTTTTTTTTCCAAGCAAGGGGCCTGTTATTCCTCAGTTGTTGTATTTTGCATTTGGGAAGTTTTGGCAGTCTCATAATGATATGATCTGTCTTCTCTTTCCTGCTAGCAAAGAATCTGCATCTTTTATTCTGTTTGTTTAACATGTGGATGAACTGTTGAGGAAAAAGGTTTGGTTAGAGAATCCCTTGAGATTGAGAATATTATTTAATTTTGGTCCTTGTTAGTTCTGGAATCTTTTTTATCACTCTGTTGGAAATATGCCACCTTTGACCTGCCTGAAGTTTGCTTCAAAGGAAAAATATTTTGGGATTTTTGTTGCTTCAAACTTTGTAACTGGGAGTTTTGTCTATTGTCTGTTGGTTATTACTGTAACTCATTAATTTATTTTAGTTAAAATGTTTATTCCTTTCTGAATGCATTGTTTTGTCTAATGCTTCTGTTCATTTCCCCAAGTTCTCTCCTGCTTTGCACAGTAAGAATTATCCAACAGCTGCAGGCTGTTTCTTCCTTTATGCTTATGTCACAGGCATTTTTCCATTTCTCCTCCCTTGCCAGCTGTGCCATTCTTTTTGAATTTTTTTGTGTGTGTGAGGTTTGTTTGGTTTTTTTATATTGTTGCACACTGTCTTCCAAAAGTCCCTTGTTTCTGTTTTTTTGTGTGTCTCCCTCAGCAAATTAATATTACTCAATCACATGTGTGGTCTGCTTTTGCAATGTGAACCATGGACTTCCTGGTTTTGGTTTTATATTACAACCTCTCTGCTTTGTGTAACCTTTTATCAGGAACTGATAAAAAAACTCTCAATATAGAACCACGGTTCTCAAACTTCTAAAAAAATAAATTATTTTGTTTCTTTATGATTCTTTAAAACTTCATTATACTGCAATAGAGCTGTGTAGTTTAACAAAGAGGCTGGTTAGGATACCTGCTTGATAGAAGTGATGATTACACTTGGAAGTCTATCTAGCAAACAAAAATAATGAACTACTGAGAAGTTCTTTTATCAGTTCAGGAAGACTAATGATGCATGACCATTTAAAAAAGTGCAAGAAGACTCTAGAAAACCAAATAATTTTCTAGCTGGGTTATGAATCCTGATTTGGGTAATAAATATGTTCTTTATTTTAATATTGATGATTTAAAGGATTTATAAAAGTTTAAATGGCTCAAGGATCTTGGAAAGTAATTTTCCTTCATGATCTTAAAAGATCTTGAAACTATAATAGAATTATTACAGGAGGATGGCAGATTGATTGAAGATTCACTAATGGTATGTATAGTTGGGCTATATGTCCGATAAAGTAGGGAATGGATTTCTTGTGAAATAGGAGAATTTACTGCCTTTTTGGATATTGGATGACCATTCTAAACTTGCAGACGTGTGAGACTGTAAACCAACTGTGCACAGAATTGTCTGGGAGAGCAGAGTTTAGTTTGTTTCAGTCAGTTGGTACAGCTAAGAAGGGAAAGCAACCAGTGAAATGCTAGTGGAAGGTACAGTAGCACATAGAGCCTGTGTGAACTATGTAGTCACAAAACAATTTTAAGAAGAAACCCACCCTCTCAAAGTCCCACTCGGTTTTTGTAAGACAGACATAATTGATTCTATATGATCTGTAGCATCCAGAAAATCCAAGGAAGCTCTTTTAGATAAAGAAGGCTTTCCAAAGGATTAATATCTTTAAAGGACTTAATTTAAAATATATTGGAATACAGAAAATAACCAGCCTGAGAAGAAGCAGACTGAGGAGTAAGTCTGTGTCAGAAGGAGCTGTTCTGGATGCCAGAGGATTATGTAGGCTTAAGGAAATGGTGGACAAGTTCTTGAATGGGAACTATCAGAAATCAGTAATTGGGCAGACAAAGGCCAGTAAATCTCATGAACTGATTTAATCAGTAACTGAAGGAGCAGATAATGTTGTTTTGGGTTTATTGGGTTTTTTTGTGTTTGTTTTTGTTTTGTTTTTACAGGGGGGAGGCACAGAAAAGTAATGTGCCTTCTTGCCCTGTTCTTACCTTTTCTTATGGCCATTGTGAATGAGAAGATGTTGGGGTAAGTAGGCCTTCAGCCTAAACTGCTAAGCCACTGTTAAGTTTTGTAGAAAAGGCAAAGTCCTTTTCCCCCACCTCCCTCCCTAGGTGGATATGTACTTAATTTGTTTCCATATTCCTAGGTAGACTACATGTAATCTTTATATTCTGTGGTTACCTAAACCAGCCTGGTCAATTTTTGTTTTGACTGTAGAAATGAAAACTAACTTCATCTGCCACTACCAGCCCTACACCCATTTCTCTTTGCTCTTTTCCACTTGTCATCTCCTTTCAGTCAAACTTGGCATAACAGGTATTTTTAGGCTTTTTAAAATTGGAATTTACCAAAAGGAATTAAGCCTTTTAAATTCTTCTAGTTTCTAAGGATTCCCAGAAATAAAGCATGAATTATAAGTTTTGTTTTGCTGAGTAGATAGAATTTTATTCTAGCAGAGCTATAAAAATTGTTTAATAAGATGTATTATTAAAAGTTTGGTTAGCTTTGTAGTTAAATAAAACTAAGTCAATGTTTATTAAACTCAAACAGGTAGATGTTTTTTGTTTTTGTTTTTTGTGTTTTCCCCTTAAACTTGCAGCAGCCTCATTTTGGTAGGTAGTATAAGTCACCAGAATGCTTCTGGTACAGGTGCATCATTCTTTAGTATTCCTTTTGTGGATTAACTCCTTTGAGAATACGTTGTGGCTTTGAAATATTTAAGGTGGCTGTCCATAAACTATTTTGTTCCTAGTTCATGAATACACAATGAAATGGCTTATCCATCTGTTTCCTTCTTACCTCTTCCTTCTCCTGCATGTTTTTCCTCAGGTAGAAACACTTTTAACTCTCACCACTTAGCACTATCACTAATGATGCAGATTTGGACCTCTTTGGAATTGCATCCAAATAGGAACAGTGTTACTTTACTGTCAGAAATGCTTCCTAAACCACTCAGTGTTCTCCTGGCTGTTACTTGCTAGACAGTACTTAATCAAAAGACTGTCTTTATACAGCTTATCAAAGAGTTACTTTGAGAAATGCTTTTTTAGAATGAACTTTTTTATTGCTTCTCCAAGACTTGTTAGTACAAACGAAACACCATATTTTTTAAGCTGTTAGGATAAACATGAAAGTGTGCACCCATATCTGTCACATTTCTGTCTCATTTCTTCTGAGAGGCTTATCAATTTGGTGATGACAAAGAAAAAGTTCCAAGAAGAGTGATTACCAGTAACATTTTAATAATTCAGTTCTGTAGATCACAAAGCACTTACAGCTCTCGAAGGACTTCTGCAAATGCAGTCACATTCCAGCCTTCAAACTGGAAAATCATAGTGCACAGAGTGAAAACACATGTTGCCCAAACAAGCCCACTCATAGCTGAGGTGCCAGCCTCTAGTTTTTCAGGTCTATGATAAATATTGGAGATTCCATGGAAGCTCTTTTGTTTTTCTTAGAAATGGGAATGCTGATTTTCACTGTTGGTTCAGGTCCATGGCATTGTGTCAGTAGTGTATGTTCTGCAGGCAAGCCACGATGTACTTTCTTCCATCTAAAGGCAATTTGTTTGTGAGCATAGAAGTTTGTGATAAGGGAATGATGGTGGTGGGAAAGTGACTGTTGGTGGTGTATGCTGTTGTCTTACTCCGAATCTGTTGTGTTGTGTCTTCTCCTCTTTTTTCTTTTTCTCTTAAGAGCTTTTACATTTTCATATGGAGATGTATATAGCTGCTTTCCTAGCTTGGAGGTTTTAATTTTAATAGCCTGTTTTGGAGATACCTAATTTGTTTTTGGGTCTGCAAATGCAAATAATGAGCATCAACCATTTTTTATGATTAAAAATAACAGAGGCTGACAAATTTTACCTGATTGAGTGACCCAAGCCATACTTCTCCATCACAATCAGTGATGGTTCTGCCTCTACCAAATGACAAGAATTCTGTTGGCTGACTTGATTTTTATAAGCTGTTGAACTGGGGAGTCTGAGCAATCCCTTACGTTGTTCTACTAATTCTACCCTGAAGAAAGAATGAGTTGGCAGAATTATAAGCTGAAGAGTTTGTATGTCTAAAGAGGAAATTTTGGCAAAAATGTAGCTATTAAGAAAACAACACCCTTTTTAAATTTTACTCCTCTCACCACCACCTGTCCCTAGTTCCACACACACCCCCATTTGTTTATTTTTTCACAGCTGTCTTTTCCACTGTTTTGCTTTCTGTTATTTTACAGTCTGTGAGTAGCTTGCTTTTGCTGTACTTTGTTCTGGGTTTCCTTTGCCACATGTATGATCTGAACTTCTTAAAACTACAGTAGAAATGTCATACTTGAAGCACTGGAGTATTGTAAGGAACTGTATGGTTATACATACCAGGCGTTAAATTATCTGATTTCCATTGAATGATGTAGTTTCATTCATTATTCTCTTCAAGATAGAGGATATCTTCAGGGCAAGGTGACAAAAATTTAGTAGATGCTTGGCATTTCCAAAGGCAATGGAAGAATTTGGAGGTTAATGTGCTATATGAGTGCATGTTATAAATTATACTTAATTACCTAAAAGTCTCAGGTGGAAAACTGGCTGGCTGTAAACCCATGAAGACTTTACTTTGAGATAAATATGGAATATTTTTAGCCAATGCTTAATTTCTGATGAAATATATGTGACTTTAAACTCAGTGCTCTTACAGGAAATATTCCTCTCATCAGCAAGGTAGTATGCAAATTTAATATTAACCTTGATTACCAAGATTATGAAAAGCCTGTAGCATTCCCTTCCCCATCATACTGCAGGCACTGTCAGGCAATGAAGTGGAAAACACACTATTGCTAATCAGCAATAGAGGTGATTCAGTTTTTCAGAAATACAGAATTCACTTAAATCATGGTGTGTAGATAGCATCTGGATAGTTCCTTTTGTGGACATTCTTCTTTTTTAGGCCATTTTTTTCCTACAGTTGGGAAGCATAATTACTTGTTATATAAGAAAATCAGATTTTGTCATTTTTTTATCAGCTTTTGCAAGATTCTGTCCCTGCTTATGGCAGAAATCAGCGATATATGCTTGAAATAAATAGTTAAATGAAAGCAGAAACTGGTATTTATTTCATTACACAGGTCTTGAAAAGATTGAGTAATGAATTGCAGGGTTTTCAGACTGCCTGTAACTAAAATAAATAACAGAAAATGTTTTATAGTGCAATTTTGGATCGTTATAAAAAAGTTCACAAAAATCTCTACAATACAAAACCAGTCAGCCTCCAAAGCTATGGGCCTTGAAGAATCAGGGACTCTGACTTAAAAGCCTGAGGTGTGAACTCACAGTTTCATCACTTTAAGATGTATTGTTAGGTAATTTTTGCTGTGAAGCATTGTGTGCTTCTGGGTGGCTGGATTCTTCAATAATATCTATGTTAGGGAAGAAAATAATACTGAGACTTTTGCATCCACTTACTTTTCTTTTTGTCCTTTTCTGCACTTCATTATTTAGGGCAAGAAGAAATGCTTTGGAAGAGGTGTGAGTTTTCTGTTTATTTGTTTTATTTTTGAATCTGTGCACACCATGCTACAATGTGTTGGTTGTTTTTCTCTTTTGTAATGCTAAATAGTGAGCAAGCCTGAGGCTTGGAGTAAAGTCAAAAGGTTTTCTTCATTCAGAGAAGTAAGGAAAAATCCCATGTTGACTGGAGATACGACCTACTCATTGGGAAATAAATGCCTCATATATTTATAGTTCCCTCTACCCTGTATGAACTTATTTTCTCAAGTTTAGACTTTGTTTGAGGTGACATTGAAAAACCAACTGAAGTGGTTGCTCTGAAGGAAAAGATACTCAGAATTCAGAGACTTGGAAAGAAGTGTATCAATTGCTTTGCACTAGGATCACATTCTGATCAGTTATGCAATGTATTTAAATAAGCAAACACACAAAGCAGTATTGTTGAATACTTTGCCCAAAAGATACTACAATGCATTTTAAAGACACCCCCACCCTCCTTGCCCCCTCCTGCCACAGTGAAGTAAATTTTACCTCCTTTGTGGGTATTCTGAAATACCATCTGAAGTAGAACAATTTTCTGGCTCTAACATTGTGATGGGAAGTTTGCAAACTAGTAATTGCTGTGTAGGATGCAGGGCAGTGGTGCAGTCAGGCAGATAGGGCTCTGGGCTCAAAGCCGGGAGCTGTTGCATTGTAGTCTTTGCAGATGTATTATTTTCTCCTTTGAGAGCTCTCTTTTCTGCTCTTAGTCAGTTGTGGAGCTCCCTCACTATTTTCTTTAAATGTCTTTATGTGCAGCTCGCAGAAGGTTTGAAGAATTGGTGTAAAACTCGTTTGGAGTGGATTACTTCACTGAAGTACCTAGGCTACCTAGAAGAAATCAATACTGTGAGCCAAGCTGGGTTTTTGCTGGTGGTTTTGGGTGTGGTTGAAGATCTTTTCACACACCATTCATTTGCTGGAATAGTCTTTGTAGCTGGAAACCTTTTTGGTTTTAGGGTTTACAGTTGCTCACTGAGGTTTTGTTGATGCACATGCCAGGATTACCACATCTCTGCCTGCATCTCTAACAGCCTTCCCAACTCATGGCTCTTACTCTGTGTTGAACTGGGACAGTGCATTAGTGCTTAACAGCTGCCAGGGAGAGTGAAGATGCGTTTTCCACGCTGGTGGAGGGGGCAGGTTGTGTGGCCATCCCTGCTAGGGCAGAGCAGAGGAATTCATGTGGTTGTGGTGGTGTCACTTTACTGTCCTGCTACAGTGTGAACACCGTCACAGGGAGTAGTTGGGTGTGCCTGTTTGGTGCGGTGTGCGAGTGACCCTTGGAAATTTCATAACACAGTTTTTAGTTTTAAGTCAACTTTTTTTTTTGGAAAACAAAACTGACAATTATGGCAAAATGTAGTTGTTGCCTTGCTTGCCAGGCAATGACTGTATCTTCAGTAGGTGTTGTCTGTTGGAAGAAAATAACTTGTCAGTTCTCTTAATTAAGCAGTGGAAATTATTATTATTATTATTATTATTATTATTATTATTATTATTATTATTATTATTATTATTATTATTATTTAATATTTTTTAATATTTTGTGCTGTATTTGGTGATTAAAATTGGAATGCTGCAGGTTTTTAGTTCTTCAAATACGGGAGACATGCATCTGTCACCTGGAAGTAGTAGAGGTTTGATGCTGTTTATGGAATGAAATTATTTACTAGCTAGGAAAGCATATTTGTTAAATTTAAATAATTTTATGAGAAGCCTTAAAAAAGAATAATAAAAGTAGTGTTGTCAGTCTTCCCAGCACATTGTTGAAGTGCTCGCAGAGGAATCGAATATTAGGGATTTTGTGTTAGCAATCAAGTGGTGATGGTCTTGAGATGTAAGACAGAAAGATAGTTTTGTAACTCAGTGGAGTTGTTGGTTTCTGGGGATATCATCCTGTCACTGGTTTTTGGGGAAGGGAGAAGAAACAGTGATTGTGCCAGGTTCAGAAGCAGATTCCTGAAGGGGATGCTTGCTCAAGCATTTCTAGCTTGCTCTGCCAGCAGAAGGAGAGAAGGAGAAAGGAACAAGTGAGTAGACCATCTTCTAGCTGCCAAAATTCTGCAGCAAAATAGTTTTTATCTGGAGTGTGGATGTGGCTGCCCTTTGGGCATGCGTTATGCTTGTGTCATGTCATTTTGGTAGCTTTTATTTGTCAACTTGGTTGGTCCTGATAAGCTTCAGCTTTTGTGGTTGATTGGTGAACTTCAGAATTGGATTCACTCTGAAAATGCAAAAAAAGCCTTTTATAAAATTAAATAAATTAATCCCTTAAAGCTAATAGTCCTTTAACTTTGTTGATGTTGAGGCAGGAATGGAGACAGATGATCTTTTAAAATCTGATTTTTTTATGTATGTGTGTGAACCGGTTTCTCATCCCCATCTCCTTCTCCCTGATTAGGTAGTTAGTGTAAACTTTCTAGCCTTCTCAAAATCAAGTAAGAAACAGTTGCAACCTGCATTGTCTGTTTTTCCCCCGCTTTTCTTTTTTTCTTTTGAGTTGTGTTACTTTTTATATAAAATGTAAATGCATCCTTATGTGTCTGAATTTCCGATCAGTTCACCCTTCCAGAGATTTTTGTGGTTAAAGAAAAAAACAACTCAGTTTCAGCTAGTGGTGTGCTTGAATTGCCATGCTGAACTTCGATGAATTGAACTTTGCCATTTCTCTAATTCTGTTTCATTACAGCACAGTCAGTTTGCTGTGTGTCTGAGGAGGAAGCCAGGGATTAGTGAGGTCTTCCCTTCATCTCAGAGTTACCTTTAGAAGTTGCCTTCAGAAGGACAGGGAGGGCTGTCCTTGTTTTCCTCTCCTGCTGCGGTGACAGCTGCAGTCAAGAGGACTACCATGCTTGTTCTCCCTCTACCACTCCCCCTTTTCCTGTTTTCCCAGCTACTGCCCTTGCAAAGGGTCTTAGAGAGGTCGGTGTCAGTCTTCACAGAATGACAGAATTGTCAGAGTTGGAAGGGACCTCTCGAGATCATCTAGTCCAACTCCCCTGGTAAAGCAGGGTTGCCTAGAGCACATTACTCAGGACTGCATCCAGGCGTGTCTTGAATGTCTCCAGAGAAGGAGACTACACAACCTCCCTGGACAGCCTGTCCCAGTGCTCTGTCACCCTCACTGTAAAGAATTTTTTCCTCGTATTTAAATGGCACTTCCTATCTTCCAGCTTGTGCCTGTTCCTTGTCCTGTCACTGGGAACTACTGAAATGAGTCTGGCTCCATCCTCCTTGCACCCACCCTTTAGATACTTATAGACATTAATAAGGTCTCCCCTCAGCCTTCTCTTCTCCAGGCTATAGGGTTCCAGCTCTCTCAGCCCTTCCTCATAAGGGAGATGCTCCAATCCCCCAGTCAACATCCGTTGGCCCCAGCACAGGTCCCTACCCTGCTGTGTAATTGCAGGCTTCCAGGGTTTTCTCCTTTGACAGAGTGAATACGTGCTGCTCTTTATGCTGTGCTTGTACTTGTGAAGAACGTAGAAACCCAAAGAACATGTTTTTTGAAAGTAAAATTATAATTAATAATAATCATACTGTTGATTATTACGATGATGAATAATACCACCAGAAGTTAAAAAACAAGGCCATTTCCTTTTTTCCATTATGGTAAGTGAAGGGGGTGACAAGTTCCTGATAGCACGTTTCTAGTGGTTTTTAGTGGAATCTTAAAAAAAAGCTTAACAAACTGTTATTCTGTTTTCTATTGCTCTTAATGAGAGAAATGTGACCCTATGATGTTGAACAAATGTCTCTCTTATATGAACTGAATTATTTTCCAATGTACTGGAAACTTTAATAAGTTATCAAAATGTGATTTTTTTTTAAAAGTGTTGGGTTTTTGTTTGGTTGGTTTTGTTTTGTTGTTTGTTTGTTTTTTTTTCTTCCAGTTAAAATATACACCTGGTTGCAATACATTTGCATGTTACAAAATAATATTTCCTGTTACAGAACTTGACAGGAGATCAGTTGTTTTTTGTGCAACTTAGCATAGAAATCAGAACAACGCTGGAAGTTGCTTGTTTGGCATATTTGGCATTTTTCTGTTGTAGCCAAAAATGGTGAACACCAGATCTGACAGTGAGTGTACATGGGATGGGGCTTGTGTGTATATGAGCATGTGTTCACTTGTGCCTAGTTTTTTTGTTTTTATAAATATAAAAATGAACCTCAAAGTAAAGCATCATCTTTGGTCCAGGACTTTCTCATGGATCTTAACACCATATACATTTGTACAATGAATGGGAATAAAGTTTAGCAGCATCTGTGTGGTTTTCCATAAAGAGCTGGAATATCAGGTGTATTTATCTCAGTAGCATTGAATTTGGTCTGAATTACATTGCTCAACTTTTTAAATTTGTCCAGAGTATAACAGGTTGTACAACCAACATTTTTCAGAAAGCCATGTGAGTTGTTTCATTTTTGTTTTTCTTGATTCAAAAATCCTAGTAAAATAGAACATGGCATGCATTTTAATATATATATATTTTTACATGTGTTAGAGAAATATTGCATAGCACCTTGAAACAGAAAATGTGTTAAGTAGGTATTTTGTCACAACAAAAACACACACATGCCTTCTTTGATTTCAGCTTTACAGAACCATCAGTTGGGTTCAACCTACTTGATTGAAGAACTGACCCCCCCAAATTAGAAATGGGTTGTTTGCTTGTGTTGTGGGTTTTTTTTGTGGTTTGTATTTTTTTTTTTGTGTGTGTTTTTTTTTGTTTTTCCCAAAATTGTAACAGTAGAGCTTTCATTTTCCAGAAATTTACACAACCCCCTCCTTTTTTAAAATTATTTTTATTTTTATTCCTCCTGTCAAGTTTATGTGTGGTAGCATAGGACTGGAAAATGTCAGGATCATGTTAATTGTGGTCAGATCTGTATTGAGGAAATATGCTGAAATACAGATGTTGATGTTTCTGCTTCTAAAGGTAGAGAGTGTATTTTGAGCATAGATATGTCTTGCTTATTCTTGCACAGGAGTGGCAGGATCAGTAGTACAGGCAATAAACTTAGTTACTTTTGCTTGACTCTGAAAATGTCAGTGTAACACAGGTACAGATATTCTTAGTAACCACAGAGGGTTCTAATTTTACTCAAAAGTGAAGTCATAATGAAGGTAAGTAATTTCTTCTCAAGTTTAATTAGATTGTTAATTAAATTGGGAAAACTAGGTTGTCTGTTTTTAAATCTATAGTAGTTTTCCTACAGTAAGTCTGCTGGAGTGTTAAAAACAGGTTCTGCAAGTGCTGAGTATGGCCGAGATTGCTGAGCATTTTCCCTGCTATTGAAAACTCTGGTGCAAACTCTGTGGAAACCACCTTCGTAGCTTTAAGTAACAAGCAGTATTTGGCTAATGCATTCCAGATCCTTTCACAGCAATCTTTTCTGATAAGTTTGAGGAAAGAATGCTCTGGCATGGAGCAGCACTGGGGCAAAGCACAGCACATGAAAAATAAGTAACTTTTGATGTTTTGCAAACGCTGCCTCTTCCCCTTGGTGCTCTTTCTTCCTCCCTGAGCAGGGTCTTGCTATATCAGTGTAGGGGGAAAGGAAGTAATTAAAAAAGGAAGAAAAACAAACAAAAAAACCAAAAAACAACCTTCTCAAAGTGTAACCAAATCACACATCAAAAAATAATATTTGTATTTTTTAAAAATCTTTGTATAATAGGCTTGTGAGTTGCCTAGGGTGGCCTGTGATTGTGATGCTTCCTGGTGTGAATGTGGGAAAGTGGGCAAGGTTATTTGGCTGGGGACGACAGTTTGGGGACCTGGAGGTTCTGGCACTTTCTGGCCCATAGGTCAGCCCAGCACTGCCTTTGATGCTGTGACCTACCTGCCTTTGCTTAACCAGGGCTGCAGTTACGCTGGCAAGCCAGCCCTACAGATTTATGGGAGAAGAGGAGGTTGTAATTCCATTTAACATCTGAGAGGTTGGGAGAAAAGCTTGTACCAGTGCTGTTTGGAGAGCTGACTTTAGGCAGGTCTTCAGTCTTTGTGTTCCAGAAGGGAATTTTCTGAACCCATAGCAAATGCGAAATGCTGGGGAGTCTTTTTTCTCAGGCATGGGAGGAATAAAATGCAGGGAAAGCTGCAGCTTCCTGCAGCTGGGACATCAGTAACAGGCAACGAATCTTTCTGGAAATGGTACTTAATAGCCAAGTTAAGTTGCCTCTGGAGCACTGGTGGCAACAAGAAGTGAACACACAAGTATTCCAGGGAGAATTTATTTTTGGCAAAAAATGTCAATGACTAGATACCTGCTTTCATAAAATGTATGTCAAATTGAGAGTTGACTTTGCTTCTTAAAGTGCATTCAACATGTTTAGTGTGTTTATTTGCTAAAAAGATGAATTTGTAATTAACATATTTTAAAATGGTATAAAAGATCAAGTGCAGTTTTAATAAAAATGAAAAAAAACCAACCCACATCAATTTCAAACCATGTAAATTGGGAAGTCTAATAATTTTAGTATTGTAGAGTCAATATATTCCAGAGTGAGAATAGGGCCAGATACTTTATGCCTCTAAAGATCATGTAGGGGATGTGTGCAACTGCAAATGGAACTTGGTCTGTGTTAAAGTCCTAAGCTGAAATGATATTTTTTTTTCCCCTAGCACTTCTCCAAAAGTGCAAAATAGAATTAAAGCTGAACATCTGAAAAATGATCCAAGAAAATTTAGCAAGAATAGAAGCTAGAGTCCTGAATTGCTATTGCTATCACTCATGTAGTTTAAAATGAGATTAGTTTATTAAAGAATATGACATATTTTGTGTTTAAGTTAGTGTGGCTTCATTTCACTGCTTCACTTTTACTAGTTCAATTGCTGTAATTTTAAATGTGGTAAACTTTCACAGTGTACAAAAGAGCTTTATAGCAGATGTTAATTTCTTTTCTAAATTCTTTAGTTTCATAGAAATACTGTGATTCAACTTGATAAGTAATTTTTGCCTATGTTATTTAATGTTGAGGTTTTCACAGGTGTTTTCTCCTTTAGTTCCGTAGCGGTGATATTTAAGATATAATTAACATTTACAATTTAGAACTATAGGAGCTGTTTTATTTCTGGTGTAAGATAGTTGCTGAATGAAGTCTTTTTTTGGTTACAAAACTCACAGAAATGGCCTGTAGAAAATAAACTTAAGTATTCAGGAAAGTTTTGTAGAATTTTTTTGTGTACACTATTTTCAAACAAATCATGAAGAAACAGTGCTGAATGTGTGTGTAGTCTAGATGCCATTCTGGTGTAAAATTTTTCAGGAAGGAATTAATATTCTTTTGACATTGTCTGGGGAGAATTTTCATGCAATCTATTAAAAATAAAGCTAGGATCTGCAGGTTTTATTAGTAAATCCAGATAATGTTGCTAGTAGGCTTATTGATTCCACTTATTTTTTTTTTTTGCTAGCTAATATACTTAAGCTTTGATTTTCATTTTTAGGAAGATGTATAAAATGGCCTCCATTGAATGCAAGTTCCCACACAGTGGTGGGAATAGTATTTCCTGTACACTTAACTTTTATTGCCATGGCAGGTAGCAGTAATTAAAGGCAACTTTAAAGACAGTCGTTTAGTTTCTCTTTCAGCTTTTCTTTCCCAAACCAATTAAAATGAAAAATACACTCCATCCCTCCATCCCCAGACTGTGGATTGTTGTTTTCTCTTCCACTCTGCTTGGTGGTAACTTCGTAGGCATCATGACACACCTCTTCTAGCAAATTACGGAAGGGCCAAACTTCTGGCAACTTTCTTCTGCATTGTCTTACTTCTAATCATGTACCTAATTTGCAAATTCATCATGCATATTACAGCATTCAGTATTTTAATTTTACAAATTAATCTTTAGTATTTTTCTCAAAGGAGTGATTTCTTCCTTCAGACTTGTTCCCTTTCCTGTAAATGAGCTGTTGATATTGTGCTGGTTATAAGCTGTCTTTTTTTAAGGATGATTGATATTGGGCCAATGTGCTGTGGCTGGTGCAGACCGAAGAAAACAGTGGTCCTGAAAACGTGTAACAACAGCTCAGTTTGAACATGAATTGGTCTGTCTCTTTTGCTCAGCTGCAGCATACCAGGACATGCGCTTCCTGAAGTGAAATGTAAACAGCTCATAAGAACTGGTCCTAGATAGCTGATTTAGATATTTTGTGCACCATTAATCTTTGTCATGTTTTGGACGTATTTATCCATCTCTGAAATCAGCCTGTTAAGAGTGTTTGGTAACACAGATTTAGTGTCCACATGCGTCACTGCAGCATCTAGGTTGTTAGTGTTACACTTAAAAGAGGAAGAGGTCTGTTGAGCAAGCAGTGTACTATAAAGATGATTTGTGTGAGGTGTGTTAAAAGTGGTCTGTCGGCACCTTCCTAGTGAAATCAAACCTGACAGCTTAGTTGTATTTAAGCCCGTGTCAGGAATAAAGCCAGAATGCAGAACAGTGTGACCACTGACAGATAACTCCAGTCATATGGTGGAACTGCAAGTTCAAGAAGTCATCACAGTCTGTGTGCTAACCATGTTTGGCCTCTCTAGGTCAAAAATATAACACAGTCAGCAGTTCAGTTTTGCTTAGTGTCACAGTGGAGACAGATATGTCCCTGGTAAATCCATCAGACTCAAATACAGACGTAGAAAGTGCAATGCACAGCTGGAGAATAAAGGGATTATTCATAATACTAAGGCAACTTGCATGCTAAAGACTTTTGATAGACATGGTGTTAACTTAGGATGCATTTTCATACAGTAAACAGTGAGAATTAAGGAGTTATTTTACTTGAAAATAGCACCATGAGTAAGTCTTGTATGTTCATCTGCTATGTGGTACTGGAGTCCATAGAAAAAAGTTGATACTGTCACATGTAACATTGACAGTGTTTAGGCTTAACTTTTTTGTGTGTTTTCAGTGGTTATTTCTAACATAAGAATTAAAAAAAAAAAAAAGTTTGGTTCTTGATTAGTTTGTACTAATCGATAACTCTAATTTCCCCAGTTAGGAACATTGGAGCCAAATTTAATTCACACTTAGCAGGTTAAAGCACTGTGTAGTCTGGTGTTCCTGCATTCCTTTTGAACGTGCACAGGAAAGATGAGGAGAGACTTGTCACCAGAGAGTGGAGGGATGGGACAAGGGGTAATAATTTTAAACTGAAAGATGGTAGATTTAGGTTAGACATCAGGAAGAAATTCTCCTCTATGAGGGTAGTAAGGCACTGGAATAGGATGCCCAGGGAGGTTGTGGAAGCCCCCTCCGTGGAGGTGGTTAAGGCGGGGTTGGATGAGGCTTGTGCAACCTGATCTAGTGTGAGGTGTCCCTGCTCATAGCAGGGAGGTTGGAACCTGATGGTCTTTAAGGTCCCTTCCATCAGCCATTCTATGATTCTATGTTAAAAATTGTTAGTCTCCTGGCCCAGATAGGGCATTGCTGTGCTGCTTTTAGGAGAAGCTGACTTAGTGAGTTAGAGCCATATGGACTTGCATCTCATCGGAACGAGTGTACCTCAGTAGTGCCCTGAGCGTGGTGGGTTTTGTTGTTGTTCTTGCTGGATGGCAATTTCAGGAGAAAACTGAAAAATTCTCATAAGGCTGCAATTGCTGTCTTTCATCTTCAAGTCATTTCCACAAAAAAAGTGAAAGATCATTACTCCCAGCATGTAGATTATTTTCACTTATTCAAGGGGCCAAGGCAGGAAGGATCTGAGATGACAGTGGTGCTAAACTGAGCTCATCGAAGCTGTGAAGGTTTTACAGTTTGTCTGCCAAAGAGGCAGCTGAACTACCATGAAAAAGCAATTATCTCAAGATAAAAGAACCTTTTGATGGAGTTGTTGTTTAATCCAACTTCATAAATTAATATGAAACGTAACAGTAAAAAGGTTCTGCATCTATAGCTACATAGCTACACTTGTTAAACATGTGATTTCTTCTTCTCCCTCCAGTTTCTGAATGACAAGGCCTTGCTAGCAGATTCTGCATTTTGTTGATAGAGGTGAACACATAAGCAGACCCCACGTGATTAATTGTGTGGATTGGTTTATATTTAGTTATTCAGAAGCACTTGCTATTGAATAGTTCTTTACTTTGATATGCTTATTTCAAAATGTTGTATTTTTTTGCACTCTTAACTGCTGGCTCTGTAAGAAGGCTCTCACCTTGGACACATTAGTGAACAGCTGTACTGAGTAACTGCATGTAGACAAGACTGTAATCTTTCCTGATGAGTTTGAATACATATTTATGCAAGTAGCTGAAGCTGTTAGCAGATGGCAGATGGATGTAAAAACATATTGTGTGTGCTGCTCCTACTTTCTGCATGCTTCTCTCCTCCTCTATTTGGGAAACCAGAGAGAGAATTGTCATGTGTTCTTGAAAAGTGAATGTAACTGTTCTGCCAATGAGCCTTCAAACATTCTGCTTCCAACAAAAGAGTTTTAATGCTCTCATACCTTTGCAGAGTTGGAAAAAAGTTAAATAACAGTTCTGAGAAAAACATCACAGCACCTCCTTGTCATCTATTTAGAGCAGAACATAGATATTTGCAAGACAGAATGTAAATCAGGATTTGAAATGGGTTTTTTTTTGTCCATTTTACTAGAGAAATACTTAGTTCTGCCGATGTTGTAAGGATCTTAAAATACTTAACTTACTGTGCAGAAGAGTGAGTTTTAAACAATTTTGTGGGAATTTCAGAATCTTGAACCTCTAATTATTTTTTTAAGAAGACAAGGGAAAACTTTCCTCCTTGAAACATATTGAGCAATACACCTTCTCCTTAGTTATAATGTCCAAAAGGTCATTTTTATCTACTTTACAGCAATTGAGTGCAATCCTCTGTAATTTTGGAAGCTTGCTTTTTTTGTTTGTTTGTTTTATCATCTGTTACAGCAAAGAACTAGGGATTTGTTTTGTTTTTCAAAGTATATCTATGGCTGATGGTCATTTGAAAGTGTGTTTCTTTTTTAATAAGAAATGCTTGGGAGGGATTGAGGGTGATAGTAATTTGAAAGGACAAATACTTCTGATGTTTATTGACACCTTGTTAAGTTAGTGTGTACTGCAGGTACTCTTAAGCAGGTTGCATAGTATTAGCTGTCAGAGGTGAGTTTTGGGAACCCTGTGGCTTCTATGTAGTTTTTACTTTGCAATTTCACTGGGGATTTGTTTGCTTTTTTCTGAAGTGTTTCAGTCTTATAGTACCTTTTTATTTTCTCCCCATGATAACTGGATAAAAATGGTAGGAAACATTTAGTGATTCCTCTGCTTAGCTTCTTGCCTGAATTACAGCACATCTTCTGAGAAATAGCTCTGTATTTTTTCCTTTGGAATACTTCATTCACCCACTTTTCGCAGGAAACCTTGTGGGTCAGATCTACAGGAGAACAGTACAGACAGATTAAAACTGTCAGAAGACTAACATTTGGAAATTCCAAGAACTGCAGTTTGAACCGGAGACAATAAAGTAGCTTCCTTTACTGAAGAAGTAGGAACACCTTTGGAGGGTGCTTGTAAAATGGGGCAGTCAAGCTTGCTTTTATTTTAATTCGATTTGATGAATGTGCTCTCTCCGTCATCCCCAATGTGGGTCAGCCAGAGTCTCCTTGGCCCTGGGCAGCTTGCCAGTGTGTAGTAGGGGAAATGCTACCTTATTGCAGGAAAATATGAAGCTGCTGCATCTGCCAGTTTCAGTTTTGTTACTGCCCTGAAAAGTGAACCTATTAAAATTTTAACTTTCTTAGTGTAGTTGTTTCCTTCATGTGTTGACCTGTATTGCCTGAGCAGTGGAAGAAAGAAAGAGAAGGCACTTTGGCAGGCCTGGAGCCGCATAAGGGTCGCTCCCCTGTTTGTGGCTGTGCAGGGCCACTGCTTCTGTTCTGCATGCTTTGGGACTTATTGGACTAAGCAGCTGGTTTAACCTGTTAGCCTGGCAGAAAAACCTAACTGTGCAATAAGAGTCAACAGAGCAGAGTTGCTTGGGCTTCTGAAAGGATCAGAGGAGCTTTGACTCTGGCAGAAGGTGGGACATGGACTGTGCAGGCAGGAGCTGTGAGATTGAGAGGGAAACGTGCTCTTGCTGATGGAAAAGTGCCAGTGGTGTCAGCTGCTTGTTAAAATGTTGCCAAAGCTATACAAATTTCAGGAAAGTATCCATTTCAAAATCCATTCAAATCTACTGGGGTCAAACTGATACTAAGTTGTGTATATTGGTCTGGAAAACTGACTTTTGCTGTATGTTTCTAAACATAGTCTTCGCTTTCCACTTTGCACAAATTATCATTACCTTCTAGTAACTGCCATCATATTAACTGCTACTATCTAAAGGTAGTTATTAAAAATAATTATTTAGGTATTTAAATTATCTTTTAATACCTGAAAACCTTCAAAAGCATTTGGAAGTAGCACTTACCAAGTAGTAAAGATGGGAAAACTGATATGGAATAAACCATAATTAACAGCTTCTTTTGTAAGCTTTGTAAGCTTGCAAAAGCTTACAAAAGCTTTTTTTAAGCCCCCTTCCAACCTCTTGCCCATCCCACTCTCTGGGAAGCAGCATGAGAAACAGAGACACCCTCAAAGTGGTGCAAGTACTGCTCAGCAATAGCTAAAACATCCCTGAGTTATCAACCCTATCTTGCTTACGAATCCAGTTCCCTGTGAGCTTCAGTGAAGAAAATGAGCTCCATCCTCACCAAAGCCAGTGCAAATAGCTAAAACATGAATTAAGTGTACAAAAATGGAATATGTTGAAGTCCTCATCCACTTCAGGGTAATAAGTTGAGCTCCTAGAAAAGAACAGTGTGAGAAAATGTGGAAGGATGTTCAGGATGTTTCAGGATTCAGTATGAAAAGTTTTGACTACAGGTTCTTGTCCAAGGCCTAAATTTGCTTGTGAAATATGTCAGAAAGACAACTTACAGGTCAGTTGCCTATAAAATAGGAAATTAGGAGTGGGAGTAAAATTACTGGTCATAGATGGTGAAGGTGAGAGGAAATCTGATACTGGAATTCTGAAAAGATCTCCTCTGGAAGCTGTGCAGCTGAGCATCTGCAAAAATTAATTAGAAAATGGATAGTTAAGCAAATTGTTATCTTTTGCAGATAAATAAAAATTATTTTGGATAGTCAAGACCAAAGTTGTTTACAAAGAGATGTGAGATACTCTCTTTCAGGACCAGAATAAATTAGAAAAAATTAATAATTAAAATATGACAGAATAACTGAGGGTTTAAGAGGGAATTTCAACTAATAATTTGTATTTCAGAATGACCACAGATGATGGCAAAGAAACTGTTGCTAGGAGGAAAGACATATTGGAGTCATTGTGGATAGTTCAGTGAAATCTCATTGCTCAAAAAGGTAATCATAAAGAAAAATATAACATTAGGAATTGCTAAGAGATGAATAATACATAAAGAACAAAGCAGAAAGCACTATGGGTATAGTTCTTATAGCCTCAGTTTATTACTATTCTGAAATGGTGCCTGCCATACAGCTACGTAACTGTGGGGTTATTTGCTTTGTGTTTTTTTGTTTGTTTGTGTTTATTTGGTTTTGTTGGGTTGTTTTGTTTTTAATTAAAAAAGCAACTGAAAAAGAAAACTCCCAAAACTTTCTGGATAGGAAAAGATCCTTGAAGAGTAGGAAATGTGGTGAATAAATGGTTCCATGAAGCGTGTATTTCACAACAATTGGAGAAAAAAATATTTTCTTACTTTTTATGGTACATCATATAAACTCCTATAAATATGTAGTGTATTACAGTATAGAGCAATTTCAAGTTAATTTTGTATCTGTTTTATATTTGATAACTTTAAGAACAGGCGATTGACTCAGGTTTGTGAATAAATATAATGTTGATCAAAGTGTGAAGAGCAATGATAGCATTAAATTTGATTTTGGAACTTGCATTTTGACAATGAAAACTATGTTTTGGTTCTAAGTACTAGAATTTTGGAGCTTCTGTTTTGGAAAGCTTAGGATACCATTGTTTATCAACTTCAGACATTATTACAGAGGCAAGAGAGACCAGTGATGTAGGTTTTTATGTGGTAAAAATGACAATATTTTACTGTACTTTTTTTGGTTTTAAGCCATGTAGAGGAAAGACAAAGTTGTCTACACTCAACCTATTCAACTTGCAAATACTTCAGTCTGATGGTTCTTCAGATACTAAATGCTGTCGATGTTGCTAGGTGTCATCCTTCATCCCCTCTTCCTAACTTTTTTCTTTAGTTCATTAAAGACAGTGTCTTCTTGAGAACTGTGGTTCTTGTTCTTCTTTTTTAACCATCTTTGGTCCTGAAAAGGTAAGCAACAGAATGTTTTTAGTGTGCCATTAATAATCATACCAAAGGAAAAAAAAAAAAAAAAAAATATATATATATCATCAACTTTTCTCACTGTCATCTTGCTTACATAGTTTTCTGGCTAAGGAAACATAGTTAATTAGCTAGAAGATGGAAACCACCTGAACTGCTGCTTAAAAGGGCATGTTATTAAAAAAAATAATACAACTTGGGATCTCCTCCTAATAAACAGGAATCTCTGGATGACAGACTTCCTTTTTTTATGAGTAGGTTCGGATTCTGACCCTCTCATCCTCTTTTTACGATGGGTTTTCATGAAGTATATATGTATGTAGAAAAACATATAGATATATAGCATACTTTCCAAAAGCATGTGGAAAAGCAAGCTGGAAGCTAAATAGATGTAAGTATCTGAAGTTCCTAGTGTTGACCTTCTAGTCTACTGCCTAAATGATATTAAGGAGAAGACTGAGCTGCATTCTCCTGAGAGGTTCCCAGTAAAAGCAGTTACGCATTTCCGACTGGATGTAGGGAA
>NW_009953496.1:4477934-4500390 GCF_000747805.2 Chaetura pelagica | reverse complement strand
AAGTAGCCTGGAATGGCAGTGGAACATCTCCCAGGACTTGATTGCATAATCAGGTTGTTTGTGGCCTTAACTTTGAAGTTGACTTGTTTTGAGTGATCGGTTGAACTAGATTGTCTCCAGAGGTTCCTAAATTATTTTGTGAATCTGTAGAAACAAGCCTACTTGCATCATCTCTGTCTGCCTGAGCTTTTTTTTTTTAATGAGAGCCAGAAGTGAGGTACAAAATTGTACTTCTGGAAGTACTGTGTTTTTTTAAAATATTCTGAATTAAGAAAAATCTTGTATATTCAAAAGCAATTATGATCTGAGTTTGGAAGCTTTTATAAGGAAATGCTCTCACTTTTCCACCCTTTCATGGGAAAAGTTTGCAGGTGGGATGATAATGCTTTATATTGTCCCAGCATTTCATATTTTGAGCCACACTGTTACTAGAGTCACCCCAGAGCAACAATTTGCTGCAGAAAAAAATTGGCAGTTTGATTTAGAGTGTACTGGAAAAAGGGATACATATATAAGGTTGTATGGTTGAAAGCAGCGGAGGAAGTCTTCATGAAATGATTACATGCAGAAATAATTCTGTTCATTTCTTTATGGAACTGTGTTAGCATCAGAATGATTCATTTCTAGACTTGTGTTAAATTCATGCCAACATTTGTATGTTTAATTGTATTAGTTTTCCAGTCTGCACTTTGCACACCATCCTGACCGTACAGAAGCAGTACATCACTGTGGAAAATATTTCACGAGCACAACTTGTCAGGAAAAAGCAAGAGCCAACTCTGTCAACATGTGGACAAAACCAGCTGCTCTTACCTGAAGGGGAAGGACTTGGAGCTTTCAAGGAAGAATGAAGGAAAACTTGTTCCTCACTTGCATGAGGATTGAGAAATAGGCATGAAGAAAGTAATGAAGGCAAAAAAACCCACTCTCTTTATATGTGGAACATAAAAATGAAAAAAGAGGTACAAAACACTAGCTGACTCCTAAAAAGCAGTAGTTTACAACAAATATGTTTGAACTGAGCACTGTATGAGGTTGCCGAGTGCAAACTGTGTGTGATCTTCGTGGGTGGGCTGAAAATGGAAATGTTAGGCAGTGTTCTTCTTCACAGTCCTTTACATGTGATGGCTCTTTGATTTATATAAAATAGATTTATATTTTATTGATTCATAGCAGGTATGTTGTTACAGCAGCAAGCAGATTATTTACAAAGAGAAAATGTGTATTGTAAATGACAACGAATGAAAAGAAGCATTACAGAAATGTGAGAAGGCTGACATTGCTAAGTAAAGACTGAAGCAAACAAAACAATGCCAGTAAAATAATTGCTAGTTTGTTTGCTTGCAGTATATTCTGAAGTGTACATGTTGCCCCTTCTTAAGAGGTAAGGAGCAATAATTCTGGGTAGGTGGTACTCCAGACAGATTATGAACTATTTTTAAGGAAAACTTTTCTGATATTTAAAAGCAAGTGCAAAACCAACAACTGAACAAACTTCAGTCTCTTAACTGATAATGCGGTCGTTAATATGTGTGTGTATATTTATAGCACTGTAAAAAGTATATCACTTAAAGGAAAATGTTACCAGATAAAATAATTGCTCTCTTAGATACAGGCACTATGAATTCTTCTAAGATAAAAATACTCTTTATTTTCTAGAGTAATTATGTACTTGTAGTAACAGGTGATTTGATGCATCAAGCGTGAAATTCTTGTAAGATTTTTACCTGGGCTTTACTTTTGAAAGGCTTCACGTCAAAGTGATTGCTTTCCATTTTTCATCTTTTCTAGCTATTTTTTAAATACCATTGCAGTGATTATTGTGAAGTTCTGTAAATCTTCTCAGACTGTACAATTTTACTCATAGTAGCCTCTAACCCAGTAACTAGCAGTTCAGTTTATTTTTAAAAGGGAGAAATTTGGCAGTTCTTGGATTCTTTGCTGCTACAGTAACACCATTTGATTACTTCCCTGTTCTATATTTTTAACCTGTATATAGGAGAGTTTTGAAAAATTGACTAGTAAGTTAGTGTCACAGCTAAATTCAGTACAATTATCTCAAGTTGAAAAAATGTGCTAGATCTAGGACAAGGAAGTGTATTTCCTTGTCATATTTTTAAAACACAGACTGAAATATTAATAACTGCTCATTTGTAATAATGAAACTTAAGTGCATTCCTAACAGTTTATTTGTGTATGTGTATATAATATGTATATGTGAGATAATAGGTTTCTTTAGTAAGTTTGTTAAATAGTTTCACTTTTTCCTGGCTTTCTGGTGGAATACTTGAAGAGATTACATAGTTTTTGTGTAACCTGTAATTCAAATTTAGAGTGAGTGAAGGTTAATAAAAGAGCAAGGAAGGCTTCATGGTCTAGAACATAAGAGATGTCATGTTTCTAAGAAGAGATCACATATACTCTCCATGTCTGTTGGCAAAGCAGCAGACCTGCTTTTTTAGCAAGCCCTGCCCCATGTATCAGCATTGTATAAGGCTGCATTTTCAAGCCTTAGCCTGGCAAACTGGTCCCTGTTCTGCTGAGAAAGTTGGATTTCAGACCTGTCTTAGTGAATGTGAGCGTGGAAAATAGATGCAAAATTGAAACAAGCAGAAAAGATAAGTGAAAGGTCCTGTATGTGCAAAGCTGTGTTGTTCAGGAGGGTAGGACAAGAAAACAAACCAGTTGTGTTTGCAAATATATCCAGGACAAGGGCACAGAGTCCTGAGTTTGGATGGTAAAATGTGGTGTTAAGTGACTGTGAAACACTGAGAAAGAAGTGGAGAATGTGGTCAACCTTGTGTCCTGTCTGTAGGTGATGCACAGCAGGCAGGATAGGAGAAAGGAAAAAAAAAATTGCTTCAAATTTTGCTGTAGTTGTACAAGTTTGTTATGCTTAGCAAGGTGCTTTTATTAACAGTGCAGGAAATCAGCCAAGAAACGCTTGCCCGCTGCTCAGCCATACTGTGTGTACATAGCTTTTTATTTTGCATATGTTTTATTTAGTCTTTTAGAAGTGGATTAAGTGCTTTGTTCTTGGACATGTATGTAATTACTGGATTTGCTGAAGTCGCTTAGTGAATTGGTCACTCAGTCATTTAGGAATATGCCCAGTAAACACTGAAGACCTTTGCTTTCAGTCAAGCACTTAGCAACATGTGTCATGAAAAGTGACTGAAAGGTAAATTGGTCTTACTCCTTACACCCAACAAAGCATATGCTTTGCTGGCAGGGACAACCACAAATAATGAATTGTAAGACTTCCCCATCTCACAAGGAGAAAATACTGTATAGTAGTTAAGAAGCAGGATTTCATATTTTATTTGTGGGTTGTTGTTTGGTTTTTTTTTTCAGCAAAGGTGGTTAACTGTTAGAGTCAGGCTCCAGCCTCCATGAATTAAAATAATATTAAAGCAGGTATTTTCAGATAACCACGTAACTTAAGAATATTGATTTGTTTTTGGCTATAAGTAATTAAAGTTTTAATATTTTCACTTCCAGCTATGGGACACCTTTAGTTTCTGGCTTTGTTTTACTGTACTGTCTTAAAAATGAAGATATTTTCCATATAAGAAGCTTTCATGTGTCTGTTTGACAAATATATCAGTAGTGTTGGATTGAAGTCTTAATGGCTTTTCATGAATGAGGTGCAACCTTGTAAATTGAAGGAATCAAATTCTGATCTTCACTATCCATGAAAGTATTTTCAGAAGGTAGCAAAAGATAATTTATCCTTGGCAGAAAGGGGAAGACAGAGAGAGAGGGATGATGGTCAGGAGAAGAGGCGGGGGGAAAGATGGTTTGGGGAAGTAATCTTTTCTTAAAAAATAAAAATTTATACATCTCTCTTTTTGCATATTGTGACTGAGCAAACTTACATACAAATGCACTATCTTGAATATAGAAATGGCTTTTCCTTTTTTTATGGAATGTCTTTCTCATGCAATTGCTTACTGCAACTTGTTTGGCTACTAACCTATGAAAAGGGATCTTACCTTTTGGTTTGACAGTGATAACAAATTGTCAAGTGATCTGCCTTCATTTTATTGCCAAAACTATTCATTAATGGCCTAGGAGGTTCTTTTCACTGTAGTCTTACTGGTCAAAAAGGCAACTAAGTCAAGAGAGAACAAATTAAGAACTGTGTGAATTCCGTGTAAGAAATGCTCTTTTTTTGAGTGTATTATATCTTGTTTAAATTATGAAATAACATTATAAATGTCTATTGATATTGTAGTCATTATTTTCATATAGTTCAGTTTAAGTGTAGAATTATCTGTATTGATCTGTGGTGGTAGCCCTTGTTAGAAGCAGCACTATTAAAATGGTGTTTTTCTCAACTTCTTTATGTTGTACAAAAGCATGGTATGTCCTTTTCTAGCTACTCTTACCTGTCATAGGGGAATAGTCTTACTCACATATAAGTGTTGGAATACACTCTTCATTGGTTAGTTTGAGAGATGACATGAACATCTCGATAGGTGTAATATTCAATTTCTTCTTTATTTTCACTTTCCTCAGGCCGTGTGCACTAAGAAACTTAATTTCAGGTAACTGCTGTGAGCTTGATTTCACATGGCATCAATTTTAAGAACTGTTGCTGCAGTGACAATTTTTATCCAATCTGCTCATTATCTTCTTTCAGTGAAAGCACTGCTGGAAAATGGGGAAAAATCCCCCACCAACTCCACAAATACCACAACAAAACCCTGATTTTATTTTATTTATTTATTTTTTTTGGGGGGGGGAGGGCGGGGAATGTTATCCTTTGATTAGCCACCCCTCTGTTTACTGAATAGAAGGTTTGAAACTAAAAATTGAACAACTGAGATACATAGTAAATAGTAAGTACCTATAGCATTCAATGTATGGGTGTTTAAGAGCAATATATTTGGGGTTGAGCTGGAGGAATCACCTCAGGGTGTCTGCAGAATGAATGAGCTGTTATTTGCATGCTGTTTAGTGTAGTGGTTTACATTAGAGCTCTGTGCACTGATAAAGGGCATGAGATGCTGCAGGAGAGACAGTGGTCTGCTGAAGAAAAGCTGGGTGGAAATAAATAAACTGTATCTGTGTTAAGAGCATTCCTTTTAATGGTACTTCTGGGTTTTCCCCTTTCTAAATTAAAAGGTTTAGTAACTACAAAGTAGCTCTTTTTGTTTTATTTATTTTTGCTGCAGTTAAGAACTGTTCTACATTACCAGTTGTCTGTGTTTGAAACCTGTTAAGTATATGTTAGGTTAGTTTCTTTCAGAAGGATCAAAAATAGCCTATTAATCATAGAATGCCAGGTTGGAAGGGACCTCAAGGATCATCTGGTCCAACCTTTCTAATTCATAGTTCATAGGCTCAGCACCCTGTCAAGCTGAGACTTCTTAAAACTGTGCGGGATTCTACCACTTCCCTTGGGAGACTATTCTAGTGTTTGTCTGTCCTCATGGTGAAAAATGTACCTCTTGTGTCCAATTGGAATCTCCCCAGGAGCAACTTGTGTCCGTTACCCCTTGTCTTTTCCATGTGACTCCTTCTAAATAGGGAATCTCCATCTTTTTGGTAGCCACACCTTGAGTACTGGAACATGGTAATAAGGTCTCCCTGAAGCCTTCTTTTCTCAAGGCTGAACAATCCCAGTTCCCTCAGCTTCTCCACATATGGTAGGTCCTCAAGTCCTCTGATCGTCCTTGTGGCCCTTCTCTGGACCCTTTCCAGCCTGTCCACATCCTTTTTGTAGAGTGGAGACCAAAACTGGATGCAATACTCCAGGTCTTGTTGACGCAGCCCAGCATCCTCTTGGCTTTCTTTGCTGCTGCAGCACACTGTTCACTCATCTTGAGCCTGTATACACCAAGACCTCCAGATCCCTTTCCACAGGGCTCCTCTCCAGCCAGGTGGATCCCAGTCTGAACTGTGCTCCTAGGTTACATGTTCTCAGGTGGCAAGGCCTTACATTTATCCCTGTTGAACTTCATAAGGTTCCTGCTAGCCAACTTCTCCGGTCTGTCCGGGTCATCCTGGAGGGTGGCCTTCCCTTCTGGAATGTCAACCTCTCCACTCATCTTGGTGTCGTCAGGCAACTTCATCAGAGTGCTCTTGATCCCAACATCCAGGTCACTTATGAAGATGTTATCATATGTTTTAACGTAAGTCCAGCATATCTATTTTTGTATCTCTTCAACTCATACTAGAGGCAGGGTGGTATTTGAGGCATAATGAGAGATGCTGGTAAATCTCTGGGTTTTGCAGCTTCTAGAATTGTGTTTTAAAGGCCTGGAACTTCTTAATGACTTTTTGGCATTAACTGTGTGTCAGTCTTACTTGCTGGTGCTCATCAAAACTTTAGTTTAGATACAAGATAAAAAATGTTTTGTGGATTGAATTAAGACATTTCTAAAATGCCTCACTATTAATAAATTGTGCTTAAATTTTACATACTACCTGTTAATGTTTCCTTATATTCAGAAAGTTAATTGTGATGAGAACAGTCTACTTCCTTTCACCTGTAGACCTTAATATAGCATGTGAATGAAGTTTTTAGATTAAACATGGAAATCTTTATTGAAGCTCTCTTGCAGTGTCTTGAAATCTTTTTTTGTTGCCAGAGATACGGCAATAAGACAGAGGAAAAAAAGAAAGCTATTTGTGCATGGACACGTGTGTATGTTAAGACCCAGACACATACGTAATAAATTGCTGGACATACAATGAAAGCATTTTTCTCAGAAGTGCATCCTGCATTTAAGAATTGATGCATTCAACAACTTACAGCTAGGTAGTACAAGATAAAGAGCAGGGAGGAAAAGAAGTCATGACCGTTAGGAAAGGGTTGTTTTCCATACCTTTCAGGCACAAGATGAATGGCACCTGAGTTGCCTGGATATCCTCACATCCGCTGAATTTATTGTTCTACAAATACCTTGAATTTTTTCACATCCAAAGACCTGTTTACAGCACAGAGATGGATCACACAGTTTTTTCTTCTTTTAGTTTGTATTGTCCTTATTAATCACTTACTTTTGTCAGGACCGTGATGTTTGACTTTTTTTGTGCACAGGATTGACTAAACTTAAGCCAAGGGGAGCTGGATGTGCCAAAGGACAAAATGGCTATTACTCAATATGTCATGTTTGCTGTTATTAAACAGTAATCACTGTAAGGGAGGGGAACAGAAATGCTTTGAATAGCCCTGTCCTATGACTTTTTGCCATGACTGAAATGGAAGTCAGCTTTGCCAAGGTACACTGCTTATTTCCCACTCAGATTATACAGGAGAAACCATTCTCTGGAATATCACTGGGTTATAGCTGTCAGCAAATGCTGATAAAGCAAAGTAAAAATCTGAATATTTTATAGTATTTTGGGTTGTTAGTCTTAATTAATGAAACATTTTCTTTTTGCCACTTGTAAAGGAGTTGGTCATGAAAGTGATTAAATCATATTTATGGTGCTCTAAGCAAACTGTGCAAAAGTAGTTTTAGAAAAAGTTATTAAATGAATTAAAAATTATTGAGTTTATGTGGGGTTTATTTTAAAAGATTAAATCTGGGTAGAGCTTCTTTGCTCAAATCTTGGGAGCTGGAATGCTATGGTATACCTGGGCTATAAGCTAAACCTACTGTTCAGGTTTACAGTTCCAGATTGTTTTTCAGAAGTAATAAGATCTTGCTGCTTTAGTTGACACATGACTGATTGAGCCTCCCTGGTGCATTACACCATGAGACAGAAGATCTGATCACACCAGTTTTCATAAATCTCCCAGGTGCTTTTTTTTTTTTTTAAATGTTTTAGAAGTATTTGTTTCCTCTTCATATTATTTGTTTATGTATCCTTTCCCAAAATATAATTTAGCTGAGCGATTAAATACAAAAGTTAATGGTTGGCATTTTGGGTCAGGCTAGTTGAAGAATAAGTGCAGTGCTGGAGACAGATGGTTTTGCATGAGTCTGTGTTCTGGTGTTTGATTTGCAATAGTGGAGAATTTATCAGCTTTCTGCAACTGTCTCAAGCCCTGGTTTGCAACAGGTGGTTGCTCAAACAGGGCTGACACACTCCACTGAGAGAATATAATTGTTGGTGCTGTATAAACACCTCAAGGTGATGAGATCTGCTTGGAAGCTGTGGAATCCAAAGAGCTGGGGGATGTAACTGGAAAGTCCTGAAATCTTGGGCTTAAGTTTGGATAATGAGGCTGGCATAGCTGGTCTGCAGCTGCCAGCAGAGAGGATCTGAAATGAATGGCAGAAGTACTTGAAAACAAAGATAAATCCTGTAGATCAAATTGTTTTTTCAGATTACTCTGATATGATAAGTTTTATCCTTGCCATCTGTTCCTATCAAGGGAGAGTAGAGTTTGCCTTTCTTATATACAGTGTAAAGTATGTATGTGTGGGGCAGGGCAAGTTCAGTTTACATCTGTGGATGAAATGGAAATGGGCAGAATACCAAAATACTTATCAGTTGAGAAAGTGTTAAAGAAGCAGCAGCAAAAGGAAGCACAGCACTCTGATTTTCAAACTGATTGGTGACAAATTATTAGAAGATAATCTGAAGAATATGAACAATACAAATAACTGCTGAAATCTGGGGCTTTTTTTTCCCCCCAGAATTCTTTGGGTATTGGATGTCAGAATAGATGTTTTGGCAGCAAAGTAAAACCTTGGATTACCTGTAGTATGATCTGGGGGCATGGCGTGTGTGTGTTTTTCTTCCCTATTGTGTGATGCCCCATTTTCATGACAGCAGTGGGCATCACCAGGTGTGATGGTGATGCTCATCAGACCAGATATGACAGAGTAATCAGTTGCAGTTTGGGATTTTGCATTGGTGCCTTTGTTGCCTTTGATGCCTCAAGGCTTGGGTTTTCAGTCTCATTGTCCTATTTATATTATTCATGCACTGGCCTTTCACTCAGCTGCCTGAAATGGAAAAACCTTGTCTGCACCAGAAGTTTCTACCCCGTTTTAGTTTTCTATTTCAGAAGTAGTAGAAAAAGATTTCAGTTTATAACTATTTTAAGCGCCTGAGGGTGTCAGTACTGTAACAGTTGCTGTGGTTGTTTCAGCATCTGTTGCCAGTAGTGTGGTCCAACTGATGGAGCACATCTCTGATGGTGCTCTGCACGTTGACTAGTTTGCCTGTTTTTCCTCAGAGGTATCAAACTGCTTATCAGTCAGTGTGTACTAACAAAGAGCTAATACTTTCTGTACCTACTTGTGGGTTTCGTTGCCATATCAGTATGGTCCATCAGAGATAGGAAGGGATGTTAAAAGAGGCAAGCTGTGCTGCAGCTGGCCAGGTGTTGTGTGTCTTATGGAAGGTGCTTCATCTTCACCTCTGCTAGTGCTGCACTCCATCTCACAGCTAAGGCTTAGTGGCAAGAAATTTGTTCCCACCCTTCAGAAGCTTATGCTGTTACATGAGTTAATATTCAGACAGAAAAATAGCTCCTCAAATCTCTTGTCTTCCATTGACTGAGGCAGAATAACAGGCACCCCCTGTCAAGTAGGGGAAGGGAATGGGGGGGAAAAAAAAAGAAAAAAAAAAAGGAAAGAACAAGACTGGCAAAGGTTTGGTAAAGCTCCTGTGAAGCCCAAATGCTACATGAACAAGAGAAACCTCAGATGATGTCCCAAGAGAAGACCTAGAAGAAAATAGTGCTATTGAAGCGAGGTGCAGTCAATTGGACAGTAAAACTACTTGTCAGATGAGGATGGAAATGGATCTTGGCTTTGTTGGGAGATAGATTTTGGTGATAGCAGTTTTGCTGGGAAAGAAGGAATGAAGGAAAAGGAGGAGTGAAATTACTCAACTAGAGACCACTTGATTGAAAAGAGATACAAGAAAGAATTGAGGAGGAATTGGAAAGACCCTTGTTTTCAGATGAGCAAACTGAACGTATTCTCTTGAGAAAGAGCAAGGAGAACAAGATGGATCAATGGGATGAGGAGGTAGTCTGGAAAACACAAAGCTGTCAATAAATGTCTAATAGAAGTAAATGTTGTGATGAGAAAAGGAAACATGAGGAGAAGTGAAGTTTGTGTGAGGAGAAAGTGGCACTTTTTTTTTAAACTGTAATTACCTCTGACATGGAGAAAAAATACTCGGGAGCTATTAAAGGATATACTAGTATAAAGTAGGCATTCAAAGTTATTTTAGGAACTCCATGTTTATTTTGGTAGAATATTGTCCAAAGTACCTTCAAGTTAAGTGAATGTTTCTTTTGTTGAGTGGAAGAGCTTACTCATTGCTGTAGATCAGGTGTAGGTATGAAAGGATGCAGTCAGTAGCCTTTCATCCAAAGCTGCCAAGAAACAATGAGAGAAGAGCCTAGAGTTAGGTGGAGAAGAAGTGGAACTGCTGTAACTGAGGGAGAGGAGAGGGGAATCTAATTCCACGTGGAACAATTGAGCAATTAGCTTGACTATGACACCTCTGTGGAATCCAGATAACTTAATCCAAAGGCTGTATTGCTGAACATTTAACAGAATATATGAAAATACGTCTGAAAATGGCATCCAACAATCAGTTAGTTTATCAGCATTCTTTGGATAAACATAGTTAATGTTTGCTATGATGCAGTGCTCTGTTCATTGTGTGTGATCAGTACCTTGTCCAAATTCAAAGTCAATGTAGGCACATGTAAGTACATATATGCATATTTCTATATATCATAGAATCATAGAATCATAGAATCATAGAATCTTAGGGGCTGGAAGGGACCTCGAGAGATCATCTAGTCCAACCCCCCTGCCAGAGCAGGGTCACCTAGAGTACATCACACAGGAACTCATTGCTCTGCTTTGCAATAGAATTGTTAAACTTTACTGTTAGAAAAAACAACTGTGTGATTTCCAAGGAATAAACAACTACTTATTGGTACTTGTGGACAAATCTTTATCGTTTGCCTAAAAGAGCACAACCTCTCTCCTTTAAGGCAGAGAAAAGTGGAGAAGTATGTGGGGAGGATTTCAATAAACTGATGGTCTGTGTGGTGGTGTTAAGAGTAAAACCCTGAGTTAGTTCATAAGATGTTCAGTCTGACACTGGTCACTCGTTACTGGTTCCTGCCATAGAAATGTTCAGTTTCTGGTAGCATTAGGTACACCCTGTGCAACTTAGAGCATTTCAATCAGTTTTCCTGAAGTTACAGGTTCTGTTTTAAAACCAGCTGATAAGAGAAGGCAGGCAGGCCCCTGGTAGGACAACTGCTGTGTCAAGATAGAAGTGAAGAATGTGAGTGAAGGTCTGTGCTTGGGTGGAAGAGTTTGTTTTTTGTCATAACTCGTAACTTTTTTCTGCCTTGCAGTATCATGCAGTTACTTGGAGCATTTCCTTCTCCCAGTGGCCCTGCTTCTCCTTGCAGCTTGGTGAATGAAACCACATTAATTAAATATTCTCGTCTACCCACCATAAACAAGCACAGCTTCAGGTACTTTGTTCTGGATAATAGTGTCATCCTGGCCATGTTGGAGCAGCCTCTGGGGAATGAACAGAGTAAGTTCATCCTTTCCATTTCCTTCTTCTGGTTAAAACTGTGTGGAGCTGCAAACCAAAGGCTCTTCATCAAGTGTCTCTCTGCTTTCAGTGTCTTACCTGTCCTGTGGGTTAGAGCAGAGTAGTGTTCTCAGGGGAAGTAGTGGAATAACTGTAATACCACTGGTAGTCAAATGTTCACAAACCCATCTGGGTTGTTCATGTGCTTGTTTCTGTCTTTCACCCAGTCAGGTCAGATCCTTACAGCTGCCTGCCTCTGAGTTGCTGCTGACAAAAGCAATAGCATTACATTTTGAAAATATCCTTGTTCAGAAAAGAATGAAGATACAAAGTATAGGAGGCTTGACAGGGATAAGTGCTCAATAAAGGGTTGGTGTGACACCTTTCTGCTTGCACAGCTACTTTTGCTTGCTGCAGGTCTCCTGTTACTAATGTTGCCATGGGTGCTTTCAGCTCAAATGGTATTGGTTGCTTAGAAGCTGTTACAACTTTCCTGTGTACCATCCTGTTCCATTGGTGACACCTGCTGAGCAGGGGATCTGTCACAGAATATTGGCTTTAACAGCTGAATCTAAATTGTTTCAGCCTCATATGGTTTGAACAAGAACTTACATTTTAAAAAATCTGGTATTAAATTACATGATGCTCTGAACTGAATAATTGATCCCCTGTAAGTCTTTATGTATCATGACATGACCTAACAGATTAGAATTGCTACTTCAGTTTAAGACTAATGTGTATTAGATCTGCTCTCTGCCACAGATCTGTTTTCCTCATCTGTGGACAGTCTGTGTTGGAGCAAGTGTGTTCCTGACTAGGATGAGTTAGAGCAATCCTCATCCTCACTCTGCCTTTGCTCAATGAACTTAGGAATCATAGAATCATAGAATCTTAGGGGCTGGAAGGGACCTCGAGAGATCATCTGGTCCAACCCCCCTGCCAGAGCAGGGTCACCTAGAGTACATCACACAGGAACTCATCCAGGTGGGTTTTGAATGTCTCCAGTGAGGGAGACTCCACAACCTCCCTGGGCAGTCTGTTCCAGTGCTCTGTCACTCTCACAGTAAAAAAATTTTTTCGGATATTCACCTTGAACCTCCTATGCTCCAATTTACACCCATTACCCCTTGTCCTATCACTGGTCATCACTGAGAAAAGCCTAACTCCGTCCCCCTGACACTCACCCCTTACATATTTGTAAACATTGATGAGGTCACCCCTCAGTCTCCTTTTCTCCAAGCTAAAGAGACCCAGCTCCCTCAGCCTTTCCTCATAAGGGAGATGTTCCACTCCCTTAATCATCTTCGTAGCTCTGCGCTGGACTCTTTCAAGCAGTTCCCTGTCCTTCTTGAACTGAGGGGCCCAGAACTGGACACAATATTCCAGATGTGGCCTCACCAATGCAGAATAGAGGGGGAGGAGAACCTCTCTTGACCTACTAACCACACCCTTTCTAATGCACCCCAGGATGCCATTGGCCTTCTTGGCCACAAGGGCACATTGCTGGCTCATGGTCATCCTCCTGTCTACCAGGACCCCCAGGTCTCTTTCACCTACACTACTCTCCAGCAGTTCAGCTCCCAACCTGTACTGGGACATGGTGTTGTTCTTCCCCAAATGTAAAACTCTGCACTTCCCCTTGTTGAATTTCATCATGTTTCTCCCCGCCCATCAGTTGCTAAATCAGTTGCTAAATGCAGTAATGTTTTAATATACTGTAATCAAATGCTTTGTTCTCTTCTAGTGTATAGGTGTTGTGTATATATGTCTTCTTGAACATGGCAATCCAGGTTAGGCTTGTGATTTTATTTAAAAATTTTGTGAGACTTAGTATCCAGAAGAAATGCTGTGAACAGATGAAGGCCTGTAGATTTTCACAGAGATGGATTTGGGGTAATTTTTGTAGCTCATCTTTAGAAATGCAAAAATGATTGCATATGTATTTCATTGTGAGCATAAAATAAAAGTGTATTATCTAATTGTCTTTGCTAATTTAAATTTACATGGATTTTCCATTAGGAAATGGCAGAGAATTTATTGCAGAGATACTCGTGCTGCCTTCAGTATCTGTTGGGGTAGAGCAGTGTACCTAGGACTTGTTTGTTGTTAAAGTTGTCTTTTAATGTTGGGAATTTCTTGTGGCCAGTGGTGAGTTTAACAGATGATCTGCAAACCTTTGTGAACCTAACATGATGATAATTGCCTGTGTCTGAAGAAGCCTCAATCCGGTGAGGAAGGAATCACTATTTCAATTGCAAACCCTAATTTACATGCTGTGATAGATACATAACTGAGTCCACTGGTGGGACAGTGCCCCTGCCCCCTTGTTGGAAAGAGGGGCAGCTTAAATATGGGTTTCACTTTTTTGTATTTGCCAGTGGCACATTCTTTAATAATTTACAATGATTTTCAATAATGAACATTAAACCTTGAGAGCAGAGATTGTAAAATGTGTTTTGGGATTGACGTTTATCTTCAGAAGGTTGCTAATAAGGATGTCCTTCTTTCTTTTCTCCATATTGTAGAAAAAAAAAATAAGTTTGAGGTTCATCTCTGCAGTCTTATTCTGCCATTTAATAATCCATCTGTTAGGAAGCTATTTTATAGGAATATATTAAAAAATACATGTCTCTGAAAGAAGCTATGGTAGGTTTGTTCTAGTAGTTATAAAACATAAGCTGCTTAATAGCTATTTCTTTGAAAAATTAACAAAAAATAATAATGGTGCTTTATATTGAAAAAGTTCAGAGGATGTGAATATGAATGGTTCTTGGCTATTTTTGTGTTTCAAGAGACAAAATTCATTCTGATAGTGAGACATTTTGCCTCATTCTTTCTGTGGAGAAAAATGATGAATTTATGTGCAGTATCAGAGACCACAAACATTACTCTTTTTGGTAGCAAAAATCACTGAAATAGCTTATGCTACAAGAAACAAAGAATGTCTATTCTGTATCAATCTTCAACACTTGAAAAATGAAAATGGATTTGTTTCAGAATGGAGAGCCTCTTTTCTCTTGAATTTGGGATTCATCACTCCTTTGTTTGACTTTTCATTTCAGTTTCTTTGCTCAAAGGCTAGTCCATGTACCAGATATGTAAAGATTGATCAATAGAGGGAATATAGAAGGGAAAAAGACTAATAAGATTTTAGTAGGTATATTCAAGGCAAGGGATTTATGAGGGACAGAGGAGGTCCTTTGCTCCCAAGTCACTGTCTTGTTGATTTTTATCTTCTCTGATGTGCCTGGCTTGACTTGTCAGTAACTGGTCTTCTCTGCTCTGATCAAGTTTCGTTTGTTAAGCTCCTTAATAGCATCTAGCTCTTTCATACTTCTCCCTGCAAACTGATAATATAAGGTATCTACAGCTTTCTGCTCTAAATAAATGGAAGAAGCCACAAAGATTCTGTTTTTAATTCTTTTATTATTGATATAATACCTGAAAGCTCTAAAAACATCTTAGAAAAATATATCTGGAAAATCCCTTCTGAGTTAATGTATTGGCTGTGGCCAGTGGTGGGGTACACTAGGTCTGTATCATTGCTGACTGATGTTTATCTTATTGATTTCACAGACAGATTCCACAGCCATTACTTTTGGTGCTTCATCATCTTTACTGCCCTTTTCTGATATAGAAGTATTTTGAAAAATAAATGTTTCACTGTCACAATACTAAATGTAACTTTCTGCTTTAACTAGGAAATAAGGAAATTAGCTTGACTTGTCTGGTTTCATTAAGCAAGGCATGTGATATTACACATAACCAGGTAACAGTGACAGTTTAACTGGTTTCAGTGTTACAAGTCTACTGTTTTCAGAAGTAGGAGGATAATTTTCAGAGAGACTTGTTGAAGTAGAATCTTAAGTATCTTGAGGTCTGATGTATCTGGTACAGTTAGAGGTCTTCTCAAAGCCTTTGTCTTTGTCACTTTCTCACTGAGTAGCCTCACTGAAGGCAAAATTATCAAAACTTGGTTCCTAGACATGAGGTAGGAGGATGTCAGTTAATCTGCTTTGAAAGATTCAATGATTTTGTTTTTGTGCTCTGAGTTTTTTGTTTGTTTGGGTTTTTGTGGTTTTGTGGTTTTTTTGTTTTGTTTATTGTTTGGGGTTTTTTTGGAGGGGATGTGGGGGTTTTGTTTGTTTTGCTTTTGTTTGTGTTTTGGGTTTTTTGTTTGTTTTGTTTTCTTCTAGGAAAAAGCTTTGGAGGGCAGCATGATCCTTTAGGCCTGGATTCTCCCGTGCAAACAAATGGGAATTAACACAATAGTTGCTGGGCTTTTGATTTAAAATAACATCCTCATTATTGCTATTCAGATGTCAGGATTTGGCAACCAAGTCTCTGTGAGCTCACTCTGCAGGCGCACTGGATAGGGCAAAGTTGTTTGAGGAGGTGTTAGTCATGGGCTAGCATTCTGGCAAAATATATCTAGCTAATACGAATGTTTGTAAAAAGCATACATGAAATTTTTCAATTCACAGTTCCTAAAGAGGAAGGGCTTATACACAATCCAAACTACAGTGAATGTTTGGGAGGAATCTCGACAGTGAACACTGGCCCTTCCATTTACTATCAGTGAAATAAAATTATTTCTGAGGTTTACAGTTTCAAAAAGACAAAATAGTCGAGTTTGAAACCCCTCTTCTCAAGCAGGGCCACCTAAAGCCAGTCACCCAAGACCATGTCCAGACAGCTTCTGAGTCTCTGCAAGGATGGAGAATCTGTAAGGTCCCTGGGCAACCTATGTCAGTGCTCAGTCACCTGTTTCCTGATGTTCAGATGGACTCTCCTGTGTTTCTGTTTGTGTCCATTGCCTCTGATCCTGTCACAGGTCACCACTGAGAAGAGCCTTGCTCTGCTCTCTTGGCACCCTCCCTTTAGGTATTTATTCATATTGATGAGATCCACCCCAAGCCTGCTCTTCTCCAGTCTGCACAGTCCCAGCTCTCTCAGCCTTTCCTCATGTGAGGGATGTCCCAGTCCATTCATAATCTTTGTGGCCCTTCACTGGACTCTTACCAATGTGTCCATGTCTCTCCTTGTACTGAGAAGCCCAGAGCTGGACCCAATACTCCCAAGTGTGGCTGATATGTAACTGAGGTGATATGTAACAGATATAAAGCTGCTAAGTTTTGAGATACTTCTAGGTGATAAAAACATTCACTACCTCAGACTTCTGCATGTTCTGTCACCAGGGCCCTCGTCCCATTCAGCAGTAGGCCAACATTTTTCATAGTCTTCCTTTTCCTAGACATCCTTCTTGTTGCCTGTGCCAGATTCAACTCTGCCAGATTCAGTTCAGTTTAATGGATATTGTACAAGAGAAGCAAGGAAATGTTTTGACGTCATACCTCCCGTGTCTTTAGACATAAGCTGTTTGCACAGATGGCTGTCATCATCTGTGTTTGTCCAGCACCAACATGCTGTGATTAATGCAAAAATAGACAGGATAAAATAAGACAATATACAGAATTTGTGGATAGAACTATTGCTGTTACACCTTGAAGTAGCTCTTAAAAAGAACACGTCAGAGTAATTCCCTGCAAACAGTGCTAGTTTCAGTCTGCGTGTAGGCAAATGCTGATGAAAGGAACATCTTGGGAGTACTGTTGGACATAACCTGTCCATTGTTCTCAGTGAGTTGCTTTTTATTTTCTTTTTTTTTTTTCCTTGGCAATATTTCATCTGCAATTGATTAAATATTCATTAAATTGTATCTATTAAACTGCCCTCTGCTTGTATTAGAACATATTTTGTCCTAACCTTTCTGAGTTAAGATGTGTTTGTGTTTTTCTACCCTGTGTTCACAGTGATCCAGAAGAGGCAATCCTGTGCAGTTCTGCCTTTTTTGGTGTTTGCTTCCTTCCCAGTGCTAGCAACTGTTGGAATTCAGGGCAACGGGGTGTTTTTAGCAACTGAATTCTACTGTTCCTCATGCAGGCTGAGTATGAGCACTTTTGGACAAAGTGGTAGAGGGTGAGAGCTTCAGTTATGTGATTTTTATTATGGAGGAGCAGAGAAGATAAGGGAGAGGAAAGGAAGCAAGGAACCTGTCAGCTCTGTGTCTGGTGACTGCTGCAATTAAAAAGTGGCTTTCAACAGCACCTCTGTCTGGAGCAAGCAAATGCAAAATATGTATTTGACTTTCTGCAAAGGTGCTTCAAACTGTTTCAGTTGCTGTTCTGAAAATAAGCAATTTTAAATATTTTTTCTCTCATATGAACTGGAAAACTTTCTGACCTGCTAGAAAGCAGCTCTGTGAGTCTTAGTGGAAAACAAGTTATCTATGGAAAAACAATGGGCCCTTGTGGCCAAGAAGGCCAATGGTATCATGGGGTTCACTAAGAAGAGTGTGTCCAGCAGGTCAAGGGAGGTTCTACCCCTCTACTCTGCCCTTGTGAGACCACATCTGGAGTATTGTGTCGAGTTCTGGGCTCCCCAGTTCAAGAAGGAAAAGAACTTACCTGAGAAACTCCAACAAAGGGCTACAAGGATGATTAAGGGACTGGAACGCCTGTCTTATGAGGAAAGGCTGAGAGAGCTGGGGCTGCTTAGTCTAGAAAAGACTGAGAGGGGATCTTATTATTGTATACAAATATCTGAAGGGTGGGTATCAAGAAGGAGGGGCAAATCTCTTTTCAGTCATGCCCTGTGATAGGACAAGGAGCAATGGATGCAGGTTAGAGCACAGGAAGTTCCACCTCAATGTGAGGAAAAACTTCTTTACTATAAGGGTGATGGAGCACTGGAACAGGCTGCCCAGAGAGATTGTGGAGTCTCCTTCTCTGGAGGCTTTCAAGACCTGCCTGAATGCTTTTCTGTGTCACCTGCCCTAGGTGATCCTGCTCTGGCAGAGGGTTGGTCTTGATGACCTCCAGAGGTCCCTTCTAACCCCTAACATTCTATGATTAGGAAAAGTTGTTCTAGAAAGCAATATGTAGGATGCAATGTGAACCTATGATTTTTTTCTGCTTGTTTCAGTCTGTCTGCTTGGTTAGTTTTTTGTTTTCCCCCCCAGTTCTCCACAGACTGTTTCTGTGAAGCTGCCCTTTTTGTTTGTTTATGTTGTAAATGGAATATGGAAAAGATCCTGTGTCTGAGAAATGGATAATTTTATTTTTCTGTGTAGTATTCATGCAGATATTACTTCAAAGGGATAATGCTTATAATTACCGAGTCTTTTCAAATGTGTCACTGATTTGGCTGGGAATATATATGGTTTAAGATGACATATTTAAAAAATGAAAAAAAAAAAAAAAAATCCCTAGATGGCAGGGAATTCCCAAGCATCACTGAAAGGCAAAAGGGCCTGACCTTTGCTCTGTGTTTAGAAAAAGTACAGTGGCATCATGCCAGGCCTGTACTGCTGCATTTTCTAGTACCTACCCAAACAGACTGCTTTGGGTCCTGCTGGAAAGTATTTTCGTAAAGTTTTCATCTGTCACAAAAGTAAATTATTAAGTATTTTGTATTGATTCTTAGCTCGTCTTTTAATGCTGCTGTCCCAGTCTTACCCTTTAAATGTCATGATTTACAGTGCTGTCCAGGTTTTTGTTTCCCATGGTTAAAAGTCAAGCCTTTGTAGGCTGCGTTTTTATTTTTAAATCTCAATAATTTAAGAACTTTCACCCTTAACCAAATGTTTTGGTAAGTCACTAAATATTCCCAGATAATAAACTACTACTGCTCCAAAGCCAGAGAAACTGTAATTCTTCTGTGTGTGGTGCTTCATCCAGACATTTTCATGAGCCTAGAAACATTTGGCACAAGCAACTTAGGAGAAGCACAGCTAAGTGAAAGGTTGTGAGGTTTTAGCTGGTGGTGTTAACTTAGGGGGTCTCTGGGATGACTGAATTTATTATCTAGCTTCCCCTACATCAGATGACAGTGTCATACAGGCCCTTTAAAAGGTTTATTATGCTTCATCCTAATTATGTCTTTTCCTGCAGCATTATGTTGTTTGTGGAGGTAAAATATTGTTACTTATTCTCATGTTTAAATTGTGTAGCTCACCTACAGATTTTGTTTACATGTAGAGAGAGAATTTGAGGTGTGGGTTTTTTGTGTTGTTTGTTTGTTTGTTTCTGGGATTCTGTGGTGGAGCTAGCTCATTTACAACTAACACATTATCTGAAAGATTAACCTTTGAACTCTTGGTTGCCATATTTTATGGGTGGTTCCTCACTAGAGAGCATGAACAGAGATGAGCCTTGGCAGTATAGGCTTCCCATTGTTAACTGAACCTGAAATGCAAGTTTGGGGCTGAGAGGGAGGTGTGTATGTCAAGGTTCCCTGTGAGTGACTGTGAGATGGTTGAAGAATCTCTGAGTATTTGCTGATCAGCTCTGCTGGTGAGGATGCTAGCGAGAAGACAGACTTATCTCCTTTAGTTTTCAATCTCAGGAGTTCTGTTACTGAGAAAAAACAAAACCAAACAAGAAGTAATAGGGTGTTAGCTGACTTGGCAGTATTGAGATCCCAAAGTTTTCACCCAAGTGTTTGATTTACTGTGTTGGAAATTCTCCTGGGTCCTGTCAGCAGCAAAGGCTGCCTCACAGCATTACTTAAGCATTCAAATGGAAGTAATTATGTTTTAATGATTCCTAAATTAGTTCAGCAAAATGATCTTCAACTGTCATAAGGAAAATGCTTTTTATTATGTCAACAAAATTTATGTTAGGTAAAATTTTGTTTTGCTGTCCCTTTCTTTCAGCTTGTTTTCACTAAGTATTTCTTTTGTAACATGATACTATTTTCATGTTTATTGTTTAGTTTCTTGGTAATGAAAAACTTTGTTTTAGTGTTTTAGAATGCCTTTAACCGTGCCAAAATACTGGATAGAACTAGCAGCTTGTCAGTGAATAGGATTCATTAGTGTTTTCTTTTATGTATAACTGGTTTTGCTGCTCATTGCTTTTCATCTGCAGAAAATTATTTAATCTTAACCAATTCTAGTAAAAATACTAGGTTGAAGTGTATCTGTAGTCACCCTACTGTGCTCTTGCAAAAATTGAAATGAATCAATGAAGAAGATATGTATGAAGTAGAAAAAAATAAGTAATTTAAAATGTTTTCTTGTATGTTTATGAAGGAATTTAAGGCTTTACACCTGTTGAGGTTAACTAATATAATTCAATTGCTTCTTTTGTCTATAAATATTTTTTTCTACCCTACTCTACCAAGTCCAGCACTCAGCCATATATATCCCCAAGCACCACATCTAGATGACTTAATCGGGGATGGTGACTCAAACACCTCCCTGAACAGTCTATTCCAATGTATCGACAACCATTTAAGCGAAAAAGTCCTTCCTAATACCTAGTCTAAACCTCCTCTGGTGCAGCTTGAGGCCATTTCCTCTTGTTCTAACATCAGTTACTTGTGAGAAGAGAGTAGCGCCTGCCTCTTTGCAGTGTCCTTTCAGGTAGTTGTAGTAGAGGGGTGATGAGGTCTCCCTTTAGCCTCCTTTTCTTCAGACTAAACAGCCCCAGTTCCTTCAGCCACTCCTCATAAGACTTGTTCTCAAGGCCCTTTACCAGCTTGGTCATCCTTCTTTAGACATGCTCCAGCAACTCGATATCCTTCACCTCTAGTGTGGTGCCCAAAACTGGACACAGTATTCGAGGTGTTGCCTCACCAATGCCGACTGCAGAGGAATGATCACTGGCCTGGTTCTGCTTGCCACACTATTTCTAATACAGGCCAAGGTGCCACTGGCCTACTTGGCCACCTGGGCACATGTTCAGCTGTCTATTAATCAGAACCTCCAGGTCCGTTTCTGCTGCACAGCTTTCCAGCCACTCTTCCCGGAGCCTATACCATTGCATGGGGTTGTTGTGTCCCAAGTGCAGGACCTGGCACTTGGCCTGGTTGAACTTCATGCAGATGTCCTCGGCTGATCGATCTAGTCTGTCCAATTCTTTCTGTAGAGCCTGCCTACCCTCCAGCAGATCAACACTCCCTCCCAACTTGGTGTTGTCTGCAAACTTCCTGAGGGTGCATTCTGTCTCCTGATCAAGATTGTTGATAGAGATGTTAAAAATAAGTGGTCCAAATACTGGGCCCTGAGGAGCACCACTTGTGACTGGCTGTCAGCTGGGTTTAACTCCATTCACCACCACTCTCTGGGCCCAGCCAGTGTTTTACCCAGCAGAGCATACTCTTGTCCAAGCCATGAACAGCCAGTTTTTTCATCAGAATGCTGTGGGAAACACTGTCAAAGGCCTTACGGAAGTCCAGGCAGACAACATGCACATCTTTTCCCTCATTGACCAGGTGGGTCATCTTGTCATAGAAAGGCATCAGGTTCATGAAGCAGGACATTCATTTCATAAACCCTTGCTGACTGGACCTCATCACCTTGTTGTTCCATATATAGTGCATAATGGCACTCAAGATGGTCTGCTCCATGACCTTCCCTGGCTCTGAGGTAAGACTGACAGGTTCCCTGTCTGTAGTTTCCTGGATTCTCCTTTCAGACTTTCTTGTGGATGGCTACCACTTTTGCTACCCTCCATTACCCTGGGATCTCCTCAGTTAGCCAGAACTTCTGGTAAATGATGGAAATTATGGGCTTTGTAGGAATGTGAAGGTTTGAGTATTTCTTAAGCATTGAATTTCAGAACATAATCCCTTCAGGGGTCTCTACCATAGGAATTACTGCTTTTCCCATTGTATTCAAGTTCTGTTGCATATTTAAATTGTTCACAAATATTTATTTCTGAAATAATATTAGGTGAAAAGTGGTTGTCATAATCTGTACTTTTGAGCTGGGATGCAAGAACAAAATGTGTGCTATTTTGCAGTGCCTGTCACAAAACAACTAGATTTTGTTTCCTCTTTCTTGTCATAAACTTGATTTTCAGCTGTGGAGTCCTTTTAGGGAGGTCAGCAAAAACAGATAAAGGTGATCTGATTGATGCAGGCTAGTTAGGTTTCCAAAAGGCTTTTTGACTGTATTTTC